>NC_141673.1:43619670-44119670 GCF_028749965.1 Puma concolor | reverse complement strand
TCCCTTAGATCCACGGCCACTGAGAGATCTATTTATTATATTGTGTACCCCAAATACACCTCTTGGCTGAGTAGCAAAATTATATCCATTGAAGGTGTTTATATTAATTAAGGTTCTTTCAAGCATAAACAATAGAAACTGACATTTACCTAGTTGAAGTAAAACTAACAGGGTGTTACAATGGACTCTGAACAGAGTTTTGGCAGGATATACAAAGGACAGGATTAGCACAGCAGGTGCCACATAGAACTATAGCCTGAGGTGCTAGATGTACAACTGGTTCTTCTGCCTTTAGCTTTATCCTCTATACTAGACTGTATAAAAAGAGGTGGAAGAAACTCTAAAGAGAATTCCTTTGGAGTGAGTTGCCAGAGTGATGTGCAGCTTTCACATTGTAGACGAATGAGAGGGGCTTAAAGGAGACCATTCAGAGATCTACATACAAGTTACCTCCAGGCTTAGGAACACAGCGTCCTGTAACTGACTTACACCTGAGAGTCTGAGGCCAGCACTGTGCATGAAGCTGATTTGGGTTGGATGCAGGGGAAAGAGAATTCTATTGAGAGGTGCTGCATTTCCACTGAAGGAAGGCAAAGGTGCATGCTTCTGAGAAACCCGATCAGCAGCTGAGGAAGGTTGCCAAACTGGGATTAGTTCAAAAGGGTTTGTTCTAGAGAAACAGGCCAGGAGGGAGAAAGTTTAGGAAACAACGTAGTTTAGCTACTGAAGCTAGAAAGAGCCTTATACTTTTTGCTCTGCTATGGAATGAAATGTTACATAATAGATTTCACTCTTCATAATTTTAAATTCATTTACAAGTAGAATAATGATATACTTTATAAGATTTTAAGAAATTTTTGTTTCATATTAAAGCATAATATTACAGCTCTTTTGTGCATAATATAGACATTTAGATTTTGAAGACTTTATAATATAATAACAAATTATTATAATTTTAAAAGCTCAAAAAACCCACAAGTAGAATAATGAGAAAAATTAGATGTTTCTGATAACGTATCATTAAATAGAAGAAAATAAGACTCCTAAAAATATCCTGTTTTCAGACCGATTTGTGGATATTTGTTATGTGATCATTATTCCTTTACATTTCACAATGTTGTGTTTGATAAGTTGCAGGTATGTTCCTAGGACTTGATAGCACATGGATTTTTGCATTTCATCCCAAAAGATAACTTAGATACAATAAAAAAGATATAAATTGTGCAAATTTGCTATCTTCTAATATTTCCATTAAATAATGGAGAAAGCCCAACTGTCCATTTCCCAAATGAAGAATTTGCATTTGTATATCACCAAATGAAAAGCATTTAGGTTATAAACCAAGGAGTCAAATCGTGTCATCTCTTTGAAATCAGAGATAAGTTTGTGTCCACAGAACTTCACTATGAAATAAAAGTATTTGTTTCCCTGCCTGACCTTGAAGGAATTTGAAACAAAATGAAAGGAATCTCACAGGTTGAGAACTGAGAAACACCGATATTATCTTCAGTAGAAAATAAAAGATTTATTTTTAATCTTCAGTAGAAAATAAAAAAATTTAATTGATTGCTCACTGTTGGTTCTGAATATTAATCTCACCACATAGTTAACAGTCCTGCTTATTAATTAGAGAAAAATAAATATATGGTTTTCGTGTGTGATATTTGTTACACTTTCTTAACACAAACATTTTTTATTCTAGGATTTATTCACTGACATTTATTGGCAATATTGCTCTCATAAATACAACCTATCAGCCTATTTCTCATCTGTCTTCTCTCATATCTCAATGACTTCTATTTTTTTATTTTTCTCTTCTACTTTTATTCTTTTATTTTATGGCCAACTTATTTTTTAATTACTAATTTGGAAACTATTTACATTACCAAAGAGTTACAATAATGCAGTGAACTCCCATGTATTCTTCACTTAGATTCACCCATTATTATTACTCTGACTTCTTTGTTCTTTATCCCTGATAAAACTAAATACAAATATAGCAGTAAGTATTAGCATGGAGGTTTTTTTAAGGAACGATTTGAAAAAACTGTTGCAAACTCCAGGGGTCTTCATTCCTAAATATTAGAGAATCTGTCTCACAGGAATAAAGATATCCTCCTTAAATTTATAGGCGACAACTGGGCTCCTACATAATGAATGCCAATATGGGACAAACATTTATGCCTAGAACCAAGCTATGGGGAAAGGTCTTTAACACTACGTTTACACAAAAGTAAACTTCTCAAAAGCACACATTCTGCCTCAGGTTCAGAGGAAAAAGACAAAGCAGAATCCAGCTGGACAAGACCAATTTCTCTTTCCTAATTTTCCAGTTGTGTTAAGTCATGATTTAACCCCTTGGTAAAAAAAAAAAAAAAAAAAAAAAAAAAAAAAATGCATGAAGGTGGAGAGCTTCCAGAAGGGTTACATAGGATACTCATGGAGCTACATGGATAAAAACACCGATAATATGAAAGAAGATTGTGTCTTAAAATGGATCATATATTAGCAGTGTTCTGCGTGTTTAACATACTGTGCTGAGTGGACTAGATATGTGAACACACCTTTCACTAAAAAAGAAATGCTACTCGGCTTTACTGTCATTTGTAAGAAAAGAAATGTAAATCAAAACTACACTGAGATACTACTTTTCACGTATTAGTTTGCCAAATATTAAAGATTTTGACAATACACTCTGTTGACACACCAGTGGAAACATAGTCATCATACATCACTAGTGGGAGTGCAAATTTTGGAAGAAAGTGTGGTACTATCTAGCAAAATTACATAGCATCTATCTTTTGGCCCAGTAGTGTCATTTCTAGAATTATATCCCAAAGGCACACTGGCAAAAACATCACCAGCAACAAAAAATTACAAAAGCAACAAAGAAACCCCAGAAAGATATATTTACAATTTATAAGTCTGTTAATTACAGCATTATGTGTAATAGCAATAGACAAAAGTACAAGTGTCCATCACTGTGGTTAAATAAACTAAGTTATATTCAAAAATTCCTACAATGGAGTACTCTGCAGCTGAAACAGCAATGACACATGTGTCTCCATGTTGTTATGGAGTGATCTCCAAGATGCACTGTTAAGTAAAGAAGCAAGGAGGTGAAAAACTTATGCCCTATACTATGCTATAATTTATCAAAACAAATAATAACATAAAAGCAAAATAAACACCTATAGGTAAAAAGAGAAGAAATGGAAGAGGAATGAGAATAACTATGAGACTACTCTGAGTATACCTTGCTTTTATTTATTTATTTAAAAAAAAGTTTTTAATGTTTTTTGTTTGTTTTTGAGAGACAGAGAGAGAGAGAGAGACAGGAGAGGGGCAGAGAGACAGAGGGAGATACAGAACTGGAAGCGGCCTCCAGGCTCCGTGCTATCAGCACAAAGCCCTACGCAGGACTCGAACTCATGAACTGTGAGATCATGACCTGAGCCAAAGTCAGGTGCTCAAATGACTGAGCCACCCAGGCGCCCCAACAGTATACCTTGCTTTTAGATGAAACTCTGTAAAGGAATACTTTTTATTTTATTTTATTTTATTTTATTTTATTTCCTTTTATTAATTTTATTTTAGAGAGATAGAGAGTATGTGTGTAAGCAGGGGAGGGGCAGAGAGAGAGGGAGAGAGAGATCTTAAGCAGGCTCCAGGCTCAGCGCAGAACCTGACACAGGGCTCTATCCCACGACCCTGGGATCATGACCTGAGCTGAAATTAAGAGTGAGACGTTTAACCGAGTGAGCCACCTGGATGCCCCTGTAAAGGAACATTTAAAATACAGAGAACAAACTGAGGGTTGCTGGAGGGGTATTGGGAGGGGGGATGGGCTAAAAGGGTGATGGGCATTAAGGAAGGCACTTCTTGGGAAGAGCACTGGATGTTGTATGTAAGTGATGCTTCACTAAATTCTACTCCTCAAGCTATTACTACACTATATGTTAACTAACTTGGATTTAAAGATAAATAGATGATGGATGATAGATAGATACATAGATAGATAGATAGATAGATAGATACATGATAAATGGATAGATGATAGATAAATAGATAATAGAACAAAGTAATTTGCTGTAAATCACTCTGGGATATACACTAAGGACACAAGTAACTGGAAAAAAATTTTATCTGCTTATAGCAATCTTCTGTTAGCAATGCGGTTGTTAATGCCATTTCAAGAATGTTGTGAATATTGCCGAACCATGTAAATGACTAATTGTGTTGAGAAATGTGATTTTCTGTGCAGAAGTATGGAGGAACGGATGTAATATTAATAAGGTTAAGAAAATATCATTTAGGACTAAAGTTGAGTTGGCAATATTAGGAGTTAGTAATATAAAACTCATGATATATTTATACCACCTAATATATACTGTATAGACAATAAACAGTAATGAACCCAGCAGTGAACACCAGTAGGGCTGAGACAAATACTGTTTTTGACAAAACATTCAAGTCCTCGGGAGTGTTTCAGTCTTAAATGGAAAACATACAACATGAGCTTCAGACATCTTTTCACACCAGAAAGCAAGTAAGACAAATTGGTTGAACTAAGAGAAACTCGATAACCACTCTTCTGCCTAGTCTTTAGGATGCTAATATAATCAATTCTGAATTAACATCATTACTAAGCCTGCTGGGGTGGACCATATATAGTCAATGGGAAGGATTGGGAAAGATTCCTGCAAAGTTTGAAATCCATCCATGCTCTCGGGCAGCTTAATTTGATGGAATATGTTAAAAATTAGATGGTGTTTTTAGGACAAAATCACTTCATCACTCCCCCATCACCTTTTGAAGAGAGATTTGGCAATAATGGAAATAGATTGCACGTATCTAGCATTTACTATATGCCAAGGATTTTGGGTGTTTTTCATATATATACTAATTTAACACTCACACTGACCTTAGGATGTAAGTATTATTATTAGAGTCAATCTACAGATGAATAAACCAAGGTGCAAACAGACTAAGTAGATTACTCTAGGTCATATAACTAAGTGGTGCATCCAGGCTCTAAATCCAAACAGTGTGAATTTAGAACCCACACATTTTTTAAGTTTTTACTTTATTTCCAGTTAGTTAATATGCACTGTTATAGGAGGTTCAGGTGTACAATATAGTAATTCAACAGTTCCATACCATCACACTGTGCCCATCACAAGTGCACTTTTCAATTTCTATCACCTATTTCACCCATCACCTCTCTCTCCTTGCCTTAGGTAACCATCAGAATGTTCTCTGTAAAAGTCTTGTTTCCTGTTTTGACTCTAGCTCATTCATCTATTTTCCTTTGCTTGTTTGCTTTGTTTCTTATATTCCACATATGGATGAAATCATATGGTAGTCGTCTTTCTTTGTCTGACTCATTTTGCTTAGCATCGTACTCTGTAGCTCCATCCACATCATTGCAAATGATGAGGTTTAACTCTTTTTTATGATGAACAATATTCCATTGTATTTGCATACCACACCATCTTTACTCATTCATCAATTAGTGGACACTTGGGCTGCTTCCATATCTTGGCTATTGTAAATAATGCTGCTATAAACATAGAGGTTCATATATCCCTTTGAAGTAGTGCTTTTGTATTCTTTTTATTTTTGGTTTCAAGTTTTTATTTAAATTCCAGTTAGTTAACATCCAGTGTAATATTAGTTTCAGGTGTAGAATTTAGTGATTCATCACTTACATACAACCCAGTACCCATCACAAGTGCTCTCTGTAATACCCATCACCCATCTAGCCCATCTCCCACCCATCTCCCTCCATCAACCCTGTTTGTTCTCTATTATTAAGAGTCTCTTATCCCTATCTCTTCTTTATCCTTCTTTTTTCTTTTCCCCACTTTCCATATGTTCATCTGTTTTATTTCTTAAATTCCACATATAAGTGAAATCACATGGTATTTGTCTTTATTTGACTTATTTTGTTTAGCATAATTGTCTCTAGCTCCATCCATTTCATTGCAAATGGCAAGATTTCATTTTTTTCATTTTTCATTCTTTTTTATGGCAGAGTAATATTCCATTATCTATCATATATAATATATATTCCATATATTTTATGTATATTATATATTCCATATATTCATATATATTATATATTATATATTATATGTTATATGGTATATATATATCCATTCATCAGTCAATGGACATTTGGGCCTTTTCCATAATTTGACTATTGTTGATAATGCTGCTATAAACATTGGCGTGCACGTATCCCTTTGAAATAGGATTTTTGTATTCTCTGAGTAAACAGTAATATGATCACTAGATTGTAAAGTAGTTCTATTTTTTACTTTTTGAGTAACCTCCACACTGTTTTCCACAGTGGCTGTGCCAGTTTGCATTCCCACTAAAAGTGCATGAGGGTTCCTTTTTCTCCAAATCCTCCCCAACACTTGTTGTTTCATTATTTTTGTTTGTTTGCTTTTTTAGCCATTCTGACAGATGTGAGGTGATATTTCATTGTAGTTTTGATTTGCATTTCCCTGATGGTAAGTGTTGATGAACATCTTTTCATGTGTCTATTGGCCATCTGGATATCTTCTATGGAGAAATTTCTTTTTATGTCTTCTGCCCATTTTTTAATTGTGTTGGTGTTTTGTTTTGTTTTGTTTTGTTTTGTTTTGTTTTGTTTTGTTTTGGTGTTGAGTTTTGGAAGTTCTTTATATATTTTGGACATTAGCCCTTTATTGGATATGTCATTTGAAAATATCTTCTCCCATTCAGTAGGATGCCTTTTAATTCTTTTTTGTTTGTTCCTTATGCTGTGCAGAAGCTTTTTATTTTGATAGAGTTCCAATAGTTTATTTTTGCTTTTATTTCCCTTGTCTCATGGAGACATATCTAGAAGGAAGTTGTTATGGCTGATGTCAAAGACATTACTGCCTGTGTTCTCCTCTAGGATTTTTATGGTTTCAAGTCTCCCATTTAGGCCTTTAATCAATCCATTTTGAATTTATTTTTGTGTATGGTGTGAGAAAGGGGTCCAACTTCGTTTTTTGTTTTTTTTTGCATGTTGCTGTGCAATTTTCCCAACACCATATGTCAAAGAGGCTGTCTTTTTCCCATTGGATATTCTTTACTACTTTGTTGAAGGTTAACTTGCCATATAATTGTGGGTTCACTTCTGAACTTGCTATTCTGTTATAGTGATATGCATGTCTGTTGTTGTGCCAATACCATACAGTCTTGAATACTACAGCTTTGCAAAATAACTTGAAGTCCAGAATTATAATGCCCCCAGTTTTGCTTTTCTTTTTCAAGATTGTTTGACTATTCAGGACCTTTTGTGGCCCAAATTTTAGGATTGTTTGTAGAACTCACACTCTTAGTCACCATGTTATATTGTCAGTCAGCATAGCTCAATAATGCTTTATGAGGAGCCATTGACATTATCACTGTTATATGAAATATCCATCACTGGGGAAACAACGTTCTGATCTATAAAAATGTTTTAACCTAGGTTAAATGCTGCTACCTTGACCCCTAACTGTGGACCATTTACATGATCTCTCATCTTAAGTTTTATTACTTCATAAGGATGTTATAAACAGAAATAGATATAATAACTCCTCCCTTGGACACCCAGGTGGCTAAGCTGGATGAGCATCCAACCCTTGATTTTGGCTCAGGTCATGATCTCATGGTTATGGGATCAGGCCCTGTGTCGGGCTCCACACTGAGGATGGAGGCTGCTTGAGATTCTCTCTCTCTCTCTCTCTCTCTCTCTCTCTCAAAAATATAAATAAATAAATAAATAAATAAATAAATAAATAAATAAATAAATAAATAACTCCTCCCTTAAAATCTCAAATGTATTGAAACCAAAATGCAAGGGTCCTTGGGTGGCTCAGTTAGTTAACATCCAGCTTTGGCTCAGGTCATGATCTCATGGTCCGTGAGTTTGAGCCCCATGTCGGGCTCTGTTCTGACAGTGCAGAACCTGGAGCCTGCTTCAGATTCTGTGTCTCCCTCGCTCTCTGCCCCTCCCCTACTCACACTCCATCTCTCTCTCAAAAAATAAACAAACATCAAAAAATATATATACAGTAGCATTACTTTATCACTTTTACTTCTCTTTTATCATCATTTTGATACTCAGTCATCTATTTATTCAGATTTTACTTTTTAGCGTACAGTGATATTGATAATGATGGTAATAAGGGTAATGAAATTATAAAAGGGAAAAGAGAAAGAGGAGAAGACAAAGGGAAAGAAAAGATAATAGCCACGCTTGTTATCTGTTACTCCTCCAAGAAACAAAATGTTTTGTTATAAGGCACCAAATGGAAGCTATAAGTGAGGAATCCAAATGTCAAATGTGAAATAATCACGTTTCTGTGGACCCTAGATAATTAGGCATGAAATTTACTTATTTTAATGGGAATAAGAACTTGTATATTGTTGCCTTTCTCCAGAGAGTCTGGAGACTGTTTATTGTTCCCAGTCCTGCACTGTGACTGAGGGAGTATACTTTGTCTGAAAAATCTCTCTGTGATGTTATAATGGTATCTAACAAGATAGCATTAGAGATTTTTTTCCAAAGTCTACTTCTGTGGCAGAAATATTTCTTAAGAATGGTCTTAGATGAGTTGTCAAATAATTTCTGTCTCAGTTTTCTGCAGCTTAAGTTGGCCACCTTTTATAAATCTAATAAATGAATATTTATGGAATGATCTCTGCTTACTTTTGGAAATAAAGTTTGAGTGGATGAGTAAATCAGGTGAAAGATTTTCTAGCCCTTATATGTCCTTTGAGAGTAATTGGTTCAACTATTTTCTAAAATGCATGTTTCATTTACATCCATTTTGATAATTACCTTTTTACTTTCCATGATATAGAAAACCAGTTTAATAGATATGGTCTAGTACTTATGTGACAGAATCCTAATTGTTCCCAGGAGTATACTGAAGCTTCAGGTTCTCTGAGTAACATTAATGCCACTTATCTTTGGAGTGCAGTATTCTTTATAAGAACAAGCATCTTCCAGAAGTTTCATTAATGGATTATGTATAGTAATAGTTTTACTTTTAAAATGGTAAGTGGGACTGAAAACTTTTGGCATATTTGGAAACCTCTCTGTTTCTAATGCACCTCAGTGATAAGATTATTATTCTCAATTGCCTAATATAAGACTCCATTAGAGTGTAAATGTATATTCTGTGATGCTGTGAACCTCTTCTTCAAATAATTGTTTCTGAAGTTTATCAGAGATATTTCCTATAACCATGCGACTAATGTACATATAGGCAACATCTGACATAGCAAATAGGAATTTGCTTGGTACCTGTAGCAGTTCATACAAAATGTGGCTTAGCTGTCCAGTCTACTCTGGGAACTGAGTTCTAGAGACTAGTTATTGATTACGGATTATCACATTCAGATGCCTATGCATAAATTTTTGCATGAAGATTTTCTTCAGCTAAGTACTTTATAATGAAAGGATTAATTGAGAATCATTGAACCATATCATAGAATAAAGGCATAATTTGAATGAAGAGTTCACTTAGCATAATTATATACAAACATATTAGAAATAATCTCCACTGTGGTTCTTATATTAACTTTCAAACCCTTCACATTGCATGATTGAGGAAACAATCAGATGTCGCTGAAGAAAATGTTCCATTCATGTCTTTTTCTCCAATCAGTGTCTTGATTTTGTGTTGTCTGCTGTAAGAATGTATTACAAATTGCATTGCATTTTTGGATTCTGCCTGTAATTGGTCAATGTTTAAAGCTTAGTGACAGTCTGAATTATTGCTATAGGTTTTACTTTCTCTCTTTCTATCACACAGATATAAAATAGATTATTTTCTCCTAAACCACCGCATACTCTATACTTACTTCCTATTTTGCTTTCTTTCTCTCTCTCTTTCTGTGACACTATGAAGAATTATGTAAACATCTGGCTTTCTTTGCAGCTCTTAAGTTGAATCTGACCTCCAAAATGTATGATGTGAATTCAAGGACTCAGTAATATTCCCTATAAGTAACATCAGCTAACTCCCTTATTACCAACTGCATCCACTCTCCACATTCTGGGACTTTGCAGTTTATTGTGTTAACACCTATCCTTTGTTGACATGAGAAGGGCACTGCCAAATTGATGTGATATGTCTCTGTCTTTAGAAGGGAAGGTGACAAAAGGAAGAATCCTTACTGATCTATAACAGACTAGTTCCTGTTCATTTACTTGAGGATAAATAAAAACTGCGGCACGTTGAAGAAACCCACACTATCCAATGAGGAAGATTTTGAAGTCACAGATTAGCTCCATAAATGAAGAAACTTATGGACCATCTGATTTGCAATTTAAGGAGTTGCAAAGTATTGTCAACAGCAAGTGACTTTAACTTGTAACCTAACAGGACGAGTGGATAAAGGCAAGTCCCCTTTTAGGCTTATGCGCCTGCATTTGGGCAGCAAATTTGCACGATGTCACAACGATGCATTCAGAAGAAAAATTCCAATCAATAGGAGTTAAAAATGCAAAAAAAGCTCAAAAAATGCAAATGGATATATAATAATGGATAGAACCATAAATACAAGTATCTCTGACATGAAAAATCATATATACAAATATTTTTTAATTGGAGTATTTCTCAAAAACTACTGAAATCTTGAATAGTGAGATGCTTAACATAAATACCTTGTAATCAGTACTTTCAAAGAAAGTAAATAACTTTTAAATAATAATACTGGTGTTTACTAATAAAACTAATAAAATAAAATAAAATAAAATTAGTGTTAGGGTAGCTGAAAAGAATAAATCCTGCTGTTTTTAATAGGCAATACATGCAAATGAAATTAAAAGAAAACATTTTCATTTTAAAAATAATAAAACCTACTTTTTCTATTAGTAATCCTCTTATTGAAATTATTTATTTAGTAAGTATCTGAGTACCAACTATTTGCAATACTTGTAAGTGAATTTTTATTTTTATTTATTTTTAATTTTTTTTAACATTTATTTATTTTTGAGACAGAGAGAGAGACAGGGCATGAACAGGGGAGGGGCAGAGAGAGAGGGAGACACAGAATCTGAAACAGGCTCCAGGCTCTGAGCTGTCAGCACAGAGCCCAACACGGGGCTCGAACTCACGGACCGTGAGATCATGACCTGAGCCGAAGTCGGACGCTTAACCGACCGAGCCACCCAGGTGCCCCTGTAAGTGAATTTTTAGAATAATATGACATTTCCTCATTGAAATCCATTGCAATTTAAATACTTATTTAGTAACAAAACTATGTTCGATTTTATATGAAATTTTAAAATTGTTATTACAGCATTCTCAACTACCTAGCAACACATGAAAAATAATACTTCTCACCTGTTATATGGAGAATCCACTTCACCATTAGGTTAAGATTTTACCACAAGGTAAAACCAACTTAGTCTAATTCTTGATAGAATTGTTAGGAAAGAATACCAGTATGACACTGGGATTAGAAGGAATATACTACGTTAGCACAATTGACCTATAATGGGCTATCCCTGAACAATTGGAGAGTGAATAGGAATAACAGCAAATACTATGACATAGAAAAAATACATGTACATATGTGACTTGCATCACAGCCCACCATCTTGTGTAGGTTGTTGGGATAAATACCATATGCGTTCTACAACTGAGATAGAAATGCAGAGTGATTACAAGCATATGCTGTTTAACCGGACTGCCTGATCAGAATCCAGATTCTACAACTTATTGCTACATGACCTGGAAAAAAAATTACTAAACATTTCTATCCCTGGATTTCCTTATGTTTTAAATGGAAATGATGGCATTGCTACATTGTTGGCTTTTTTCTAGGATCAACTATGTTAATATATTTAATGCATTTGGATCCTGGCACAAAGTTAACACCCAAGAAGGATCCATGCTAGAAAGGACTTGTATTAGTCATTGTTCATTTTAAGAATATGGAGACTGGTTTCGGTATTTGGGACACAAAAGAACTTACTACAAGAATTTAGACATTTACAAACTTGTCGCAAAGGCTGGGAATGTCACAAAGTCAGGTCATATCGTAAAAATTGTATTTGAGAGGTCAAGAGAGTGCTTCTGCCAGGAAGATTTCAGAAACGTTCAAGCACCCACCATGAAAATCACAGCTTACCAGCAGCGTTGCAGTTGGTGACTAAAAATCAAACATAGAGTCTAGTTAGCCTTTACAGAACTCCCTTTCAGCTAAAGCCTGCCATAAGCATTAAGCATTATCTATTGCAATAAGTGTTATTTATTGCTATTGCTAGAGAGAGAATGCCTTCTGTCACATTTTTGCCTTCTAAATTTTGTATGGGTGCAGAGCACTGGCAGAAGGTAAACTGCATGCAAAACAGTAAAGGCAAATGAGTATAAGAAAAGTAGTTACTTGTCTTCTAGCCCTTGTGACAGTGGGAAAGGCTTATAAGCAATAGATGAGAAGGATGCAGATTGTCAGATAAAAAATCTAGCCCAGGCCCTTATACTGCACTTTGTCAACTAATTTGAGAACTCTCCTGGAAAAAGAAAGCTCCAGTGTGAAAGAAACTCTACTTTTGTGAAATTTAAGGCCAAAATGGAGAAAAGAAAAATGACTTAATGGTGCTTTATGAATACACCATGTGCTTTATCTATCTTCATCTAAATCCTCCTTTCTAAAATGTAAAAATATTTGGATTTCTTCAGAGTAGATCTTTTATAGAGAGTCACTTCTGCTTCAAAATTCATACACTGAGATATTTGGACCTTCTGAATAAAAAAAAAATGACAACCAAAACATACAGAGGTGCCTTTGATTCATGAAATCCCATTACACATTCTTCAAAAGTAAAGTAGCTAGATCAAAAGTGAAATGAATGGAACTGTTGAGAACTGCCTTACCCATTATCTTTTTAAAATAGCCATGAAATGAGTTCAAAATAAAAGATCGTACCGTAAAAGTATCATTAAAACAAACAAACAAACAAGAAGCCAACACTATGTAGATACTATTAGGAGGTTATTTGAAATACTCCTTTCTGAAAAGTCAAAGTCAGGACCTATTACAGGAGAATGAGTGGACCATTTAGTCCAGATCTCACATTTGCAAAGGACCTCAAATTTATGCCTGATGGTTTTTAATTGTCAGAGTCAATGTAGCGTGTGTGTGTGTGTGTGTGTGTGTGTGTGTGTGTGTGTGTGAAAGAGAGAAATATGTACATTTCGTCGTAGAAAATACAATAAAACCTTGGGTTGTGAGTAAGTTGTGCTGCGAGTGTTCTGCAAGATGAGCAAACATTTCTAATACATTTTAACTTGATAAACAAGCGATGTCTTGCAGTATGAGTAGTATGCGACACCGAATGTCACATGATCACAACTGAGCCAATGGTTCCTCTCTCTCTCTCGCTCGTTCGCTCTCGCTTGCTGCAGGATTGTGGGTAATCATCTCCCATGCTTGGGTGCTCTGTCTCAGGCCTTGGTGTTTGGCAAAAATCAGTGATTCTTCAGAACGTTGGAAGGTGCCCACAACTGGCACTAGTGTATTTTTTGTCACTTCAAAGCACCTTTGAAGCAAAGAAAAGTCCTTTGCTTTTCCATACAAGAGTAAGCTTAGGGATGCTTTGCTTCAGTATAAGTCAGGCTGTCTGCAGATATAGACACTTTCTTCTGCTGCCTTATTGCCAGTTATAGTAAATATGGCATATGACAAGAGTTTATTAATACTGTACTGTGTCAACATCTGTATGAAAGTATACAATGGCCCCCATGCAGAGAAAGATTCCATTGAGCTAACAGATACCAGTGATTCCATTAGCGACAGTGAAAGTCATCCTACACACTAACCCTCCGCTCTCTTGTCTCCTTCAAATGAGCCACAAATGTTGTCAAAGGTAAGTGCAGGTTAATTTGTTTATTTTTCTTTATATTTTGTATTGTATTACAGTATTGCAATCATTTTTATGTGAATATTTTGGGGTTGTAAAACAAATTGTTCTAGTTTCCATTATTTCTTATGTGGAAATTTGCTTTGATATACAGGTGCTTTGGATTCCAAACATGTTTCCAGAACAATTTATGCTCACAAACCAATGTTTTACTTTATTTAATACATACCACCATTTTTTTGTAATCCTAAGGTACAACATCCCAACATCTTTAAATGTTTATTTGATATTTGATCCTTCTCTTCTGTAAAATCCCCATTCAGTCATTTTGCCCATTTTTATCAGATTATCTTTTTATTTAAACTTTATATTAATTTAATTATATACATATTATAAATATTATATTTTTAGTTACATATCAATGTGTCATTAAATAAATATTTGTATATAATATATGAAAGTGTTTTTAATTTATTCTTTTTAAGTTACATATGTGGCAAATACTTTCTCTGATAAACTATTCTCTGGCTTTTATTTTCACTTTCTTTTTGGTATCCTTTGATTAATGAAAATTCTTAATTTGGGGGTAGTAGAATTTATAAATATCTCCTTTATGATTAGAAAAGTCTATGTCATGTCTAAAATAACACATTTATTAATACATTTCGGTGGATTAGTCACTTTTGCACAGTATCAATAGCCCAAACTCTCAGTGATCTTCAACAATAAACATTTATTTCTTCCACACATTATAAGTCAGCATCTGTGAGGAGATGATGCTTCCCTTTTCTATTTGTCTTCTCACTCCGGATACCTAAGGAAATAGAAGCCCTGATATGACACAGGTCAGTTTTGTGGCAGCAAGAAAGCTGGTGGAAATATGTAATGGTTTTTAAGGCTGGGATGTGGTGGTATGTGTATGCCCCATGCCATTGGTCAAAGCAATTTTCATAAACAAACACAGTGTCAGCGGGTTGGGGATGTACATTCATTGCACATAAGGTTTGCCAACTCACAGATCAATAGGTGGGGATAGGTAATCCTCTTACAGAAAGCAAGAATGCATATTTGGAAAGAATAACACGCTATGTTAATTTATTTTTATCATATTTAAAATCAAAATTTACATATATAAACACACCCAAATATTTTTATAGGAAATGACTGGCACAAAATACACAAAGCTATTAACGTTTTTTTATGGGAAATTATTGATAGTTTTTCTACTTTAATGTCCCATATATTATAGTTTCTTATAATGCATATATATTTTTATAAACTGAAAAATATAAATGCTATTTAAGCAGTGTCACTATTTAATAGATTTCAAGATATTTTTATTAGAAATAATGCATTAAATTTTACATTTCATTGATCATCAAGAATTACTTTCACTGAAGGTAAATATTGACTCGCCCTTTGGATCAATAAATCATGATCCATTCCTCAAGAGAAGTCAATATCTACTTTATTGTTTCTCTAGACTCCAAATGAAAACTTTGATGAATGTCTTTAAATCTTCTCTCAAGTTTCTGATGGAAGGTTCTTTAGCAACAACCATAGCTACTGAAAAGTTGTACAATTAATCATGAGATGATCCTCATATCTTGAAAAGAAGTGAACCAATAAGCACTAAAGAGATGAACTGCTCTGTTTTCTTCTTCAGTCACATATTAACATATAAAAAAATAAGCTAATACAACAGAAAGAAATAATGCTTCTAAAAGTTTTTGTTACATGAGTCTTCAATATTCTAATGATTTCCTGAAATCTAATGACCAGAACTTATTCCAACATTATATTTATTTTTCTCTTATTTGATTAATGTAGCAAGAGTTTGTCTGTGATGATAAAGCATGGGATAAAAGTAAACATCTTTAATCTATTTACCTCTTTTGATTTCAGACATGTTCAAGTGGATAAAGGGCACACACACATGCACACACAGGCACACACACAGAAAATTGAGAGTGGGTAAAAAATTTATAGTGGGTAAAATTTACAGTGGGTACAGTGGGTAAAAAAATTACAGTGGGTAGAATCACTTTTTCTAGGAACAGTGTTGTAATATCCACAGATCTTACTGACTAAAATATTTTTAAAACAGAAATTCAAGTCTATGATGATTATTTTGATATTTATGCTTTCAGTATTGGCCATTACATTTGTTAAAGTATAGTTTAAGGTTGCTTGTGAGAGAAATTACTAAAAAGCATCTTAATTTAATTTGTCTTTAAAGATATTGGCTACCGCATTATTAGTCACTGTTGAAAATGTTTTTCATAAATAATTCCATGAAACACAATAATGCTTCTATTTTGTAGTATTTTAAAATGAATTCTATTGCTTGTTTTAAAGTTGTTCATTTGCACAAGTTTTAAAATTCCTTATTTAGATCATTTTTACCCTATTTCTTCCTTTTGTTTAAGAAGAGAAAAATTAGTTCTGTTGCAGTGACCTATGGTTGACTTTGTAATCAGTAGATCAGGAAGGCCATTGAATATAAGAATTAGAATACGGATTCACATGAGAATACGTTACTGACAGTTCAGAGAGTCAGTCATGTTGAGAATGTCTAATATGTCAGTATAACCCTGTAACACAAAACATATGTCAGGTTAGACCTTGACTTTAGACTTTACTCTTTGTGGTGCTTCTCTGCATGACATGCCTATTCTTTTCTGAGGTCACTCCTATTGATGTTTTTTGGATTTAGCTTAAACATAGCTCTTCTAGAATCCCTTGGCTGACAAATTCCCTTCCTCAATATAAGCTGCCTTCTTCTTAGGTCTTTCTTTCTTTATTTCTTTCTTTCTTTCTTTCTTTCTTTCTTCCTTTCTTTCTTTTTTTAGGGGGAGAGAGAGAGAAAACCTTAAGCAGGCTTCACGCTCAGCACAGAGGACTCAATCCTACAATCCTGGGATCATGATCTGAGTTGAAATCAAGAATCAGATGCTCAACCGACTGAGCCACTCAGGTGCCCCTCTTTTTCCTTTTTTTAAGATTTTATTTTTAAATAATCTCTATACCCAACAAGGGGCTTGAATTTACAATCCTGAGATCAAGAGTTGTTTGCTTTCCAGCTGAGCCATCCAGGTGCCCCTCTTCCTAGGTGTTTCTATGAATTCACTTAACCCCTGCCACTTTTATTTAACATTTTCCACACATTATAACTGACACATGACTAATTGTTAACTTTTCTGCTAGTCTATAAAAATGAGAGGTTCCTGAAGAATATAACTATAATAATATTTGTCTTTCCATCTAAAATATTTAATACTTTACCATTAACACAGTTACCTATCAGCAAATGATTATTGAATGTTTACTGAATAAGTTAAGTTGCATTTCAAGGTTAAGAGGCAGTATTGCTTAGGGGTTATGTTCACAGACAATCCAGGCTGCTGGTTTGATCCCAACTATGGTACTACTTAGTCTTATAATCTTGAGTTAGTTGTTTAATCTGTGTTTTAGTTTCCTCATGTATACAATAAAATTTCTATTATGAGGGAGTTGTAAAGATTACATGATTTAACATGTGTAAAGCATTTAAATCACTGCATGGGACATAATAAGCTTTACATTCTAATATATATGAATCCATTAACTGTAGTTATGCTAAATTTTTTACAATCCAAAAGGATAAGGTAAACTTGCAAATATTCCAATTCAATCCAAATATGGGACACAAAACAACCATGTTGGCATGTAGATTCAACATTTTTACTCTTTTTCCAGATGGTTTCCTGCCTGGCTCACACTTACCAAGTTATGGTAATTACTCAATTGAAAATATACAATTAATTAATCAGTTTATTTGGAAAATATATATAGAATGCCTAATTGCTCCAGTCACCATTATATACCTTGAGAATAGAAAGATAAATAAAACAGATAAATTTCATGCTTTAATAAAATTTACATTCTAGTAGAAAGAGATAGTCAATAGAAATAAAATACATAAATGCTTAAGAAATGCCAGATAGAGGTAAGTGCTATGTAGAGAATTAAAGTATAATGACATAGAGTTCATCCAGTGGCTGCTGTAGTTTGAGATGTAAGGGATGGAATCTGATACTTACATTGACATTTATCAGAGATCTGAATGCCAAGAAGGAGCCAGTCTTGAGAAAGGTAAATAGAAGTATATTTTACACAGACAGAATAATGTTCACAAATACCTAGAGATGGGAACAATCTTGCCATAATCAAAAAATAATAATTACAGTAATTTTAGGACAAAATATGTGAAGGAGAAAGTGATTCCAGTAGAGCTTTGAACATATACCAGGAGCCAGTACACGTATGGACTTTAAGTCTACAAAGATTTTGAAAATCATTCTAAGTGATACAAACAATAAATTTTAAGTAGGGACTAGCATGTGCTGATTTAGCTTTCAGACCATTATTGAGGTCATTCTGTGGACAATGGAAGGAGAAGACAAGAAAGAAAGTAGGAAAATTAATAAACTATTACCATGATCTTGCCAAGAAAGCATGATGCCTTGGATTAGGATAATAATAGTGGGAATGGTAAGAAGTTCAAGGACATATACTGAAAGTGGGTCTACATGACTTACTCATAGAATAAATAAGACAGTAAAAACCTGTAATATTTTAATAAGTTAGACTCATGATTTTTTATTTAAGCTATAGGGTGGACTATGTTATTCCTACTGAAATGGAGGGCTGAGGCAGAAGAAGGTTTGAGAACTAAAGGTAAGAATTCCCTTGTGGTAACACTAAATTTGAGATACATAGTACACATTCAAGTGAAAATGATATAGATTAGGTAGACTATGAGTCTGGAGTTCTCATAACTTAGGGCTTAATTCATGAATCAGATTCAGGCTTAATATTCCAATTTGGGAGTCGTCAGCGTATTAATTCAGAGCCTATGCTGTAGCTCCTTTATTCAGTTATAAATGATGTAATTAACATCTAATATGCTTCAAACCTTCATTCTAATCTCATATAAAATACTGACTTGTTGGTATCTATCAGAGTTAATGTATTGCCAAACATTGCTCTTCTTTTATAATTCAGTACTTTATATCAAAGCAGGCATACTTCAATTTCAGATATTTTTTCACTATGACATTTTATCAATAGTCATCTGGCAACTAGGCTTTTCCAGATATAAGAAGGAAATAGATAATTCTAAAGTTACCTGTGACAGATACTGTATTGAATTGATTAATGAGCTCATCCTGCTTTTCAGTTCACCATCAGCTTCAATTCATCATCATGAATTGCCATTAAGATTACTAAAAATTCTACAGAAGAATGTTTATATGTAAGCTCAATGATCACCTCTAGTCTTGCAGGTGTATAATTTGGAGTATGATGTCACTCTGCTGAGAAAATACCTAATTTAGCTTTAACATATTCTCAAAATTAGATAGTAAGATAGTTAACTCTCATTTTCTCATTAGAGTTCCAAATAAACATGCACTTTCTCCAAATCCAGAAATAAGAAAATGGCCTATATCAATATAATTTTAAGTTGCTGATTTGCAATAAAAATAAGACTGGCATTTTAGCTAATTACATTTTACTCCATATATTATTCATTTAGCAATTATTGCCACGATCTTCAGATTCTTGAGGAAGAAATATGTTTGGAAAGGAGGAGGTATTTTGAAATTGGAAATTTTAAAAAATGGAGGAGGGAGCTGGGGCTTTGCAGTGGCTTAAAATAATTAGAGATGACTTTAGATGATGATTTATTTCTGAGGAAAATTTCTGGAAGAACAGTTGGATGCTGCATGAGGGTGCAGAGGAAAGCCAGAAAACTGAATAAGAGTTATAGTTAAAGAGAAAAACAAAAGAAAACAAAAGGAGGCTGAAGACCTTTCCTCAGTACTCTCTGTGTTTTGCACTATGAATAATTTTTACATACAAAATCGTTGGGCTTTGAAATGTGTTTGGAAGAATTACATCAAGTGCATTATGTCACCTCATCTATTA
Organism: Puma concolor; assembly: GCF_028749965.1. NCBI lineage: Eukaryota > Metazoa > Chordata > Mammalia > Carnivora > Felidae > Puma > Puma concolor. The sequence continues at coordinate 44,099,815 of NC_141673.1, read as the reverse complement.
AGCTCACCTCCACTCCCCACTTGAGCAGCAAGTATGGGATTTGTCTATGTCAGGAGCGGCAAAATGAACGATGTTTTTGAGGCATGTAGTTTGACTGCATCCCTACATTTGACTTAAAAAATAAGGATGCTATTTATGAATTAAATGCAGTGTAAAAGTGAATATTTTCATTGTGTCAGCCTTAACATTGTCACTTTTCAGCAACTTGGGATTTCTGCGATATATGCCCTGCCAGAGTCTTTATGAAAATTCCATAATTTCAAACAAGAACAGCATACTCACACTATGCTGTATACTAGGCAGTCATATTTAGGTTTAAAAAGATCTCTATTTTTACGCTCCTGATTCTGTTCCTGATGGTGCAGTTTAAAACGCTACAATCTTAGAGAGAAATACTTCCTTTTTTAATATGTGTCTTCCTTTAGAGAACTACCCTTTTTTATTATGGCATCACCCTGCACGTGGGAAACTAAATCTGTTTGCTTCGTGAGAACAAAGGTGGGGATGGCAAGGGGTATAAAAATTAACCGCTAGTTTCTAAGCAGTAGCACTAATACCCCAGTGAAGCTCACACTGTTTAATCTTTTGGCAACTGAATAGACAGTTGCCAGCAAGTGATCCTCATGTTTCCTGACATCCCATTTCTGTCTCTGTTCCTATCACCTACCACTGCGAATTTATAATTGCTAACAAAGAATTGCACTACATTTGCCAGATTTAAATGGATTTCATGGCACACTGATGCAATTATGTACCCTTTCTTCAAAGACTGAGAGTGTCAGCTCCACAAGGCACCACATGGCAACAGATGGCAGTGTTTGACTGACTGGTCTACTGACTCAGTGAGGAGTGTCATTCTGCTCTCAGACACTTCTGCTTCGACCAGGGAACTTAACTTACAATGGGAAAGAGAGAAAGGACTTTTCATTCTGCCCATTTAGTCACCTACCAAAGCTGCCACCAGTCACACAATCCTTTTGGGTCTAGTGCAGATTGACGACAGACATCACTGACTGTGGGCACGTCACACTAAATGCTCCTTCTTTCCTCACTTCCTTAATTTATAACTTGAGTTGCTAGGACTTCAAGGTCCTCTTTATAGGCGCCAAGTTCTGGTTGTTCAGTCCTCGAGGTTAAGGAGTCCTGCAGGTCTTGTCTGAAAAGAACCAGTAAAGCAGAGAGTTCAAGCAATTATCTACTGTCCACAGGATGTAATATACAAGGTACTACATTAACTGAAACATTTTAAGAGCTAAATGTGCACAGAGAAGCCTATAACATGCCTTGTTCAATTATATGTACGTGAAAACTCAGAAACAGGGCCAGAGACCGGTGCTTGGGAAAACTCGCCAAAGCTAGTTTCCTGATTTGCTCTTCTCTTAGGCAGTGTCATTTCCTTGTTCATTATTTCAGGGTTCAGCAGAGCCACAAATTAAAGTGTTATTACTTGCATACATTACTCTCAAGTTGACTTTGATGTTAAGCTGGGACTCCTCATGTTGGTATCATTGACTGAAAAAAGGTCAAATTACTTCCGTGGTCAAATCCATCCCCGCAGAAGTAACACAAAATAGAAGTACCACTCACCGTGTGCTAGGCACAGGCATCCTTGCTGCAGCAGTGGTCCTGATTGTAGATCACCAACTTGCTTGGAAATATGTACAGAGAAATCCCCCCATTTCACTTTATTTTCAACCTTGGAAATGTAGCTCTGTAGAATAAGTCTAGTAAATAGCTTATTTGTATTAGTAGGAAATAAGTTGTGTCTTACAGACAACTATAGGTTTAAAAAGACCTATTAACATATCTGTGCGAATAAGGAACACCCCAAACTTAAATTGTTTTTACTTTTCTTCTGCTCTAATAAAAATATCCTCGTCTTCTCAGCTATTAACCATTACCAGAGGTTGCAGTGATGCATGAAAGTAGCTTTAATTCATGAAATTTAGCATACATCTGAGATCACAGAAGTTCTCCATAAGAAAACAAAGCAAAAGAGAAAAAAATAGTTTTTTTTCTTGATCTGTCTTCTAGAGACTGCTATGCCACATGATAGATAGTATTCAGTCATTTGCCGAATTGAACTCCTGCAACAAAAACTGAGAATTCATAATACTAATACTATTTCTTTTTTTTTCAGTCTATTTTGAGAGAGAGGGAGAGCAGAAGAGGAGTAGAGAGAGAGGGAGAGAGACTCCCAAGCGGACTCCACACTGTAAGCACAAAGCCCCATGTGGGACTCAAATCCACAAACCCTGAGATCATGACCTGAGCTGAAACCAAGATTCAGATGCTTAACTGACTGAGCCACCCAGGTGCCCCAGTACCAATACTATTTCTTTTTTCTTTTTTTTTTTTATTTATTTTATTTATTTTTGAGATTGTGCAAGTGGGGGAGAGGGAGGGGAACAGAGGATCTAAAGTGGTCTCTGCGCTGATAGCAGAGAGCCCGATGTGGGTCTTGAACCCACAAACTACAAGATCACAACCTGGGCCGAAGTCAGACACTCAACTGACTGAACCACCCAGGTGCAATACTATTTCTTAATGGAATACTATTATATTTCTTAATGGAACTTACTTAACATTTAAAATCCAATGGGGTAGTAATAACCAAGGAAATGACCATGGAGCCACTGCTTCAAAGATTCTTTGTGCAGTGTTAGCTCTCTTTTCTTTGTTTCCTGATGAGATATTAAGCAGCTTGCACAATATTTTTCATTGTTTCCCACCTCTCCTCTTTTCCATCTTGACCATGCCTGTGTAAAGGAAAACTCCATTTCAGCACTTTCTCTACCAAAAGATCAAATCCAGAGTAAATAAAACTTTATTTTCACATCTAATTTAATTCAAAGCTTCTCTGATCCATTTTTAACCCCAACTCAGGTCTGTCCCGTGCCTATAGATTTCATATTTAAGAGCCTTGAAACTGTCAAGTAATCCATGTGTCAGTAATTAACTAAAAACCATCAAATTAAGTTAATAGCAAAGGAAAGTTTTTCAATATGCACTGAGTTTTATTAAATCCAGTATATGTCACTTTTATTCTATAGTCAGTTTTGGCAAATGTATATAACTTATGTATTATAGAGTATTTTGAACTTTGAACTTTTATTTTTGTATAATCAAAATACTCAGACATTAAAAAGGATACAATAGGATGCCTACATCTCCCTCCCACCATCTATTTAATTCAAATCCAAAGTTACTTTTACAAAAGTAAAGACTATAAACAATTCTTTCACATCTTTTTAGAAAAAAGTATGTTACTATAATATATACATGCATTTCTTATAAATTGTGTTTTTATAAATATAATAATATAAACATTGCTCTACACCTTATTTTTCTTTTAAATTTTTCCATACCAACGTATTCAGATCTCCTTAATTCTATTTAAGAGCTGCATAATTATTTCATTAATCATAATTATTTGTTAAATAGGTTTTCTGTTTATTCTCACCTTTTTTGGTTAGATTTATTTTTAGCAGCTTTAGATCCATAGAAAAATGAGCAGAAAGCACACACAGTTCCCATATATCTCATTCCCTCCCTCCAGTTTTCTCTACTGATGATATCTTGCATTATTGTGGTATATTTGTTACAATTCATGGGTCAAGACTGATACATTGTCATTAACAAAAGTCCATAATTTATATTAGTGTTCACTGTTAGTGTATTGTACATTTATGGGTTTTAACAAATGTATAATGATATGTCTCAACCATTGAGTATCTTACACAATAGTTTAATTGCACTAAGAATCTCCCATTATCTCTTAGTTATTCCCGCCTCTCTCACCTTGAACCCCTGACCCACTACTGGTCATTTTACTGTTTCCATAGTTTTCCCTTTTCCAGAATCTCATGTAGTTAGAATCATACAATTTATAGCCTTTTAAGATTAACTTATCTCACTTGGAAATATGCATTTAAGGTTCTCCCATGTCTTTTCATGGCTTGATAGCTCATTTCTTTTCATCATAGAATAATATTCCATTGTCTGGATGTACCTCCATTTGTTTATCCACTCACTTACTGAAGGGTATCTTGGTTGCTTCCAAGTTTTAGCAATTATGAAGAAAGCTGCTATGAATATTTGTGTTCAGTTTCTTGTGTGATATAAATATTCAGCTCATTTGGGTAAATCCAAGCGAGTGTGATTGCTGGATCCTTTTGTAAGACTATGTTTAGTTGTGAATGAAACATCCAACCTTCCAAAGTGGCTGAACCATTTTGCATTCCCACCAGCAATGAGAGTTCTGGTTATTACATATCATTGCCAATATTTAGTGTTGTCAGTATTGTGAATTTTGGTCTTTCTAACAGGTGTGCATTGGCGTCTCATTGTTACTTTATTTTATGCCTGACAACATATGATGTTGAACATTTTTCATATGCTTATTTGCCATCTGTATATCTTCTTTGGCAAAATATCTTGTCCACATATAGCCTATTTTTAATTAGGTTATATTTTTTTGTTGTGTTTTAAAAGTTCTTTGTGTATTTTGGATTATAGTCCTTTATCAGATAACCACTTCCCAAAGATTTCCTCCAAATCTGTGGCTCGTCTTTTTCATTCTCTTAACAGTGTCTTTAACAGTGCAGAAGATTTTTTTATTTTTAACAATGTCCAATTGTTATGGAGTGAATATGCCCCCTCTCAAATTCCTAAGGTGAAGTCCTAATCCTCAGTACCTCAAAATGTAACCATATTAGGAGACAGGGTCTTGGCAGAGGTAGTTACATTAAAATGACCTTATTATAGTGGAGCCTAATCCAATATGTCTGGGGTCCTTGTAGGAAAAGACAATTTGTACACACATGTGGAAAGAGAAGATGCTGTGAAGATCCTGGTAGAAGAAAGCTATCTACAAACCAAGGACAGAAGGATGGAATAAATCCTCCCTTCACAGCCTTTAGAAGGGACTAAATCTATCAACACCTTGATCTCAAACCTCTAGCCTCCAGACTCTGAGTAAATAGATTTCTATTGTTTAAGTTACTCAGTCTGTGATACCTTTTTACAGCAGCCCTAGAAAACTAATACACTAATTTATCCTTTTTTTTTCTTTCATGGATCATATATTTGGTGTTCTAAGAAGTTTTTGCCAAACCCAAGGTCAGCTAGAATGTCCCTTGGTTTATTTTTTTCCTATCAAAATAATGGTATAATCTCTTTCCTTTTGTTTTGTTCTGTGTGTTTTGTTTTCAGTTGGGGATATATACTTTTACAAGAATATCATTAGAATAAATTATTAGCATTTCCTTAATGAGTGACGTTGAGCATTTTTTCAGGTGTCTGTAGGCTGTCTGGATGTCCTCTGTGGAGAAATGTCTGTTCATGTCTTCTGCCCATTTTGAATTGGATTATTTGGTTTTTGGGAATTGAGTTGTATTAGTTCTTTATATATTTTTGATACTAACCTTTTATTGGATATGTCATTTGCAAATATCATCTTTCATTCCGTAGGTTGCCTTTAGTTTTGTTGGTTGTTTCCTTCACTGTGCAGAAGCTTTTTATTTTGATGTAGTCCCAATAGTTGAGTTTTGTTTTTATTTCCCTTGCTTCAGAAGATATAGCTACAAAAATGTTGTTATGGGCAATGTGAGAGAGATTACTGTCTGTGCTCACTTCAGGATTTTTATGGTTTCAGATCTCACATTTAGGTCTTTCATCCACTTTGAATTTATTTTTGTGTGTGGTGAAAGAAAATGGTCCAGTTTCACTCTTCTACATGTTGCAGTCCAGTTTCAAAACACCATTTGTTAAAGGGACTGTCTTTTTCCCATTATATATTTATTCCTTCTTTGTCAAAGATTAGTTGACCATATAATTGTGGGTTTATTTCTAGGTTTTCTATTCTATTCCACTGATCTACGTGTATATTTTTATTTAAGTACCATATTGTTTTAATTATTACCGCTCTGTAATATAAGTTGAAATTTAGAATTGTGATAGCTCCAGTTTTGTTTATGTGTTTACTATTCAGTCATAAAAAAGAATGAAATCTTGCCATTTGCAACAACATGGATAGAGCTAAAGAGTATAATACTGAGTGAAATAAGTCAGTCAGAAGAAGACAAATACCGATTATCAGAGGGGAGGTAGATGGGACGATGGGGGAGAAAGGGGATGGGGATTAAAAAGTACATTTATCATGAAGAAAAAGAAAGTAAAATAAAATAAAATGAAAAAGAATTACCTATAAAAAAGAAAAAAAGAATAAATTCTTAGGAATGAAATTACCATTTCAAAGGATATGTAGTTTTTGCCAAATATTTGCCAAATATTCTGTCAAAAGATTGTAATAATTTAGCATCCTAACAATAGTTGAGGTGCTGTTTTTATCTTACTCAAGTTAGAGTATTTTCAAATGTAATAGTCATTGTCAATCTCACAGATAAAAGTGTGTCTTGTTGGGGTTCTTTTTTTATTCCTTATGTATGAATGAATTTAAGAATTTAAAAAATACTTACGGGTAATTAAAATTTCTTTTTATGAAGTGTCTGCTTAACTCTTCTATTTTTATTACACTTCCAGAATTGTTTTATTATTTTCTTCCCTGATTTACACTTTACTAAAACTTGAAAGAAAAATCTAATTATGACTAACTATAATTATCCTCTCAAAATATCCTATGGGCTTTTAAAATAACGTGTATTCTCTATATTTGAATAAAATGTTCCACATATGTAAATTATATCAAGAATAATATTTCTATGGTTCTAATATTATTTAGTTTTACTTATAAATTTCACATTTTTGGAAAGAAATTTACTAACATTTCCTCCATGGTAGTAGACGTAGAAGTGTTTCTTTTGAAGTCCCTTTAGGGAGAGCAGCTAAAAGTTGGCGTTGTTTGCTAGAAGATGTCTTTATTTAGTCCTTAGTTTCATCAGGTTTATACTTCTAGGTCGACAGTTATTTTCTTTCAGAAATTTGAAGACTTTATTCTCCACAGCAAATGCTTTGTCATGGCCTTTGAATTTGAGGTGACACCAGACACACCGGTTTTATGAGTTCTGAGCACAGACCCATGTATAGGTGCTTTTGAACTTACACAGTACCAATTTTTTTTTACCTGTGTGAGAAAGACTGTGAAGGTTTTTTTTGTTTTGTTTTATTTACTTATTTATTTTGTATTTGTTTTTAATCCTTCTTTTACATATATATTGTTTTCAGTTTTTAAAGTTTGTTTATTTTTGAGAGACAGAGAGAGTGAGTGGGGGAGGGGCAGGGAGAGAGGGAGAGAGAGAATCTCAAGCAGGCTCTACCCTGTCAGCATGGAGTCGATGCAGGGCTCGAATTCATAAACTGTGAGATCATGACCTGAGCAGAAACCAAGAGCCCTATGCTTCACTGACTGGGCCACCCAGGCCCCCCTTATATATATTATATTTTTTAAATGTTTATTTTATTTTTGAGAGAGAGAGAGAAAAAAAAAACAAAAGCAGGGGAAGGGCATAGACAGAGGAAGACAGAGATTCCAAGCAGCTTCCACACTGTCAGTGCAGAGCCTGACGTGGGGCTCCATCTCATGAACACGTGAGATCATGACCTGAGCCTAGATGCTAAACTGACTATGCCACCCCGGGGCCCCATATGTTTTTAACACTTCATCTAATTGTGTTGCAGCTGCACGCACACTGGTCTGTTTTCTGTCTCTATAAACCTGCGTTTTCTGGACACGTCATGTAAAGTGATCACACAATATGTAGTCTTTTGCATGTGACTACTTTCATTTGCCAGATGTTCTTGGGATTCTTTCAGGCTGTCACATGAATCATTATTTTGTTCCTTTTTGTTGCTGAATAATATTCGATTGTATGGACATATATCTTTTTGGTATCCATTCCCCAGTTGATGGACATTTGGATTATTTACTTTTGTTATCACAGTGTCATGTTTCTATGGACATTCAAATTTGTGTCAGTATATACTTTTGTTTCTTTTGAGTAGAGTTCTAGGAATTAAATTGCTGGGTTGAATGAAGTTTACATTTAACATTTCAAATTAAAGTAAAAATATATTTTGCAAAATAATGGCATAATTTCACATTTCCACCAACAATGTAGGAGAATTTCAGTTTTTCATATTGTCAGTGACATTTGGGAGAAACATGCCCGGTGTGCCAACCTATGTGTAATGTTAATCTTCGGAAGAGAGGAGAGGGGGGAAAGGACTATAAAATTTATTATAAAAACAATGGCTGAAAACTCCCAAATTCAGTGAAACAGTAATCTGCAAATCCAAGAAGCTTAGAATTCCCTAATCATCATAAAAGCAAAGAGGTTATAATCAAACTATTGAAAACCAGACATAGAAAAATGTAAAAACAGCAAAAAAAAATTATTCATCATATACATGGGAAAAGTGATAAGCAGGTAGCTTCTTGTCAGAAACAATGGAGATCAGAAAGCAGCCGAATGAAATATGCAAAATGCTGAAAACAAAATACTGTGAACCAAAATTCGTACGTGTAACAAAACCATTCTTTAAAAATAAAGAATGTTTACAGGACACCTGGGTGGCTCATTTGGTTAAACATCTGACTTTGGACATCGGCTTAGGTCATGATCTCACGGTTCCTGATTTCAAGTCCTGCATCAGGCTCTGTGCTGACAGGTCAGAGCCAGGTGCCTGCTTAGCATTCTGTGTCTCTTGCTCTCTCTTCCCTTCTCCCACTCGTACTCAGTCTGTCTCTGTCTCTCAAAATTGAATAAACGTTTAAAAATTTTTTTTAAATAAGAATGTTTGATTTAAATCATCATGGCTTAAAAGTATTTGCACATAAATATTTAATCTAACCATGTATTTCACTGATTCTAAGATGCTCATGTATTTAATGTTCTTATATCTCAGAAATCAATAAATATGTTTTAATCAATGGCATCTTAATATCAATGGTAGTCAGTGAGCAGTTGTTTCATAGTAGTTCATCATTTGACAAAAAGTAAAATCATTTTCTACTCGTAGTGGAGTGATTGGATAACCACTGTCCCTTAGGATTTATTATGGGCAATTTGAAGAGAGATAGTCATAATAATGATAATGCAGACAATATGTTTACATTAAAAACATCTGAAAAAACATTTAAGATAAAAATATGGGTTAAAATATTAATGGGCTTAAGAAAAATACAGTAAATATAATAAAATTTCCATAAAAACAATCAACTGCTAATAGAAATAGAAATAAATGAGAAAGTGTCCATTGAAAAGAAAAGCTCAAGAAATGAAATTCTCAGTTATAAATTTAGTAAGACTTGTATAGATAGGGCTTATATGGGTGAAAACTGTAAAATTTCTCTGAAAGATATAAAAATTTATTTTTAATAGAGAGACATGGCTTTTTCCTGCAGAAGAAAACTCAATCTTGTAAAGATGTAAGTTCCTCCAAAACTAAACAATAAAATTGAACCAACGTATCTACTGTACCAATGGCACTGTTTTTCTTGGAAGAATGTATTTTCAAATTCTGTGGGAAAAATAAAGGAGAAAAGATACAAAAATTCTCAAAAAACGAGGGCAACACTACTGTAATTAAATTAAATGGAAATATGCAGCAAGAATAAATAAGCAAGTTCTTTCAAAGTTCTTTGTGGTATTATCCTGCCTGAATAAAAAGCACATGTCAGGGCACCTGGTTGCTCACTTAGTTGAATGTCTGACTCTTGATTTCGGCTAAGGTCATGATCGCGGGGTCTTGGTATTGAGCCCTGCCTTCGGCTCCATGCTGAGATTCTCTCCTTCTCTCCCTCTGCCCCTCTCCCCCACTCATGTTCTCTCTCTCTCTCTCTTGATCTCTCTCAAAAAATTTAAAAAGTGTTGGGGCGCCTGGGTGGCGCAGTCGGTTAAGCATCCGACTTCAGCCAGGTCACGATCTCGCGGTCTGTGAGTTCGAGCCCCGCGTCAGGCTCTGGGCTGATGGCTCAGAGCCTGGAGCCTGTTTCTGATTCTGTGTCTCCCCCTCTCTCTGCCCCTCCCCCGTTCATGCTCTGTCTCTCTCTGTCCCAAAAATAAAATAAACGTTAAAAAAAAAATTTTTTTTGAAATAAAAAAAAATTTAAAAAGTGTCAAATATGCACAAGGAAAATAAATTATGAATATTGATTAACCCAAATGATACAAGTCTTATGTTTTGTATATTTTGTTATGTTTGTGTATATTAAGGGAGACTTTTAAAATATGAAACATTCCCACTTACAACAGCCTTGCAGAATACACAACTCAGAAAAAGAGCCTTGCTGTTTGACATTACTTTAAGCTCAAATTATGCACTTGTTTCAAGGCTATAGTCTCAAGTCTGCAGTTAAGATACATAAAGAGATGGTTTAACTCTCTGACCTGTACCATGAAGTCCCACGTTGGAGACAGTTCAACTGGGTCTCTGCTGTTAAATTCCTAAAGGAAGAATCCTTGTATGAAGTAATTCCATAACCAGGACTAAAGTGTGAGTGTCTTCTCTTGAAGCTATTATAACCTTCTTGCAGTATGTTAGACTTTAATTAAGTATACACGGTATGATATATTTGATATATTTATGATATATTTATGATATATTAGATATATTTATGATTAAGTATACACTATGATATATTTGATATATTTATGATGTATTTATGATATATTATATATATTTATAAATAAGTATACACTGTATGAGATATTTTATTTGTTCTTCCTATCCAGAGGACCACTTCTTCTGCTACTGGTAAAAAATTACTTTGACCATCCATCATGTATATTAAATGAACAAAATAGCTCTGAAATTAACAGAAGTTTTTCTGGACATCTTGTATACAATGGAGGCATATTTAAAATCTTTGGGATTATGATTAATTGATAACTGATGTTAAGACAGTGGATTAGCCACTTTGAAAATAAAGCTGGATTCCCAGTCCCTGCTGTTCCAATAAATTTCATATTCATAAAAATGACAGTAGTAATATGAGAACACCACAAGAAAATCTTGAACATGTTAATATCAACAGATAGTAAAAACTCCAAAATGAAACCAGAAACAATATAACTGAAAGCCAATATATTTGAGAATATAAACTGAAAGACTTGATTAGCACAGAAAATAAAAGAAATAAAACTAAAATTCCAAAAACAAAGGAGTAATATAGTTGCTACATACATATAAGTATCAAAGAAAATATTAAAATCCTTATATACAGAATTTTCAGAAATGAATTAGGAATTTAATTTAGAAATGACAAAAATGGGGAAAGGATAAGATAGGAAACTTCGAAATCAATTGGTTAACAAATATCAAAAGATATTTATTCTGGCTAATATTCAAATAAAAGCAAGTAAAATTTATAGAAAATTAAATTAGCAATATAATCTTAATAGTAGGTATTTTGACAGCTTACCTCAAAATATAAGCTGCACATACTTTTTAAATTTGTGACCTAGCCCTAGGAGCATATTCTTAAGCAGAGTAATCATATTAGTACAAAAAGATATATGTCATACGGTACAGTTTCTTAAAAAGTTAGAAAGACACTAATGCGCACAAAGAATTGATTAAAGAAATTATGATGTAAAGATACAATGGATACTATGAAACCATTTAAAATAGTGCCTGTGCAGAAATTTAAAATCCTACTGGAAAAGAAAATTTAAAAACTGTTTTCTTAAAGGAATTAATGAAAAATTGGCTTTCCGTTTGTTATCTGATAACACTGCAATAAAAAAAGGACTAAGAAGTAAAGTTCCCTCAGGACATGTTTGCCTTTTAATTTCCAACAAGAGCAATGATAACTTGACAGAAAATCTAGCATCACAGATATTTAAACCACACACGCTCACGTATGCATACACATCTCCCCCCCCCCCCCCCGCAACATAGTTCATATATGCATGAATTTCTGCAAAGATTCTGAGTTACTAGTTACTCACTAGCTCAGGTCTTCTGTGTGTAGCCTGTATATCAGCTCGGTTTTCCCTGTCCTGGGACTTCTAAAAAGAAGTTGACTTGCAGAAGACCCTCCCCCACTTCACCCAGGCTTTAGAGACAGTCTGTATTTCTTCTCTCTGTAAAGTCCTGCAGGCTCATTTCTTCCAGTAATTTTCTATAGCTCCTGCATCCCACATGATCCTCCTACTTGCCCCCCTAATGTCAGACAGGATGTAAAATAGAGCCTCTCTGTTCTATTTAAATTACAACAAGCATTTTGTGAATGTAGTAACTTTACTCAAGTCTTAAAAGATTTATGCAAAGGGGCCAGTGTCTTCAGCGTTTGTACCCTAAGGTATCTCTGACTCCCCCCTCTTCTCTATAGAGTTAAAAACTTCCTCTCATGCAGAGTGGTTTTTCTTCCTTCCTTGACATCTGAGAGCAAATTATTATCCATTCCCCAAATAGACTCACCTACTACCAAAAACATGCTCTTCCTGAAATGAGTTTCTCCGTAAGAGCAATTACTGTGCCAGATGCAGTGTTTTCCAACTTTTTATTCCCGGCAATAGGTGACTCCAGCTCAGGAAGTCATAATACCATGGTTTGCTTATACTAGAGATGGCAGATATTGTGGACTTGCTATTCTGAAATTAGAAACACTCCCTGTCCCTTTGCCTTCCTCATGTAGGTGGAAAAGTAAATACTACCTTCCTGAAACGTTCATGCAGTTAGAGATGACCATATGGCCAGTTTTCACTCTGAGGTGAAAATATAAGTAGGCAGGCGGAGCTTCAACCTGGAAAAGCTAGTTAATGGGATGGAAACACATTAGCCATTAGCTCTTTCACTCTTATTCCTGCTTGAAAAGCAAATGCGATAGCTTGAAGTACAGCATCAACCCTGATTCTGCAAAGATGAAAGCCTCACACAAATAATGGCAGGCCAGGACAACAGAACGATCTAAGTTCCAGGTGTCATTGCTGAACTACCCATACATTCCCAGGACTAACTTCATTCTCAGCTCTAACTGAGCTGACTTCTTAATGAAGGAAACAAACAGATACTTTCAGTGTAAGTCTCTCTAGGCCTTGCAGATACAGGTTTCCATAAATATATGATGCTCATGATATGAGGTTTAAGATTTATAAAGCAATTCCTAGTTTCTTTTACTTCATAGTTAAACCGGATGCTCCATTTATGGATGTTTATTTTATTCAATTAATTTTCTCTTCATATCCCTAACACTCGCAGTCTTATTTCCACCAGTTTGCCTTAGTTACCTGTTTTATTACCAATTGTTACCATGTAAAAGTATTAATAAGCATATTAGTAATGTAAAGTCATATGTTATAATTACATAATGGTCAATTTCATTTTCATTTCAGAATGTAATGAACTGCACTGACCTGTAGAATCTCATAAAACTGTTCCCAATAGTTAGCATACTGTGTGTTATTTATTCCTTGAAGTAGAATTGTAATAAAAGAAAAAATAAATCAAAGCCTAGTTTGCTATAAGATTCTGATAACATTTATGCCTCTAACTTCTCAAAAATCCCAGAAATATGAATTATAACAAGGAGAGGCCAAAATCACAATGGAAAATCAGGCCTCCTTTCACCTCTAGTTTAAAAAAAAAGTCATCAACAAAACACAAAACACATAAACGCACACAACAACCTATGATGAATTAGGTCAGATGTGCAATGTGTCAACATCAGGAATTTTATCTCTTTTCCTTGTGTTATAATGGTTCATTTCTTAAAATTGACATTAGAAAATCATCTTTAGAAAAAGAAGTCAACACAAAACTCATTTTTCTGAAATATATTTATCAGAAAAAAAAGCCAATATACCCTCAGAATTAATCACCCCAGTACACACTGAAATTGGGGAGGTGAAGTGCATCATTGCGTCATGAAGTGCTTTGCTTTAGTGTAACTAGCACAAACGTTACTACAGAATAAAGCCTTAACTTTCTAAACCTTTAATATTTTAGGAACTTTTGCTTGTTTTTTTTTTCTGAAATACATTTTAGTTGTTGCTACATTAGCTGGATCCTTAGGTTTCTTCCTTCTTATACTAAAGTTCCCCCAAGTATATATGTGGTGAGATATAGAGATGGAAGTTTGCATGACAGATAGTAAATTAGTTTTACTTTTCCAATCTCATTTTTTTTTCTGTTTAAAGCAGATAATACACATAAAAGTATATTCCTGCAGTGTATTGCAGGACTCTAAGAAGAATTAACATGACTCTCGGATGGTATATTGTGTACATAAAATGAGAACAAGAAACCGTGGTCTCTGCCAATGGAATATGGAGCCTAGAGAAGTGGTTGGTTTATTGGATAGTATTTTGATTTATACTCTTGTGTATTTTTCTTTCTCAGTAATGCCTTTAGTTGTGTGTTCCTTTTGCATTTAAATGAGATTTTGAGGTGATGCTCCCTTATCCAATGAAAGGGAATAACCAAAAACATAACAAAAATAGTGTTAATCTCTTGGTCATAAGGTCCAAAATAGTCTTGAAAACACACTCACCTTTCCAGACTGTTGTTTATTAAGGGGTGGATATTTTTTCTTCCCTGGGATCAGGTACTGTTTGGGATTCCAAGTTTGGCTTAGCAAGCAAAAGCAAATATTCAACAAATCATAGCATAAAGTATATATTATAACCCAGAGCTTCCCAAAACTGTAGCAACAGCACAATTATATTTCAAAAATGAGTCATAAATATGCCTGGGAATGTTTTTGGCTGTACAAGCTTTAGAGTGATAAATGAATAGTTCTACAAATTTACTTTTAAACCCATTAAAAAATTCCCAGCATGAAAATAATTTTAAAAGTTTTTTTAATGTGGCAATTCAGTTTCCAACCACCAAAAAGTAACTGGCATCTCACTTACCTTCCAACTGTAAATAACCACTAAATTGGACAAACTATGAAACTAGTACATTCTTTTAATGCACTGAACAATAAGCAAAGCAGTACTGTGATTCATTTTTTTTTCTAAACTGGGTACTTGCAATGCACACGCAGCTTTAACTTGACCAGTGGTAAAACGTGTAATAGAATATACCCTTTATATGATGTGCTGAGGTCTTCCTCTGCAAAACTCATAAATATTGGTTACCCATAAAAATCAGACAAATCCCAACTGAGAGACCTTCTACAAAATAACTGATCAGTACTCCTCAGGGTCATTGAAAACAGGAGCCTGAAAAACTGTTACAGGGTAGAAGCATCTAAGGCGATATGGTGATTAAATGCAAAGTAGTATCCTAGATAAGATCTTGTATCAGAAAAAGGATATTAAGGGAAAACTAATGAATCTGAAAAAAGCATAGACAGTAGCTGATAGTAATAGATCAATGTTGGTTCATTAGTTACGACAAATGTCATATACTAATGTAAGATGTTAATAATAGAGGAAACTGGGTTATGGGATATATGGGAAGTCTCAACACTATCACTGCAACTTTTCTGTAAGTCTATATCCAAAAATGAAAATTAAAATAAATAAATAAATAAATAAATAAATAATTAATAAATATGCAGAAAGAGTAGTGACTGGCCATGCTACAGACAAAATAAGTTGCACCATGGCTGAAATTAATGAGAACAGAGAATGGACCAAAATGCAATTGTACCTTCTTTAAGGTTACCTCCCCAACCCTGTCCTGGAATTAGGTGGCCTTTGGAGGAAAGAGAAAGAGAAATGGGAGAGAATAATATTAATTGTAAAAGTCACTATTTTAAACCAGAAGAATCTAATTTACTTTGGTTGGCAAGATCATGATTTCTACTACTAAAGCAATGGGGAATTCAAGTTATGTTTAATTCACTTACGGATGATAAAATAAGGCTTATCTTGGGTTTTGTGGACAGCCATAAATTTGAAAATGTATCCTTTCTGCCCAGATATCAAAGGAAAAATTAATGAAGAGTGCAAAATGGAAAGTGGAAAATGTAGTACGCACACACACACACACACACACACACACACATGCACACACACACACACACACACACACACAATGGAATACTACTTGGTGATGAAAAACAATGAAATCTTGCCACTTGCAACAATATGGGTGGAACTGGAGGGTATTATGCTAAGTGAAATCAGTCAAAGAAAGACATATCATATGATTTCATACATATTTGGAACTTGAGAAACTTAAACAGATGAACATAGGGGAAAGGAAGGAAAAATAAGATAAAAACAGAGAGGGAGGCAAATCATAAGAGACTCTTAAATACAGAGAACAAACTGAGGGTTGATGTGCTTAGCAGGTGGGTTAAATAGGTGATGGGCATTAAGGAGGGTATGTGGGATGAGCTCTGGGTGTTATATGTAAGTGAGGAATCACTGGGTTCTACTCCTGAAGCCACGGCTACACTATATGTTAACTAACTTGATAATTTAAATAAATAAATAAATAAATAAATAAATAAATAAATTTTAAAAGTGAGTCTGGCTTGTTCAAAGAACTCCAACCAGAACAATGTCACTTGAAGAGAAAAAGCAGGGGAGAGTAAAGTGATAACTTTAGAGAAATGATGGAGCTAGATACTGCAGGGTCCTGAAGGGCAAAGTAAGAATTTTAGCTTTTACTTCTAGACAGAAAGCCACTGGGAAGTTTCCTCCAGAGGAGTGATATGATTTAACATTTTGACATGATAATTTATCCTAGAAATGATTTGGAATCATTAAGGAAATATATGAAGAAAACAAAGAAACAACTATGGAGAGTTTCTTTCAGAGTACATAGAATATAAGCAGTGGATATATTTAACTACATGCATCCGGAGATGTATAGTATGTCATTTCCAGTCATCATTTCTAGGAAATAGATCTTTCACCCTTCTCTAACTATGATAGCTATCACCTTTCACTAAGTAAGCATTTACATTTCATCATTGCAAATAATGCTACTAATAATTAGATTCTTCTTTAGAGGGTGTTTAGTTACACCAACACATATGAGGATTATACTAAAGGAAATTGGTGAAAAATATTAAGTATATATTACGGGTTGAGGTCATACCCACATGAAATCATCATTATAAATACATAAAAAGCCTCTGATACAATAGGGAGACAGAAGTACATAGTAGATGGATCTTTGGGCAGATAAGGAATATATGACTACCCATTCTGAACTACAAGTCTGACATTGGGTTCTAGTTCCTTTTTACTTTATAAAGTCCATTCCCAATTGAAGTGATAAAATCTTCAGGCAAGGCAATTCAAGGCAGAGCATCCCTACAGGCTGTTGCACAATGAAGTCCCATGGAAAGCTCTCATTCTCATTCTCTCTCTTTTAATGGCCAGAAGCCCAGAGCTTGCACTACTAAACATGTGAGACTGGCTGGTATAACAATAAGCAGGTCAATGAAGAATGAGCTATTCCCCATAAGTATTCATGTGATCTCTCTCTTCTCATACATTTCTACATGTCAAGAAAATTAGAGGAGAGGGGGAGAAGAAATATAACCCAGACTTACATGAGCAACAAGCCATTGGCTTTATTTTATTTTATTTTATTTTATTTTATTTTATTTTATTTTTTGCTTCCTTCCTATCCCAGGGTTAAATTGTATACTATGGAGAATACTGAAGGAATCATTGAAATTCAAATTCAAGACATAATTTTAAGTGAAAGGATTTATTAAAAATACAATGAAATGATGAAATGTATTCTAATAAAAACATTTATGTAGCACATTAAAGTTTTGTTTTATATTCTGTATTTAATATTTACCACAATATTATGAACAAGGTATAGCTGTATCAAATTTTAGATGAAGTTATTACCACTCTGTGAACAGATTTGTCTAAAATTGTCCCCTTACATAAGAAGGCTCCAACTGTCATTTATTCCCTAAAATTAAATGTATTTCCATTAGTCTGTGTTGCCTTTCCAGCTTTATTTATTTGTTTATTTATTTATTTATTCATTTATTAAATGTTTATTTCTTTTTGACAGAGAGAGAGAGAGCGGGGGTGGGGTGCGGAGGGGCAGGGAGAGGGAGACAGGGGATTCGAAGCAGGCTCTGTGCTGAGGGTAGAGAGCCTGATGCAGGACTCAAACTCACAAACAGTGAGATCATGACCTGAGCTGAAGTTGAACACTTAACCAACTGAGCCACTCAGGCACCTCCCCAGCTATATTTACAGATGATAAATTTAAGTTAATAAGTTTAGCTTAACGTTTTCAGTTGTCACCATAGTAACAAGCCCCAACCTCAACATTTTACTAGGCTGGTCTCCCTGAAATTCCTAAGACAGTCAGAAAGGTTGATTTCCTTGATACTTTGTCCACAGAGAACAACACTTTTTTTTTTAATTTATTTATTTAAATTCAGTTAGTTAACACACTGTATAGTATTGGTTTCAAGAGTGAACCCAGTGATTCATCACTTATATATGAGCATCCAGTGCTCATCCCAACAAGGCTTTTCGATTTATGTTGTTCCCTGCTTCAATCTTTTAAAACTGAACATTGGTAACTTGATATGAGAATCAATGATCAGGAGATAGAGAACTAGACGAATCTTCTCTTGAAAGTTTATACCCACAAACTTACAAAGGTTTCAGAGAGTTGACATGTATATTTCCCTGTGGATCAATTTTTAACTGGCAGAGAAAATTATTTTCTTTTAAATATTGAGTCAAATCATGACAGGCTAAGGCAATAATGCCTAAGATCAGAGTCCCATTTTCACAAATTATTTCATTTTAAAAAAATTCTCAAAGAGAGCAGTTGTTTTTTTTAATTGTTTGTTTGGGCTTAAACTGCAAAATTTATTTCTCACGGCTCGGAGACTGAGAAGTCCAAGATCAGGGCGCTGGCAGATCTAATGTCTAGCGAGGGATCCCTCCCTGGTTTGCAGGTAAGAGAGCTGGGAGAGGAGGCAAGCTTTCTTTTTTTACAAGGGCACTAATTCCATTGAGAAGGGCTCCACCTTCATGACCCAATTACCAAAGGCCCACCTCCTAATACCATCATATGAAAGGTTAGGAATTTAACATATGAATTTTTTGTGAGAGGACACAAACATTCAACCCATAACACATACTTAATTCGAGGTCATACAGCTGCATATATTGAAACTGGGAGGAAAAAAATACTTCTTGGATGTTTCTTTTTTTTTTTTTTTTAATTTTTTTAAGTTTATTTATTTATTTTGAGAGAGAGAAAGAGAAAGAGCGGGGGATAAGCATACAGAGAGGGAGAGAGAGAATCCCAGAAACTTCTGCACTCTCAGCACAGAGCTCATCTCGGGGCTCCAACTCACAAACCATGAGATCATGACCTGAGCCGAAACCAAGAGTCAGATGCTTACCTAACTGAGCCACCCAGGTGCCCCCTTTCTTGGATGTTTACTATTTTTTAAAAGACTTTTGTATTTTCCTCAGGACACTAATAGCAATCCAAAGGTATTTCTACAATAATCAAATACTTTTTTTTTTGAAGGAAAATATATATATATATAGGAAAGAAAAATATATATGTATGTATTTTATATGTTCTGAATTCTTTCAGATGCCTTGTAGTAATCCTTAAGGACTTATTAACTTTTCTTGGCTAAATAAGTTATCTATCTATAAAGTCTTAAATACAAATATTCTTATTTGTACAAAAAAATCTTATACAAATTGGGGCGCCTCGGTGGCGCAGTCGGTTAAGCGTCCGACTTCAGCCAGGTCACGATCTCGCGGTCCGTGAGTTCCAGCCCCGCGTCAGGCTCTGGGCTGGTGGCTCGGAGCCTGGAGCCTGTTTCCGATTCTGTGTCTCCCTCTCTCTCTGCCCCTCCCCCGTTCATGCTCTGTCTCTCTCTGTCCCAAAAATAAATAAAAACGTTGAAAACAAAAAAAAATTTAAAAAAATAAAAATAAAAAAAATAAAAAAAAAATCTTATACAAATATAATTATTCTTATGTCTTTATTGCTTATATGATTAGGAATATAAAAATAACATGTTAAATTTGAGATATTTTGAAAATATGAAAAATAATAAAAAATGTTATCACATAACATATCACATAATAGAGATAGCTATCTTTAAAAAACCCATATTAACATGTTCCTCTTATCCTTTAAAAAAATTTTTTTTAACATTTATTTATTTTTGAGAGACAGAGAGAGACAGAACATGAGCATGGGAGGGCAGAGAGAGAGGGAGACACAGAATCCGAAGCAGGCTCCAGGCTCTGAGCTGTCAGCATAGAGCCCTACACAGGGCTTGAACTCAGAAATCACTAGATCATGGCCTAGGCTGAATTCAGACACTTAACTGAGTCACCCAGGAGCCTGGTCGTCCCACCCTTTTTTTTTTTTTTTTTTTTTTTTTTTTTTTTTTCAACGTTTATTTATTTTTGGGACAGAGAGAGACAGAGCATGAACGGGGGAGGGGCAGAGAGAGAGGGAGACACAGAATCGGAAACAGGCTCCAGGCTCTGAGCCATCAGCCCAGAGCCTGACGCGGGGCTCGAACTCACGGACCGCGAGATCATGACCTGGCTGAAGTTGGACGCTTAACCGACTGCGCCACCCAGGCGCCCCCCACCCTTTTTTAACACAGTTTTTACATGATTGACATAACACAGCACAGAGTAAGATGAGGCCCAATTGATTGAGTCCTCTACTGCCTAAAAGGCAAGACAACTTGCTAAGTGCTTCACATACATTGTATCAACATCCTATGAGCCAGGTATTTTATGCTCAATTTACATATGGAAAAACAGAGGATTTGTGGTTTAAAAAAACTGAGAGCAGTTTTCAAAACAGAAGTAAAACACTAAAATTTGGGAGTTGAAGGGTGTTGAAGGGTGATAAAATACTTAAAGGTTAATAAAATACCTGTTAACATTTTCAATAAGTAAGCAACCAATGGACTATACAGTCTGACATGTACTTATTTGATAAAGTGCTTTATTCCTAAAAAATAAAATTTCTCCTTTTCTCATAAACATAAAGTTGAATGGTTATCTTTTTTGGACTTTGGCCTGATTTGAAAAGAAAAAAAAAAAAAAAAGACATGTATTTTAACACTCCTTTAACCCAAGTATTTACTATTCAGTGTTCCCCATATATATTCAACTTTTTCAGATATGTTACTTGTACTGCAACTTTGAAACAGAAGTTAATTTCTCATCTCTCAAACAATTATATCTACACTATTCAAAATGAATAAAATAAGGCAAATAGATATCTTTGATATACCTATGGTCACAGAGCAATGTAGAGGCAATAATATCAATGACACCTATACATACTTCACACATCCTGCCTGCCTGATTCATGTTAAAGTACTAAAATAAGAGAAGGAAGTTGAAAAATTAATTCCAGATAGTTTTAATTATTCATTTATTCATGCATTTAGCACTTATATTTTAAGTATAAGGTATGTTCCAGGTATTTTCATTAGCTACTGAAGATACGGCAGTTACTAAGACAAAATGTCTGACTTACTGGTACTTATATTCTAATGAGAGTGATAAGATACAAATATATAAACAAGCAAATAGTATAGTTGCAGATAGAAATTGGATGTATAAAGAAATCAAGTAAGATGGGGTTCCTGGGTGGCTCAGTCGATTGAGCGTCCCACTTTGGCTCAGGTCATGATCTCACAGGTTGTGAGTTTGGGCCCCACATCAGGTTCTGTGCTGACAGCTCAGAGCCTGGAGCTGCTTTGGAGTCTGTGTCTCCCTCTCTCTCTTTCCCTCCCCTGCTCTCTCTCTCTCTCTCTCAAAAGAAAATAAACATTAAAAAATATTTAAAAAAATAAATTAAGATGAAGTGAGAGCCAAGTGAAGATACAGAGTATGATGAGGAGGTTATTTTCAGTAAGTTCATTGGAGAAGTCCTCTCTGATGAGATAGTTGAGAAGAAACCTATATATTGAGAAAAAAGGGAACCATATAAAGATGTGGGTGAAAAGTATTTCACACTGAGTGAATAAACAATCTGAGATAAGGATGAGCTTGTCAAGGAAGAGCAAAAAGGCCAGTATGGATGGAGCATAGTGGGTAAAGACAGAGAAGATAGGGTTGGAAAGGGAGCCAATGATCAGATTCTATAGGACATTGTAGGCATAAATAAAGAGTTGAAATTTGTCACTAACTATTAGGGAAAAATATTTGAATTTTAAGAGTGAGTATGTATGTGTGTGTGCGCGCACCTGCGTGTGTGTATGTGTGCCTACATTAGATCAAATGGACTGTAAAGAGGAAAGAGTGTTAGCAGAGACACTCGTTAGGGGACTGTTGTCACAAATGAGGTGGAACATGATGGTGACATGGTCATGATGGTGACATATTCATGATGGTAGTAATAGCTAAGGAAGTGAAGAGAGATATGATTTGGGATGTATTTTTTTTAAACCCACAGAATCCCAACAGATGGATACAGATGTAATTAATAAAGAGAAATCAAGATTAAGTCCTAAATTTTTATTTTGGCTATCTGGTTGAACAGTGGTAAATGAGCTAGGGTAAGAAAAATGGAAAGGCAGTTCTCTGAGAAAAGTGGGGGAGAGATCAAAATTGTTGCTTTAGACATTTAGAGATGTTTGAGGTACCTAATAGACAACCAAATGGGGATGTCATGCAAGCAGGCAGACATTCAACTCCAGAACTCAGTATAGTTGAGTGGAACTCAAGATCTAATTTGGGAATTGTTTTACCAAAAGAGAAATCAGAGTCTTACTCAAAGTCTTTTAAACACATACATGAGAGTTGAATATATGCTTAAATATATAAGTTTGAGGTAATTAGAGAGGAAAAATACAACTCCTGCTTGGAACTCTCTTGAGTTTAAAAAAAAAAAAAGGTTTAATAAATTCCAGAACAGTGTGTCAGAGTAAGTGTGCATGTGTTTATGTGTTCACTAAATATGGGGGAGCTGTTTCATCCAACTATCTTTGGGACACATTTGATTTCTTCTGATAGTGATTGATATTTTTCCGTTTATAATATATTGACATTATTTTATTTTACTGTTGTGCTTCCTTATACCTCAGTGCTTCAAGTAGCACTGAATTTTACCACAAATTTTAAAAGATGTTTTATAAACATATTTTATAGACATAAGTTTGTTTATCCACTGAGGGTCAATACAAAAAATCTAGGTCCTTTGATACATGCCCATATATTTTTAATGAAATAATGTGAATATAAATTCAACAAACTTGTTTGTGTAGGAAAAGCTAGTAGCTTTTCTCCCAAACGTTCCACCTTTTTTTCCATTAGATTGAAAACGTGTTAGAAAGATTGCTAAAGATTAAGGAACAGAATTTAAGTAAGACAGATTTTTCACCTGTGGATGTGATAGGGAATGACTCCATTCAATCCCAATAAGACACATTCCTCTCAATAGGACAGAATCAAACTCCATGGGAAAAAAAATCATGGTTCTGATGCCCATATTAAGAAAACATTATACTGGGTGTTTTCAGCAATTTGAACAAAACATTTGTCAAATATTTTTCTCAGAAAAATTCACAACTGAACGTGTATATAAAGATACTACTTTGTGTATACTCCAGTAATTTAAGATATGTGCTGTTCTATCATTTAAACCAACGTATATAGGGGTTTATCTCATATGAAGACTACTGTTTATTGGGTAATTGTTAGCAGACAATCAATCTTTATTTAGAAAGCTGTTTTTATTCACATCACATCTTAAAGGCTGTGGAATAAAAGGCATAAAAATACCAATGACAGATAAAACAGAGAAAATTGCTCTGAACAAACTCTTCTAGAATTGTGTGGTGCATATAAATTATGAAAACACTAAAACTTGATCAAAAAGGAAGGTCTTTAACTTTCATTTAAATGCATGAACAGATGTGGCAGACCTAATGTCAATGGATAAATGGCCCTAAAATGTGGAATATAAGAACGAGATCTCTGAATGTTTTTAAACTCATGCCAGGCATGGTTGGATTTCTCCAGCAATAAATGAGTCAAAGACCTAGGGTGTACGTAGGGCAGTTTTTTGTCAAGGTTTATAGGGCTTTGGCCACCAAAGGCCTTTGCTAGCTCTATGAAAAGAAGGATTGTCACTTGAAAACTAATTTGATTCTTCTCAGTCACCTGTGCATATGAAGACAAGTTGAGCTTCAGTTCAAAAATGAATACCATGTAAGTCTATTTGGAATTATGCCTCTAATTCATTCTTATAAGTTCTATTCCTATAGATAAAACACTATAAAAATGTGTAAGTCTATTACCTCAACAGTTCCTTTGGTTTGATCCAAGTGTGTGTTTATGTTTGTGTGTGTGCACGTACTGTATTTCTGGTAAAATTTTAAGGTTTGGCCAACCTAATAATGTGTTGTAAGTACACAAGAAGCTTGAATTCTATGGAAACATATGGTGGCATAAGTCCTCACAAGTATCCTAGGATTATTAGGACAGTCTCCAAAGTTTGAAATACTGTATTTTAAAAGACAATTTGAAGCTTTATAAACTTTAAGAGCAGATGATAGTTATATTTTGTAGGACAACATATTAATTGTGTCTTTTAAGTCATTGATTATACAATCTTGAAGGTGGATAACAACTGGAAATCATACAGTCTTATAGCTTACAAAGTACTTTTATTTAAATAACCTCATTTCACTTTATCTGTCATTCTTTGAGGTTTTTATTGCAGCCCAAACAAAGCCTATCGATTTTACTCCTATGTATTTACCATAATTGTTTCCTTTCCTTCATCTTTAATTCTATTGTATTAGTTTATGAATTTTTGATCTTTCACCTGGGCTACAATAATCTGTGAGTAACCTTGCTGCCCATAGTTTTGCAACATTCCATTTCATCCTCCACACTGATGCCAGAAAGACTTTCTAATATCAAATCTCTGGAAAAGCCCTTCAGTGATCACAAAACTTTTTTTTCCAACCTCCCCTCCATCCCATCCCCAGCTTCAAACCACTGCTTCCCCCACTAGCTATATGGAATAACTTAACAGATAATGAATATAATATATTATTTCATGCCTTCATATTATTTTTTTTAATGTTTATTCATTTTGGGGAGACACAGAGTGTGAGTGGGGGAGGGGCAGAGAGAGGAGGAGACACAGAATCTGAAGCAGGCTCCAGGTTCCAAGCTGTCAGCAGAGACCGATGCTGGGCTTGAACTCAGGAACAGTGAGATCATGACCTGAGCCTAAGTCAGACGTGTAACCAACTGAGCCACCCAGGCACCCCTCATGCCTTCATATTCTTAATTATGCTTTTCTCTCCACCTAAATGTTCCTAACTCCACCTACATCTACTAACAAACAACATTCCTCTTCCAAGCCTTATTAAAGAGTCAAATTCCCACAAAAATTTCCCTTCCCTGCAAATAAAACTAACCACTGTATTTCGGGTATACCTTACTGAATTCTGTGCACATTTTTAGCATAGCTCTCATATTTATGTTTATCTCTCTACCTCCACTAAGTAGCTCCTTGAAAGAGCAAGTGGACTCCTTTATCATTGTACCTCAAGTTCCAAACACAAAAGAAAAAATCTTCAATATTTATTGAACATAAGTGATTGAAAATCAAGAGTGTTTGAGTTCAGGGCGCCTGGGTGGTTCAGTTGGTTAAGCGTCCGGCTTCGGCCAGGTCATGAGCTCATGGTTCATGAGTTCGAGCCCCGTGTGGGGCTCTGTGCTGACAGCTCAGAGCCTGGAGCCTGCTTCGGATTCTGGGTCTCCCTCTCTCTCTGCCCCTCCCCCACTCGTGCTCTGTCTCTCTCAAAAAATGAATAAACATTAAAGAAAAGAGTTCAAAGACTAGTATGTCTCTCACATCACTATACAAATATGTTTACTGAATAGTTAATGTCCAACATCAATTTACATTTTATTTTTCTGTCACAATTCCTTATGAGGAAAGCACTATTTTAATCTCCATTCTACAGACCATATAACTAACTCTGAGGTGTTAAGAGAACCACCTACAGTCACACAAATAGTAAGCGGCCCGGGGTGTAACTTCAGAGACGCTGGATTTAATCGCCATGTGTGCTTTCATAACAAAAGTGAATATGGGAAAAGTTATAAATGAATGATACCGGAGCATAGGTGTAAGGAATTTGCTATTTTGAATCCTTAATTCAAGGAATTACCGGTGTCAATTCGGAAACCAACATCTCCCCCACCTGTCTCCCATTTCTCGTCTTCTTCCATGTTGTCATCCCCCCCCTCCACCACCCAATCTACAGTATACAATGATATTTGTATATGATTATAATGGACTCTGTGCAGGGAAAAGTAGGTTTAAAAAAATGATTTAATCTTTGTCAATTTGCAAACTGCCTAATTTAACTGAATTAACAGCCTGAAACTATTAACCTGACTTATCTCCCCTGCACCACCAAGTGTAAAAAGGTACAGTGCCAAAAGATGGACTATCTCAAGGGTAGGAAGAGAAGTTTATTTTTTTCTTAGCTCATCTTGATATTGAGGGTTTTGGTTTTTTTTATTTTTAATTCTGTGTTGTAACTTGTTTATGTATGTAGGCTTTATGGGAGCAAGTATTTGGGGCTAAAAAAAAAAAGAAGCTGACTTATTATTTTCTTTGAACTCCCAAGGAAACATTAACAAGAACCAGAGGTAAGCATATGAAAATATCCCTGCAAAAACACCTTCCTGCGTTAAAAATAAAGGGAACGGGCAGGCAAACAAAAGAAACACTATGAAACAAATTAGCTTCGGGAGCCTGAGGCCTGATCTAGAGAAAAATGGCAAGAGTACCTATGTTTGACCAGAAGAGGATTTCACTGCACAGAACTATTTCAAGGGCAGATGCCACTCGTGTGTTTTAAGAGAAAGCCTTTTATAAAGCCAACGAATTCATTTATATATGAATGCTTGCGATTTTGTGTAGGATTCAGACAGGCTACTTCCCAGAGAAAAACAGTTAACATAAAATACACTACATCTACTTTGTCAAAGTTTATTCCTTCGATTTATTTCCTCTTTGGTTCTTGTCATTAATATCTAACCCTCAATATATCAGGAAAATTGTCACCATTATTTGCCATCTGCGTCCAGTGGGCCTGCTAAAAAATAGTTTTGCCATTTAATAAATAACTCACTGAAATAAGACTAAAGAGAGAGTGGAAAACAACTATGTTAGAAATTTTTAAATAAATGTAACCATTAAAAGACTTTTTGCAACAAGTAAATTTTGGTACAAAAACTTCATAAAAGATGAAAAATATATCACACCTCCTTTCAGCAAAATAATTTCTTCTGCAAAACGTTGCCCAATGAAGGTCTTCCTAGCTAATTACTAGCTAAATGTAATTACCACATGCCCCTTTTTTTCTTGGAAATATATTGTTCACTTACAGATTCTAGAAAATTCATCTAGATACTGTCATCTGCAGACTCATTGTCTCATTGTCTGAGATTCCATTTACATGATCCATTTCATATCCATGATCCATTTCACCATCATTAGACTACTGCTATCTATCCCTTTGAATTTATCTTCTAATTCATCCAATAATTGTAAAACATCTTCCTCTGTCAGTTTTCTTCTCTACACCATTAAGGACAGAAAATGAAGATTCCTCAATTCTCAATTGTGTTCAGTAAGAGCTAAAAGCAGATCATAGAGATGTTATCTCCAGCCTTCTTTTACACCTTCTTGAAAGATGATGCAGTATTTTGGGACACAGAATAGTAAAAGTGAGAGACAATAATTATTTCGCTGATATTCTATCCTTCTAACAGAAGGATAGCAGAAACAAACTTTCTTGAAGGGCTATATTAAATAGTTTAGGCTTAGGAGTTATGTGGTCTTCACTGCAACTTCTCAATTCTGCCATTGAAGAAAAAGCAGCCATGGACAATACAGAAATTAAATGTAGCTGTGTCCCCAAACAACTTTATTCACAAAAAGAAGCAATAATCTTGATTTTGCCCATGTTTACTTCTATGTGACCAGACGATTTCATCATTCTTCTGTTTTCTTATTGTTTTTGCCTTTTAAAAATAATTGATAATTATTGATGAAACAGTTATTCTAATAATGAAATAGAAAAATGTTTCAAGAATATAGAAAAAAATAATATCACCAAGGTCCTATTAATGTAGCTTAGATTTAGAGATATGTCCAGTGAATCCATAAGATAGAATTAACTTTATTCTATTTTAAATAATTAAATTTTCACTTCATTCTTTGAGTTCTCAGAAAAATACCAGTTATGAAGCAACAATTTTACTCGTAGTAGGTAATACTCAAAGAGAAACTTTAATTCTAAACCTTGGTGCAGTAGATCGTGATGATATATTAAGTATTAAGGGTCTTTTATGAGGGTGCCTGGGGGGCTCAGTCAGTTAAGCAACTGACTCTTGATTTTGGCTCAGTTCATGATCTCATGGTTGTGAGATCAAGCCCCGCATCAGGAGCTCTCTCGCTTTCTCTCTCTCTCTCTCTCTCAAAAAACTATACATGTCATTGCATTAAATGACAACGATGGGACTTATCTATGTTTGTATTTTTCTGTAAGATACAACGTCTAGTCAAGTAAGAACCACACAAGTCAGGAAGTGAGAAAAATGTTTGAGGGCTATGTTAAGGATGTATTCACAACTGACTAAAATTTAACAGCAATGGGGGCTGGCTACAAAATGAAAATGAGTGGCAAAAGTAGATGTTGATGTTCATAAGGAGTGAAATTTGGTAAAGTTAGAGTAAGATAATGTAAGAATAATATTTTAAGAAATATTTATTTTTTTTCAACGTTTATTTATTTTTGGGACAGAGAGAGACAGAGCATGAACGGGGGAGGGGCAGAGAGAGAGGGAGACACAGAATCGGAAACAGGCTCCAGGCTCTGAGCCATCAGCCCAGAGCCTGACACGGGGCTCGAACTCACGGACCGCGAGATCGTGACCTGGCTGAAGTCGGAGGCTTAACTGACTGCGCCACCCAGGCGCCCCGTAGGAAATATTTAAAAAGCGAGGCTAGAAAGCAGCTAATAACCTATGAGAATGGGGACAAATCAAGGATCAAAAATTCCTTTGAGAATTGCAAATCGAAGAGCAGTTTCAGATGAATGAAAGAAAAGAAGAGGTAATACAACATGAGGTTAAGTCCAGAAAGGAAAACTAGAGCTACTTTAATAAAAAAAATCATAATTAATATGTGAAAGATTCTGAGATACCCTCATGTTAGTGCCTAAATTTGCTCTTACTTTTACGTTTACCAAGATTTTCACAAAAAATTAATCTCTCACTTGGTGGCAAGTGCCAGATGCCTGTCTATGGAACACAAGAAGTAAAAGCATCCCACCCACCAGGTTAACAGCTTGACTTAAGAAAATATGAGACAGCTCTTGATGGGAGAAGACAAACAAAAACAAACCTAATGGACATTAGTCAAATTAGGGGGAAAAAGTATATTCAATTAATTACACGAAAACTTCTTTATAACTTGAATGCAAAGAACTATGGCAAAAGAAAGAAAATAAGAAAGATAGAAAGAAACTTAATTTTGCACTGAGAAATCTAAAACCAATTTCGTGAAAACCTCTAATACTTCTTAGACAGTAAGAACTTTTATATGAAGATTTTATTCTTAAAACCCTCAAAATACATTTCTAAATTAAGTTTATGATCTCTCTGTTTAATGCATGGTTTGATAATCCAAATGAAGCAAAAGCTTCAAACAATTGATTTAAAAAATAAAAAAATTAAACAGTACCTTGTGTAAATGTGTAGAGCTTCACTTTATTAGTGATAAATAATATCCATATTTTAGCAGCTATGGATAAGCAGAGTGCTTAAGCAATTGTATATGTCATTGGCCATTGGTAAATGCTACATTGGCAGTAAGATTTTGATGTAATACATATTAATGCTAACTCTAAAGTGTCTTTACAAAATACATTTATTGTGTAACAAAGAGAAAATTAGGATTCAGAAGCCCTGACGTCCTAATTCTGCCACCAATTAGTTGGACAATTTATTTAACATCTCTGGCCTTCATTTCTTTACAGACACGAAGATATAAGTTTAGTTTCTTCCTTTTTCTATTGGGCTGATTAAGGAAAAAAATGCCATGGATTTTTCTTGGTGAGTTCTATGTTCAGCTGTTTCTGTTTACTCTGCTGTGCACTAGTAACCAAAAGGCATTTTACTAATCAAGACAGGTTGAAGGCATGTTTTACTAATCAGGACAGGTCCAATCAGGACAGGTCAAGGTTACATGTCATGTTACAATCTTGGGGGTTATATTTCTAAAAAGTATTGTGCTTGGCAAAACTGGAATTAGCAAGATCAAGCTCTCCTAAAGTATATGGACTAGTAGTGGAGGAAAAGGCATCAATATTACTGTCATTAAATATATTTAAAAACTAATGTAATAGAAGTTCCAGAAGGCATCTGTGTCCAAAAGAAACCTGAGTTGTCAGCATTGTAAACTCACTCTGGTAGATGAGCTTTCTTCAGAATCATCTTCATTTTTTTTCTTTTGAGAGAGAGAGAGAGAGAGAGAGAGAAAGAGAGCAGGGGAGGGGCAGAGAGAGAGGGAGACAGAATCTGAAGCAGGATCCATGCTCTGAGCTGTCAGCACAGAGCCTGATGCAGGGCTTGAACCCACAGACTGAGAGATCATGACCTGAGCCGATGTCAGAAGCTTAATTGACGGAGCCACCCAGGTGCCCTTCATCTTCATTTTTTTTTTTAATGTTTTATTTATTTATTGAGAAAGAGAGGGAGAGAAGGAGAAGGATCAGGGGAGGGGCAGAGAGAGAATCCCAAGCACAATGCTGGGCTCCATCTCAGGAATCCTAAGACCATGACCTGACCTGAAACCAAGAGTCTGACCCTTAACCGACTGAGCCACCCAGGTGCCCCAGAATCATCTTCATTTTCAAGCAACATTGCTACAGCACCCTGATCTGCTAAGATAATTTTTTTTACCATAATTAAGGCTTTCATTAGAGAAACCATGTCTTTAAAAGTATTTTTATTAGATTAAAATTGAATGTATTTGAACTTGTGCACATCATTGTTTTTTTTGTTTTTTTTTTTTTTCAAAATTTTCTACTATGTAATTGTTCCAGATTAAAAGAGACTACAAAGACATGACAAGTAAATGCAACATCTAGTCCTGGCTTCCAGGAAAAAAATAAAAACTCTAGAAAGGACATTATTAGGATATTTGGCAATATTTGAATATGGATTGTATTTTAAACAATAGTATTAGTCAATTCTTAAACTAGTCAAAATCCTAAATTTGATCATTGTAATGTGATTGATAAGAGAATGTCGACAACCTTATGGCATAGGCACACTGAAATATTTAGAGGTAATAGGGCATGATATCTGTAACCCACTATCCAATAGATTAGAAAAAACAATAATTCAGATTAGTTTGTGATAAGGAAATTCCAGAGGGGCGGGGGGGGGGAGAGATGAAGGGAGGGAGAAAGAGTGTAGAAGTGGCAAAATGTTAAGTAAATTTGGGTGAAGAGGAGATATATATAAGCTATTTCTAATATTCTTACGATTCTGTAAGTTTGAAATTTCTTTAAAACAAGGGTTTTTAAAAGTCTCTGTTAATTGTTGCCACATCCACATTGCCTAATCAGAAATTATTTTCTGTGTTCAGGTTTACATTTTTCTGGGCCCTTCTTTGCGTCCAATTGTAAGGTATACACATATCCCTCTCTGCACTACCATGAACACTCTCTCACACAGGGAGGATCCAGCAACAATTATTATATTGTCTTACGAAACAGATTATAACCTACAAGGCAATGCCATAAATACTTTTAAAATGTTTTTTAAAACATATTTCTGTACACACAAATGTATGAAAATCATTCCAGAGAGCCTCTAGAGCACTTCTGTAGATCAAACTGGTCTCAACAATTGATATATAGAAAGATCAACTGTTTAAAAAAGACTATATTATGCTAAGTGCTAAAAATTTTATTCATATACTACACTACTTACTAACTATAGTTAGCAGGATTACAGTATCTTTCTCTTTAGAAGATCATAAGCCAGAGTTGTTATAAACGCCAAAATTCACTAAGTCACCTTGATTTCACAGTTGAGTAGGGCAGATTAAAATCGTAAATTTATTTTAGACATTGCAATTTTAGCATGACACCCTTATCTAATATCAAACTGTGGTGTCTCAGAATCTCATGCAAGGCATGATAATCAGTTTTTAAATGCAAATCCTGAAAAATGGATTTCAGCAGAGGATGAATTTGAAACTTCAAGCTGGCCATACCTGGGAGGACGTGTGAGTGCTTACTGTTGACTTATGGCACACATACATTTCTTTTTGCAAACTATTGACAAGAAGGCATAATACTACATAACTTATTTCTGACATAAATCATGGTCCAATGAAACTAAGAAGAAGACCGTATAGCCAAATGTTCCCTCCCTCTCTAATTTGCTATTCACTTATTTTTAAATACCTGGGTAAGTAAAGAAAAAAAATGAAGCTTTAATGAATATTTTATAAGTAAAAGTGAATTTCATAGGAGTCAAAATCGTTACAGAAATTAAATTTTTCAACTAAAATAAACATCTACAAATAACACCTTCGGATATTAGGCAAGATAATTACAACACTCAGCTAGTGTTCAGTAGATGAATAATTTTCCAAACCCTGAAGGTGCTTCAAGATGCCCTAGGTAGTAGAGCAGATTAGTTTGTAATAAGAAAACCCTTAGTCATCCATTTGAGGTCCTAACACTTGAGTTTTGTAGGCCAATATATATACATATTGACCCATAACTTGAAAAACCTATTTTCTTAGATTACTCAATTCACAGAAATTTAGTTTTAGAAGAAACATTCAGAAAACATGAGCCCACCTATCTTTTTTTTTTTTTTTTTTTACAAATGTGAATTCACCTTCTTGCCCAAAGTCACTTGATAGATTAGTAGCAGAAATAATAAATTAGTAGCAACCCCTGTCTTTTGGCTACCAGAACTATCCATGATGCACTCTACTATCTCGCTTTTCTATTTCATGTGAACACATACACAGAAAAATGTGTGACTATTAAAAAATAGTTGTTTTATGGATTTTCAACCTTTCATAAAAACCATTAGATAACAATTTAAAGCATGTTCCTCTTTGAAAGAGTTGATTTTCTCAGTGCATATATTACAACTGAATGGGGAGAAAATAAAGACAATTAAACTTTCACAGTAAATTCCTTATACTTACCTTAATTTGTGTACTAAATATTTTAAACCTATATGATGTACATATTGTTTGAAGATCACTTACTTAGGAAGAATTAATCCCCATCACTTGCTTTATATTGAAAAAATGGCTTGGATAATGGAGAATATCTATTTTATTTCATTTCATCTTTATACCAAAGGCTTACATATCTTCAACCCTATTGATTGCAATAGAACTAAGGAGTTCCTTCTAACTTCTTTTTGTGGCATATCATTGATTTAACATAAAGACTTCAGTACATTTCAGTGAGAAGTAAGGCAATCTAGTTAAATTAAACAAATAGAAGAGAGGTAATAAGGTGATGATGAACATCAATGCAAATTTTCAATGTCACAAAAGTGGTGCTGTTCTAAAAGTAAATTTGATAAAATACGGACAGAAAATTTAAACCTAGCCATCGTCCTGATTATTTGAATTTCAGTTAATATGATGGTCTGCTTGTAATATACTTTGAAGTATATTTTATTGATGACCCCTCTTCATTAAATAAATTGAGGACTTCAGTTCCAGCTCTCACAATATAAGGAGGACTTAAGAAGCAGAGAAACAATCTTTTATTCTCTCCCATCAAAATCAAATATGCAAAGTTCTCATGATAATTTGGCCAGAACAAATTACATGGGAGACAATCACCATGAAGAACAATTGTCCACTATCAAGCCCTTTTAATTCCTTGCTACTCAAAGTGGTCCATGAACCAGCAGCATCAAAGTATGTTAGAAATGCAGAAACCAAGGCCCTACGTGAGACATACTGAACTATAATCTGCATTTTAAAAGGTCTCTGAATGGTTTGTACGAACATGAAAGTTTAAGAAGTATTGCTTTAAAACAGATTTGCAGAAGGCATGAGAGAAAAGGAGTGGAAGCAATCTATTTAACATCTGTATTAACTAGACATATCACAAAAAAATAATAATATAGTATTATATACTTTTGTTAGATACTTTGTGAAAATTTTTATATTCACTGTCATGTTTAAATCTCACAACAAACCTATGTGATGAGAACTGTCCCCAACATTTTGCAATGAGAAAACAGATTTACATAAATAGATAGGACAAGTTCACACAGATAGTAACTGGTAGGAAGCAATCTGACTCAAGAGCTTGTGCACTTAATCATTATATTTTATGGATTAACATATGGCTACATGCAGATTCTAACCTATCAAAATATGG
Organism: Puma concolor; assembly: GCF_028749965.1. NCBI lineage: Eukaryota > Metazoa > Chordata > Mammalia > Carnivora > Felidae > Puma > Puma concolor. Next base: position 44,065,470 of record NC_141673.1, on the reverse strand, counting down.
TACCAATTTTTGAGTGGAGAACATATAAATTGCATAATAGCTGTAGTAGAAGAATAAATTCTATTTTTAAAAAGTTTTATCATGCATGAATCTTAAATGGCCTAAGCTTTCAAAATCTTTTATATCTGCCAATTTGTGATTTTTAAGATGATAAAATACACAATCAAAAAATTTGGATGGGTACAAGCACTGATAAATTACTCCTAAACCAAATAAGGTTAATTGGTACTTAACCTTCATATGAAGTGAGATAAAAAGAATGATTTATAAAACTATTTGAGAGTGTTCTGATAATCATATACATTACGAAAGATACATGTCTATATTTTCCTTTATTCTGGAAAAGAAATTAAAGAATCAGAAAGGTACATATTTTAAAGTTTTTCTTTCTTTAGTTACAGCTATTTTTGGATATATTATAAAGATTCAAGAGGCTGCTCTATTTCAGTGGTGGTGGCAGGGACCAAAAAACTAGCAAAAAGTGAAGTACATACTACAGTATTTTTATTATGGTATATTCTAGTCCATAGTTAATATGACTAAAATAGCTCACATTTACTGAATGTTTGCTTACATGTAAGGCACTGTCACAAGAGGATTTTTTTTTTACGCTATCATTTAATCTTAACCATGAAATAGAGACTAGCTTTATTCAGATAAATACAGAACGGCTAAATGTTGGATCTAGGATTTAAACTCCGGTAGATTGGATCTAGTTCTCACATTCATGCTGCGTAATTTTAGGGAAAGCTACCTTTATTTCCCAGGTTTCCTTCCTTTATTTCCCAGGTTTCCTTTATTTCAGGTTTCCTCCCGCTTTAATAGAGACTGGACGTGCAAATTTCTCTTTGCATTATTTTAGAGATGTATATGATAATCTACTTATAATCACTCTGATTTAATGGACTTATAAATGAGATAAACGCCTTAGGTTCATGGGATCAATATATGTGAATTATGTCTTTAGTACCTAGTTCTTATTTTTAAGACTGAAAGGCAAATTATACTGTAATTTGTTTCCTTGCACCATCTAGTGGATTTAAATGACAAATGCGGCAGTTAACTAGAAATAATTAAAAGTCAATTATATAAGTGAAATTTTCAAACGTATTCGGAGAACTGTTCCTAAAATCATATTTTGGATCCTACCAAAAAGCGCATGTCATTATTTGCCATTTTCATGAGGGAATCAATTAGGCATGTGTGGTGAATTCATTAGAGAATGTTTAAATCTACAAATAAAATAACAGAAAACAGCAGCATCCTTGCAATCCATTTACATTAGAGATAAGGAAAGTCCGACACGTTTAGCTCTCCGAACCAAACGAAATCAAAAACGGCAAGGCTTCCCAAGGACCTGCGCGGAGGGAGAAGTACCGCGAGTCTGCGCGGGACCAGTGCGCAGGCGTTCTGAGGGGCGGAAGTTAGGAGGCGGGGCTAAGCCCGGACCTGGGAGCGGAAGAGGCCGGGGTTGCTGGCTGAGGCGCTGAGACCGTTTGGCGGTGAGTCCGGGGCCAGCCTGAGCTCAAAGTCCCAGACCCCGGGAGACGCCAGAAGAAACCGAAGGACTTGAGGTTCGGGAGCAGTCGCCGCTGGCTGCTGCTCTGCCTCCGCCCCCGCGGACGCCTCCGCCCCCGCCGCCTGAGGACGCGGCCCTGACAGGCCTCTAGGCCTAGGCGCGGCCCGAGGAGCCCGACGTGTTGCTGCCGGTGCTGCTGTGAGTAATACGAGCGCCCTCTCCACAGTCGTTTACAGATTAAAATGGAGGAAATTTCGTTGGCTAACCTGGATACTAACAAGCTAGAGGCCATCGCTCAGGAGATATACGTAGACCTAATAGAGGATTCTTGTTTGGGCTTCTGCTTTGAGGTGCATCGGGCAGTCAAGTGTGGCTACTTCTACCTGGAGTTCGCAGAAACTGGTAGCGTGAAGGATTTTGGCATTCAGCCTGTGGAAGATAAAGGAGCGTGCCGCCTTCCGCTTTGCTCCCTTCCCGGAGAATCTGGGAATGGGCCTGATCAGCAGCTGCAACGCTCACCCCCAGAATTCCAGTAGCTGCAACATGAGAGAGTCAGAGGGTGACCAGGACAATAACATAGACCGGTCCTGTGGTTTGGAGAAGTTAGGTATCTAAGTAGAAAAAGAAAAAAAATAAAATAAATAAAATAAGACAAAAGTCCCAATTCCCATTGAAGATCCTAGCCTTTAAAAACCCAAAGTGGAGAATTTAGGAATTCGGATCCTTTTATAAGTATATTACCTGGAATCAGCTTTGAAACCCTGGGCAGGAGGAGCTGTGCATCCTGTGCACCGTACCGTGCAGGTCGAGCTCTACAGCAGAAAGTGCACAAGTGTACTGTGTCCAGTGCACAGGTGAGCAACTGTGTACCCAGCATATAAATCCTTTGGTTCCTCAGCCTTGCCGTCTGCCTGATGTCAAGGGCTTTCTCGGTTACTGACAGTTTGGACATAGCTGATGGTCAGGCCTTAATCACTGGGCCTCAGTGGGACTGCTCCTGTGATCTCTGAGCCTCTGATTTGGACTTCTCCAAGACAAGTGAAAGTCAGGTATGAGATCTGGATGTTAACAGTTCCAATTTGGGAAAACCAAGAAAAAGAATTACAACTGAATCTGGTAGGGGAAGCTCTGTGATCTTGGCTCCAACAAGAAGAAAAGGTCAAAGCTACCAGTTTCCCAAAGGTCCAGCATTTACAGTGACTTGAACAGACTTGGGGACAAGGGCTAACCTTTTGCTGAACAGAGCCCTTTGTCTTGCACCCCACCCGGTGGCATAGGCTTGGTAAATGGACAACTTGGTTATCCGGGCAGGCTGAGGATTTAGTTATGATCCCTTGAAGAGGTAGCAGGGGCCTCTGCAACTATGCACGATCTCTTAAACTGCAAGATTCATATCTGGATATATGATGCTGTGAACAACAGTTTGGTGGGGCAGTCATTTTCCTACTCTGAGTTACTATAGTGTTACCTAGCCAGTCCGTGTGTCTGACTTGGTCATTATGCCAGGTCACTACCTGCCTCTCATGCCAGGGGCAGGCCTGAATTACTGAAAAGTATAATGGCCATGCAGGAGACTGATTTGAAAGCTGAGCCGAGGGGACCTCTTCCAGCTACCTTCAGTGTTAATGGGTTAGTGCTAGGAGCCAAGGAGCAAGACTGGGTTGTCTCTCATCTGACTGCAGTATCCTGTTGAATGCCCCTGTTCCTTGGGTTGGTCAGTCAAAGCTCTGTTATGGTTACCATCTAGACTGTCCCCATCTCTGTCCCTCATGAGGGGCAGCCCCTTCCATTCAGTCCCATTTGGACATTCTTGACAACAAGAGCTGTCCTTTTGTTGTCAGAAGTCAGGGAATGGGATAGGCAAGGATGGGAATGTGAGCCACATATCAAAACTACCCTCCACTTTACTCCCTGATCGAGGGTTTATGAAGTGTAGAAGGGTGAGAGCCCCAAAGTGAGCGGGAACGGTGCTGCTTTATTTGAAATGTTTTCTTACCTCATTCTGTGCCCCAGTAAGGGGCCCAGCCTCATCTGTCTGGCTTGGCCCCATGTTCCTACTGTCCCCTGCTCCACTGCCTATCTGGTGCAGCTCACGACTCCAGGTGCTGCCTGCCACCCTGCTTTCACACTGACCAGTTTCAATTCATCTCTCTTGATGCTCCTGCTTCTGAAGCCTGCCCAGTTTCCCTTTCCTTGGCTTGTTTCAAGTTTTTCTTTTCTTCTTCTTCTTCTTCTTCTTCTTCTTCTTCTTCTTCTTCTTCTTCTTCTTCTTCTTTTCTTCTTCCAGGAGATCCAGAGAAGAATCTTTCTGAGGGGTTCCTCTGTTCAGATTAAAATGGGGAGAGAACATAATTTTTTGTATATGAAAGGCAGTGTCATGCCTAAGCATTTTCCTGTAGGACTGCCTTGCTAGATGCCTTCCTGCTGTGTCTTACTTCATAAGGAGTTACATCTTCCCACCTCCACTTGGATACTGCCTCTTAGGACCTAAGCAGAAGACCAGTAAAGACTGACTGACACACACGGGGATGGAGTGGGTCCTGATCTGTTTTCTCTAAACCTTGCTGTGCATGTATCCTTATCCCAGAAGGAACTGTTTGCACTGTATGGACTGATTTGTGTTACATATAGACATTAAGGGAACCATAGTAATAGGGCTGGCTTCAAGACTATTATTGCATTCTCCCCCTGGAATTGTTCTGGTCAGGGTTAAGGTGTAGTTACAGATTGGTCTTCAAGAATTGTAATAACTTTTTAGAAAGTTAAACTTCAGCAAGAGCTAAAATAATTTTGGGTTATCTGCCCTTGATTTTATAGACATCTCCTTCTAAGGGGATACATAGGGAAAGGAGGATCTAAGTAAAACTCTGGCCTATTCCCAAATAACGTCTGAGAAACAGGCTGAAGGTAGGGTCATCGTCCACTCTTCCTTCAGGGAGGGAGCTCTGATTGTGATATTACTGTTTGCTTTCTGGTCTTTCTCTTGGTTAGAGGAGGAAGAAGTGGAAAGTAATTTTGAATAATCATTGGTTCATATTACCTCCCTCTTGGTTATTGTTTTTGTTTTTTGCCCTCCCGTTATTAGGGCAGTAGCCCTAGGCCTCTCCTGGTTGGGTAGGAAGTGGGCTAGGTCCAACAGGTGCCCTGAGGGGACAAACTAACTCCTTTCTTTTCTGGGGAGTGAATGCTCCCTACCATATAGTTGACAGTGGTTAGGAACTCTCCCTTTCCCTACCTGTCTTCCCTCTAACAGCAGAATTCCTATCCCTCCTTCCTTCCTCAATTAAGTATATTGATCACCCTGTAATTCTATTATGTATCTGAGTGTGTGTGTGTGTATGGGGGGAAGGGGTTCTTTACAAATTTTTGTGGTTTGTGGCTTTTTCTTCCATACATTAGTTCCCACCACCGCATGTCCAGGGGCCATTGCCTGGCATTATCGCATGCTGGGATCATTGGGGAAGTGTAGTGAAGCTCACCACTGTCCTTTGTTTTGGAGATTATTATTTTTGCATAAGTAGTCCATCCTATACAGATTGCTAACTGTGTATTCCCCTTGCCCCTATGGCTGCTGGTGTAAATAAACTGCATCTCCCCATTGGTAAACAGTACTAATAAAATTTTTAAAAATGACTTTATTTAGACTGTATGTTCATCTTTTAAGATTATACATGTTTTTCAGGTATTGACATAGTAAAATAAATGTTGAATTGCTGTTGAACCTTTATCATTTTCTCCTGAATGGGAGTTTTATCAAAGTAGAGGAACTTTGTCCAACTTTATTTCTCCATCTAGTCCTACACATTTAGCCTTCTGCAACATCCAGTGTAAGAAACGAAGTAGGTGGTAAAGTAAATACAATCCAAGCCTGTCACTAAATGAGTCCAATATGAAAGTCAGTTCTCTTTGAGTGGAACTCCAGATACCATAATATATACATTTTACCACCTTTTCAAGCTCATACCCTTGCTCTCAAAAGACACATGATTCATAGCAGAAAATGAGTCGGCCTTTCTAAAGGTAATTTTTTTCCCAATACTTTTCATTATTTTTTTACCCCAACTCTTTAGGTCCTTCAGTTTGTTTTTAAAGTAATTCTGAGAATTTTTATTCCTTTCAGTTCCTAATCCAGAGGTGGAGCACTTCTCTTAGAAATTATACATATTGCTTAGTGCTGTTCAAACTTACTTGTTGGCTAAATGTTCTAGTTCATTAAAAAAAAAAAGTCCCAAATTGGAAGTAATATTTAGATGAGTAAAAATTATGATAGAAATGGGGCCAGCAGAAAAATCATCTCAGCACAATACCTCAGGGATGTTATGGACCTGTACCATGGTATTGAGTCACCTAACATTTAAATGTAGCTGCAACAAATACTTTTGGATTTTATTTTGTATGTTTAGATTTAAATTAAATGTATTTGGTGCTAACCTAATTTTCTGAAATGAGGATTTGCAAAATCTCAATGCTTACTGGATCCATTTGATTTCAGGATTTTTAAATTCTTCCTTTTCATGTTTTCTAACTAATGATCTTCATATTTAAAAAGAAAAAAAAAAGCATACCTTTTAACTCCCTGGATACTGCATTTTAACTACAGCATGTACCTTGAGGTCAGGAACCTAATTAATGGTTACTTGATGTTGACAAAGATAAAGACCCTGAAAATAAAGTATGCTCTGTAGTTAAGTATTCAGGAAGAGCTTTCTTTGCACACAGTAATAATTAGTAATAATTTAGTATTGGTCATAATAACTCATTAGGACCCATCTGAGTTACTTTGAAGTGTTATATATATATATTTTTAATGTTTATCTTTGAGAGAGAAAGAGCGTGAGCAGACAGGATCAGAGAGAGAGAGAGAGGGAGACAGAATCTGAAGCAGGCTCCAGGCTCTGAGCTGTCAACCCAGAGCCCAACGAGGGGCTTGAATTCATGGACCATGTGATCATGACCTGAGCTGAAGTTGGATGCTTAACTGACTGAGCCACCCAGGTGCCCCTTATGTGTTATAATTTTTTAAAAAGGGGGTACCTGAGCGGCTCATTCAGTTGAGCATCTGACTTTGGCTCAGGTGATGACCTTGTGGTTCATGAGTTCGAGCCCCATGCTGGGCTCATTGCTGCCCACGCAGACTCCACTTTGGATCCTCTGTCCCCCTCTCTCTCTGCCCCTCCTTTGCTTGTGCATTCTCTCTCTCTCTCTCAAAAAACAACATTTTAAAAAGTATAAAATTAGTATATTAATGTGCTAAAATAAAAGCCTAGCACTTGTACTTTATTAAACACCTTTTCATGTTAGTCCTCAAAATAGTTACCTTGGTTAGTGCTGGTTCTCAGATCAGTTAGAGTAACATCAGACTTTAGAAGTTTCACTCTGCTGTGGAGGATGCAAGCTGTTTAATTCTCATTCATGTTCCAAATAATGCCCATGATGCTTAGGAGGATAACGTTTGTTACAAGTGATGCACTTGTTAAAAAATATTGCAGATAAACCTATAAATCCTTGTGTGGCTTTTCTCTTTCCATATTTTTCAAAATGTTTTTCAAAAATTTTCAATCATATATTACTTGAGCCTTGCTGGAAAAATGTGTGCTGAAAAGGAAATAGTACATTCATTTTAGAGATGAGAAAATATGTTCAAAACAGTGATTTACTCATATTTCAAAAAAAATACAGAAGCAATAAAAGCAAAAGTAGAATTCTGGTGCTAGGCTAGTGCTCTTTGTTGAAGCAATGAATTTTTAAACTAATAAATGAATGGAGTAAAGGACAAAATGACAGTTAAAGTAGAATTAAAAAATTGAGATGCTAGTGAAAACTTAAAGGCAATGAATCTGAAAACATTGAAAAAATGGAAAATCTTTAAAAATATAACTCCAAGGAACTTTTATCTTTTTAACAAATGAATACATCTAGAAGTTAAGAAAACTAATCTCATCTCTACCCAGATACATAAACACTAGCTACTTAGAATTTTATAGACAGTACGACAAAAAAACATGATTATAAGCTAAGTGTATTGTGAAGATAGATGAAAAAAAATGAAGATGTTAGCAAACCAACTCCTTTAAAATATCAAAAATAAACATTATCAACAAGTAAGGTTAATACCAGGAAAGAAAGATTTTTACTCAGAAAATCATTGAAGAAAAACCATGTGAAAATTTTGATAGATACAGAAAAATAGTTTCAAAATTAAATACCAATTATTGATTTAAAAATGCTTATTAGTCACATAGAAACAAAGGCTAAAAAAGTTTCATACAATGATAAAGTATGTATTAAAAATCTACAGTTGCTTTGCTTAACCGTGAATACTTGGAAGTATTCTCTTTAAAAGCAGGAATGGAAAAAAAAAATTCTCATTCTCAAATGATATCAACATGGGTAATTTTATAGAATCTATTAACATACCATTGGAAATAATGGTAGAATACAATAGGGTTGCTGGATATAAAATCAATATCCAAAATCAGAATAATAGAAATTTTAAAACTTAACATTTACAATATGATGCAAAAAAATTATAATGGTCTTATGAATTAATATGACAAGAGAGGTATACAGTTTTATGGAGAAGATGATAAAATTTTCTTCTGGCATATCGAAGTAAACCCAAATACATGGAGAGTAATAGGGTGTTCATAGATTGGAAGTTCATTATCATCACTCCAAATATATGAATTGAAAGTAATCTTGATTAAAATCCAAGTAGATATTTTTGTGTAATTTGACAAACTAATTTTAAGTTTTAGATGAAAAGCAAGGTGCAAGAATAGACAAGATCTTTTTAACAAATTGTCTTACATAGTGTGGTTTTGGTGCAGAAAAAAACAGAATAAAGATTTTAGAATTAAACGGAAAAACACACGCACATTTATATTATTCTGGTGTATGACTAAATCCAAATCCTAATGTACTATAATTAGTGGATTATAAACTAATATATTGTTCTGGAATTACCCATAAAACCATGCGAAAGTTTATGTATAAAACCATATAAAAATTATGTAGATTTAAGACTTACTGTGGAAAAGTAAAACATGAAACCTTTGTAGAGACATATAGGAGCGTATGTATATAATTATAGGAAGATTTCTAAAGTAAACCACCAAAATAAAGATTGACATATTGGACCGTTTTCATAAATGTAAAGCTTTCTGTGCCTTGTCATACTAGAAACACAAAATGCTATGACATGCTACTAGAAGTGCCGTAGTTCTTATCACTGGTAAATTGTTAAGAAAATAGTTACACAATTTACAAATGAACAAAGTAAAGAGCATCTCATTTGAAGAAATTCAAATGGCAAAAAAGATGTGAAAAGTTTACTTAGATTCAGAGAAATGCAAACTAAAAACATGAAATACCAGTTTATACCACTCAGTGTGGTTAAAATAAAAAAGGGTGATGATATCAAGTCTGAGAGTCATATAGAGCAATTAAAACTCTTATATTTCTGGTGGGCTGTAAATTGATATATTTTTGAAAAGCAGTTTGGAAATACTGCAGTTGATAAGCATAACCAATACTCCAATTGTCAACCTCTTGTACCATTATTTGTAATAGGAAAAAGTTGAAAGCTATATAAATTCCCATTTAAAAATAGTCACTAGGAGCACCTGGCTGGCTCAGTCAGTTAAGCATCAGACTCTTGATTTCAGTTCAGGTCATGATCTCACAGTTTGTGAGTTCGAGTCCCACGTTAGGCTCTATGCTGACAGTGCAGAGCTGGCTTGGGATTCTCTCCCTCTCACTCTCTGCCCCTCCCCCGCCCCACACAGGTGCTCTCTCTCAAAATAAATAAACATTTAAATAAAATAAATAAAAAATAGAAATAGTCACTATACAGAAGTGAAGATAGCCAAGGCTATACAAATAAATACTTAGTAAAACTTATATTCTTATAATTTGCTACCTTTTGTTTGAAGCTTAACAATGTGCAAACCAATGCTATATATTGCTTAGGGATATATACATACGTAATAAAAAGCATACCCAAATGCTAAACTGGACTTCTACTTCCATGTGTATATGATCTAGATATTGGAAAAAGACTTCTTGATGCAAAACATCTGAATGAATACTGAATAAATTGCAACAAAGATACTACAAGGGTCTTGCTATCCTGCCAATAAAGTAAGGGAAACACACCAGCTTTCCCTCATAAATACACACACACTCAAAAGCACAAACCAGAGATACAAGCAAAAACAGAAAGTGGTGCTGCACTGAGGAACATACAAACACCGGAAACTTTCAGATGAGAATGGGAGATTATGCCTTTATCATCAAAAATTGAGACCATTACGCTGCACATAAATACAAGGCACCTGACATACTCTTCTCACCCTTACTGAAAGGATGGCCAGAGTGAAAGAGACAGAGACCTTCCTGACTACAGAGCAAACAGATAAGAAAGTCTCTGCCATGGCCTGAGCTGAAATTAAAAAATAAAAATAACATCATCATCATCGTCATCATTTCCTTTGGGAATATGTACCCATATCTTTGCTTTCACATAGTTATCTACCCTGCTACTCAGAGAACAGTCCACCTGAAAATTGCTTAGTATGTGTCCAAGATGATACACCTCTTGACCATGTGATAGAATTTGGGTCCCTCAACATTCTCACAAAATATAAGCTCGCAATGAAAGAAACATCTATTTCTTTAAAGATTTCAGAGACTGGGGCCTGCTTTGGATTCTGTGTCTCGCTCTCTCTCTCTGCCCCCTCCCCTGCTCATACCCTGTCTCTCTCTCTCAAAAAAAAAATACATAAAACATTAAAAAAATAAAATAAAGTAAAAAAATAAAGATTTCCCTTATAGTTATCATATTCTGCATTTAATAATGCTGCTTACAAGAAAGGAGTTCTGATTCTGTAGATTATTATTTCTGCTAAATCTCTACAAATGTAGTACTACTTTCCAGTAAATAAAATTATTAAACACAGAATATAAAGGCTATGAATTAAACCCTTAAGTCAGTGGATGGAATTACAAACATGAACAAGAGAGAATAATGATGCAGTTATGAAAATGAAATGATTGGAACTTTTCAAAATGAAAAGAATGCCAGTAAAATAAAAAAATTCAATGTATACGGTAAAATCTCAGTTTAATCAAACTGGAAAAAAGAGATAAAGGAAAGAATCAGCATGAAGCACAGTCTGTTGGTGATGTCACTGTGCTTGCTTATTTAGACAGCAGAGTGTGTGTTTGTGTTTGCCTCCTTGTCTCCGATTTATAACCCCTCGGGCCACTTTATTTTGATTTTTCTTCGCTGCACTTTCACCTTTACCATTATAATTATACAGTTTAATTATATATTACATTATAATGATAAAAGTGAAAGTGCAGCAAAGAAACAAGGTGGTGACACTAAAAGTGCAATCAGATGTGATCAGAAGATGGCTGACCATGGGAATGGTGATACTGCCCACGTTCTCAAGACCCAAGGTATGCAGCCAGAGGAACTTAATGAAGGCAAAATTATCAATGTAAATGAGAAAATGTGACAAAAAGAATAAGGATGTTTCAGAGGAAGTGAAACTACTAGTATACTTGACATTAAGGGATATCAGATATATTTCAAAATATTGAGGGCACAGGGGGCAAAATGTGTGGTAGGTGGAATTCTAAAGATGGTCTTGAGATTTTTGTTACCTGGTTATTCAACCAAACAGTAAGCTAAATACTATCGTGAAGGGATTTTGCAGATGTAAGTCAAGTGCCAAGTCAGTTGACCTGGAGATTATTTGACTGGACTTGACCCAGTCAAGTGAGGACTTTAAAAGCAAAGTGTTCTCCATTTCGTGGTAGAAGACATCAGATTTGTGTGGGAAGGATTCAGTGAACCATTGCCGGCATTGAAGATGAAAGGGGGGCACGTGAAAAGGAATGCAGGTGCGTCTTGCAGCTGAGTGGCCTTTCTGATAGCTAGCAAGGAAAGGAGTATCCATCAGACCAAAACCCACAGAAAATGAAATATGCCAACAATCTGAATGAGCTTGGAAGCTGATCCTTTCCCAAAGCCTTCAGATAAGAGCCTAGCCCAGCTGGCACTTCGTCTTTGGCTCCCGAGACCCCTCTGCCAAGCGTGCCCTGACTTCTGACCCGGAGAACAGTGAGATAAGTGAGGACTGTTATAAGCAGCTAGATTTGTGGTAAGTAATTACACAGCATTAAAAACTAATACAGCTGTAACTGATCCAAACTGAGGAAGGATTATGATAACTTTCCAAGACTTAGAAATATCCTCATCCCAAATCATGACTTATTTATGAGAATAAGGTAAGCACTGTTAAAACTAATCTTGATGTATTTTAATACAAATGAAAATTATTTTCAGTGTTTCTAATATTTATATTTACAGCGTAATAAATAAATACTGGTTTTATGATTTTTTACTTCCTCATACATTTGCTCACTGAAAATAAAAGAGTTTTTAGGGGCGCATGGGTAGCTCAGCCAGTTAAGTGTCCATCTTCGGCTCAGGTCATGATATCTCAGTTCGTGACAACTCAGAGCCTGGAGCCTGCTTCAGATTCTGTGTCTCCCTCTCTCTCCATTCCTTTCCTGCTTGCACTCTCTCTCTCTCAAAACTAAACATTAATTTTTTTAATTAAAAAAAAATAAAAGCTTTTAATATTTTCACAAAAAAATTTTTAAAGTGATTAGATGACCTTAATTCTTCCCCTTTGTTAAGGTTACTTTGCACTGTTTCAGCTTGCATGATCAATTTTACTGTCCATACAACCTGCAAAGATAATGCTGCCTGTATTACTATCACAAATAAGTGATTATAATATTAAAATATTTTAGAGATGTTAATACTGTATCTTTTCTAAAATATATTCCAAATTCAAAAAATTAGCAGCCAAGAAATCACACATCAACTTTTGATAGATAGCGTAGGTGGGTTAGCCTAAAACACAAATGGTATGGGTCCGCCTAGATAGCTCTAAGACTGACTGAAGAAAAAGAAGGAAAACAGTTGGTAGCAAAAGGGGAGAAAGAAAAATATAGGCTAAAGGGAATGGGGAGTATTTAAACAAGAATCCTTGGGAGGAGGAAGGTACTGTCTGCATTAATGAAAAATCTCAAAGTGAATTGCGTAAGAAAATGCAAAGTATAAGAAGAGAAAAGTTGCTGGGCATTGCACTCAGATGTTTGTCTCTTGATACTCTATCAGTAGTGAATTTGGGAAGGTAACTCATTCTTTATGAACTCTGACTTTCTCTTTCTACTATTAGATATAGCAATAGTACTTCACAGTTATAAAAACTATATACGTTTTAGCATAGTTGGGATAATGGGTAGTGCAGGAATAAATTAAGGCTTTCCTGAGAAAGTGATACTTAAACTGAAAACCTAGAGTTAGAGTTACCTAGGATAAATTTGTCAGAGTAGATGAAGAGTAAATTGGGAATGGATTGTTGGAGGGGGATGGAGATGGAACAAAGGAGTTGGAACCTGTGTGTTAGAGAGAGAACCGTGTGTTAGAGAAAGAACCATTCAAATGGAAAGCTTAAAGCTCCAGGGAAATTATCATGTTATGATTCTTGTAGATGGGGGAAAAAAAATCTGTTAATTGATACAAAACCACGTATCCCTTCCATTTCTATCAGGAGCATCCTGGATGCTCTTGAAAGCAAATGTCATTAGATGGTGATCTTTAATATTGGCATAAATCCCTTACTTGGATTTTATCAGGTAAATAGATAAATCATAATTAGGGATATAATTTCACAGAACTCTAAGCAAACAAACTCGTTAATATAACACCTTACACCTGCAAGGTTAATCTTACATCTGCAAAATTCGAGTGCTGCTTTAAATACATAATGGCCTCTCTACTTTTAATGTGTTTTTGTCTCCTAAACTTACTCTTCTCCCACTGGATTCTCCCCAGTCTCCCAGCCCTTTCTGTTTTCAGACACATGCACCCATGCATGCCCATATGCCTGTGCACACACACGATGTAACTAAACCAAGCCCCAGTTCAGAGTAAGGTTAGCTAATCTGCTTTTGCTCTTGCTGCTGTATGAATTATTACCGTTTAGGGCTTACTTGCAGAGCAACTACTTTTACAGTTTGAAGGCATATTAGTGTTGGCTTCTGAAGTACTTCCCTTCCAGCTAAATTTTCTTTTCCAATTGAAATTGGAAAATTGTGTTATGTCTGCTTAATATTGGATTCAACAATGATGCAACAATTGATTTAGACTTTGTGTAATAGATTGGGGAAAAAAAACCCAAACAGTAAGCTCAGTTGTGACTCTACAACAAACTCTGTGACCCCAAACAGACAAGTTCTTTCACTGATAAATTAATAGGCTTAAATGAAGTGATTTCTTGGTTCCATTCCACTTCTAACATTCTGTGATTCCATGAGCTAAACTGTTTACTCCAACTCATATAAAGCATGGAAGGTCCAGATTCAAATAACTTTATCCTTTAATTTTTCCATATATCCCAAATTACTCCATCAGTTAATCCACTGTACATTTTTTACTATATGCCAATGCAAGGCATACCTTTGTTTCTAACTTCTGATCAGTTTTATACTATTATCAAATATTACTTTCTGTGTAAATTTACCACTTGCTTTAAAGACTTACTGTCACCACCCCCATTATATTTTGGCTTTCAAATCTATTTTTTAAAAATCTCTGGTAGTCTGTGGGCCTTAACTAGGTAATGATATAATTTATTGTCCAAAACATAATACTTTCGAAAGGACAAGGAGGCACCATCAATAACACCTAAATAACTGTTGTAAACTGAGTCTCTCCCAAGAAAACCAGGATGTAGGGTCACTCTAGTAATAACCCTTTGGGCCCTGTTAAGACAGGAGGTCTGATAAATATTTTATACACCCACACGATAAAGTAGCTTAATTATCTTTTTCAATCTGAACCTAATAAATGCCCCTAATATACCACTTTCTGCCTCTAGTGCTCCCTTGGGACTATCTCATAGCTTTCCCAAGTAGTAAAAATTGTAACTGTTATAGACCAGTTGACACTATTATCATGCAGGGTGGGGTAGACTGTACTATAGATTATTTTTCTTCCTGTTAATAATGAATAACCTATAATAAATACTAGATAAACCAATTGGAGTCTTTATTCTTTTATATATTCTACCCTATTGGAATATTATTTGAATAGAGGTAGTTTTATTAATCTATTCTTGCACCTTTCTGTCATTACACAGAAGAGTTATTACAGCTAATGTTAATAAGTCGGCATCTGATATTTAGGGATCTTGGTTGTCGACTTTTATTTCCATCACAGGGAAAACTTATCAATAATATGTGGTATGTGAACAACAGATTGTGACAGCCCCCTCTTTGGAGCACTCCCCTGCCTACTCTACCTCCCACCACCTGGGTCTCAAATCTCTATGCAAATCACTCTCACCTCTCCCATGACTAATGGAGAGGAACAGAGTAAGACAGTCCTTGTAAGCAGGGACCATTTACCCTAATATAGCTCCTTACGAGGTGTAGAATTGTCTATTAGAATGTAAGTTTCATGAGAACTGACAAGATTGTGTTGTATACTGCCCAACACAGTGTCTAACACATTATAGATGTTCAATAAATATTGCTAGAATAATGACAGAAGTAAATGTATAATGAATGGAATAATGTTCTGTTATATAATTCAAGCATAAAACAATGGATTCATTTTGTTCTTAGCAAAGGATGAACAAAATTCTCTTACCATTATTTCAGTTATGAAATCAATCTTCTTACTAGATATTTGTATATTCCAGGTTTTCGTTTATCTTTTTTAAAAATGTAACATCACACACTTTTAAGCAAATTCAGTTTTTCTAAGAATCAAGAATTTTAAAATTATCTTTTAGAAATGTAGCAAACTACTATTTGTCCTTTTTTGCCTAGTACGTTGTTAATCCAAACAGTGAAATGGGAAGTTTTTATATTTGGTTACAAAAGGCAAATAAGATAAATTAATATTCATCTCATAGCTTCCATTTCCTATGAAGCACCTTGGCAATTAAAATTTGATGAGTTTATTTTCTCTTTTTGCGGGACAGCATGAATGAGATCATCACAACTTGAGTAAGAAGCTAAAATGTTAGGTTTCGAGGGTGGACTATTATATGATGATTTAGTCACAAATTTTACATTTTAGTTTTACATAGAAAAACAAACTTATGATCAGGTAGCTTATTACAGCAAAAGAAAAGTTTATAACAAAACATACAATACCACAACAAAAGTAGCCAACAAATCTTAGCTACGATTAAATTTAACCACTAGAACAGAGAAAACTCCTAGCTTTAAGACATTTCTCCATTTGCCTGCAGTGCTCATATATTCCATCATTTATTTTTACTGTTGTGCTTGCTAAAATTAAAATCATTCTAAGGTTTTATTAACCCTGGCATATTTGTTCTTGCCATGATGGAAACTGAACTCAATTTTAAATCTTGATTAACTTCTTTTAGTAACCAAACAATAGTTTCCAAATAGTGGCCAAATCCTCTATCTATTTAGAGCCTCAGATAATTTCATGTATGGATAAATGTCATGTTTGAATAGAATTTTTTAAGCAATTACTTTTCAAAAGAATTCACCATTGGAAACATCATTTTTAGATTTGTGAACAAAGACAAATTGTTAAGAAAATAACAACTAGATTTTAAATCATTTAAGCTATAATTTTAAATGTCACCCACTTTTCCCCAGTGATTTTTTTCTTTGTTTTTAACTCTGTGGCTTTGCTACAGGTCAACCAATTACTCAACAGTTCAACTAGAGAATCGGTGAAGTGGCTTCTGAGCATCATTTAATGGAAAGAGCCTTTGATCTAAAAATAATTCAAGTGCAATCTCACAGAAGGACCAAATCAATGTACTAGATTATTTTAAAGTAATTGGAATTTATTTTGAACTAATTTGTGATTTGAGTTAAAGCCCCAGACTTGAAAACAAGATGATAGTACCTGTTCTGCCAAAGAAGAGCCATGTGATCATTGATAAATCATCTTGAAACTCATGTTTTCTCACATTTAAAACAGGAATAATAGTTTCTACCATTGTACCTGCACAGTGATGTTGTCAGAATTAAATAAAGTCATGGCTATGTCAGGGTTTTTTAAATATCAGTGTATTTTATTCTTACTTGCCTCAGATCAGTCAATGCATATGAATATTGCAACTGCATACCCAATGTTCACTAATGTGAGAGAGATCTAGTGGAATGTTTGGGAGTTGCCATCTATTTAATGTCTTGTTATCTGTCATTGAATTTTTAATTCTCTTCAAAGGATACATATTAATTATGTATTCTAGAAGGAAAAAGAAGTTACTTCTCTGCAGTGTGTTATCTCTTTGTTTATTTGGTAATTTAAACATGTATCCAAGTATTGCAGTAATTTCACAGAAAGATGCTCTAACCAAAAAAAAAAAAAAAAAAAAAAATCTTTCAGAGTAGTTGATGATGCATTTTGCTATTAAAATAGTTTTAAGTGTATGTAAATGTGTGAGTATAATTATAATCTTTACTGTGTCACATGTGAAGGAGAGCACAGCTTATGTAAAAGAGAGCTTACCCAAGAATTACACCTGTTACCTTAAGTGCTTTGCTTATTCTAAAGGCCTATTTATTACATTGTTGTTACAGGATTGCCAATGTCTGCACTAAATATTGCACTAAATACTAAATGTCAGCAAAATATAACAATTTGACTTCTTCTATCATAATTCTTTGCCCATTATATATATCTTTTCATCATGGAAAAAATACAATTACATAATTTATGTAGCTTCCTCCTTCTGTCTTTGCTCTCTTTTTTCTCTGGACATCGGCTGTGAAATGCTTGCCTGTATCAGTAATTCATTCCATTATGACTTAGCAATATGAGAAGCGAGTGGTCCGTCATGAGCAAAATATATAAATGTACAAACCATGTTTTGAAGAACTAAAAAATATTTTTTCTACATATACAGTCCAATTAATTCAGTTAAATATTGTGCATTTATTGTAAATCTTTGTAATAGCAAATATTATAATTATGATATACTCCTAAGGCAAGATATCTCTCAAAAACAGGTTTCATTTTCTTAGTACTGTACTCTTGTGAGGGAAATCAGTAAACTCAGTTGAACCTTCTAGGCTAAGGTTTAAATCAAGGAAAACCTTAGGATATAAATATCATGGGGTTAGAGCATCTCATTTAACATTATACACTGAATACATATATTTTTCTGTTTTATCATGATGTTTGCTACAGAATCATTCATTTTGAAAATAATTTCCCATTCGATCATCTCTTATTTAATAAAAGAAGTCATCCTTTCTGCTTCCAGTCTTAATAGGCTTTTTTCCAGTTGTCAGAATTGTTTTTGGGTTGGTGTAAATACTTGTTTGTAAATACATTAAGAAGTAAAAAAGGTTTTGGTATAGCCGTTTATTTAAGACTTATGGCCTACCCAGCATAATTAGAATTGGTAACTATTGGTAAATATACTTTTGATGCTACAAAT
The DNA here is from genome assembly GCF_028749965.1 of Puma concolor. Lineage (NCBI taxonomy): Eukaryota > Metazoa > Chordata > Mammalia > Carnivora > Felidae > Puma > Puma concolor. The sequence continues at coordinate 44,047,422 of NC_141673.1, read as the reverse complement.
ATCTCTGCCCAAATAAACAATGTTAACTTCTCAGTTTGAGTCACCAACATCAGTATTTCCAAGAATATGTCACGGTGACTGTTGATCCGGGGGTTCTAGGTAAAAGTTAATATATATGCCATCTTAATAGGTATTGCGTGTCTCTCTGTGTGGGCAGTCTCATAACCTCCAGTTATATCTCTATTAGACTATAGGATAATCATCTCATCCCTTGAGACTTCTCTCACAGATCCCAGGATGAATTTTTGTATGCTAAGCCATTACAAATGTACTTTCCAAATTTGGGGAAAACCATCTGGCTCTTTTTACCAGATGTGATTTGTAGACAAATGGATAAAATCTGTATCTGTATGTAATAGAGATTGTATTTAAGTTGAATGGTTCTAAATTAGTGCAGCTTTAAGATGCATGAACACTCTGCCATTACCATCAGTAGTAAGCACAGGTGGTCCAAGTTGCTAATCCCTTGGTAAGATTTTAGATCTTATAATGTCTTTTGACACTCAGTCGACTTGAAATGAATTTCTCAGTTGAGTCACCTCTATAAATTTAACTAAAGCACTGGGGTTATTGTCTACAAATATGAAAGAAGAAAAGAACATTTAACACTCTCATTTAATAATTGTCTCATGAGCTTGTTCAAAACCAAGTTGAGTCTTTAGAAAAACAGTACTATGCAGTGGCAAAGTGTAAGGATTTAAAAATTATAGAAATCTGGATTTTAAACCCAGGTTTATGACCAATAATCTTGCCATTTTGCATATTAGATAACTTTTCTGAGCCTAGGTTTTTTTTCATGTGTGCAATGGGGTTTTAAAAACAACTGTTTATGTTTATTATAAAGATTAAAAATTATGTACACACAAACACATGCACGCAAATATGATTAGTGTATAATGACTTCATTAAAACAATGTATCTATCCTCTGCAACAGCAAAACTATCTACTCGCTGATTTCCTCACCTTATCCTCACTTTATCTTCCCTATAAACAGCCAGAGTACCCTGCCTGTAGCAGAGACCCTTGTTTGAGTTTGAGATACCTTATTTATGTTTGGAAATTTAGTACAGCATAGCCATCAAGGTTATTTTAGGGGATATGTCATGAAGAAATACTACTTTTATGGGCTGAATTGTGTCCCTTCAATATTTGTATATTGAAGTTCTAACCCCAGTACCTCAGAATGTGATTGCATTTGGAGACAGGGTCTTTAAAGAGATAATTAAGGTAAAATGAGATCATATGGGTGGGCCCTAATCCAATATGACTGGTATCCTTATAAGAAGAGGAGATTAGGACGGGGACTCACAGACAAAAGGACTACCATGTAAGGACACAGAAAGAAGATGGCCATCTGCTGCTAAGGAGAGAAGCCTCCAAGAACTCAAACCTGCTGACACTTTGAACTTGGACTTCTAGCCTCCAAAACTGTAAAATAAATGTTTGTTGTGTAAGCCACTCAGTCTGTTGTATTTTGTTATGGTAGTCTCCGCAAACTAATACAACTATATGTTGAAGCCAAGAGATTTGGTTTAAAGTTGATGACCTATCATCTGAAATGAGGGCGGATTCTCAGTACATACAGCCTGGTACTTATAATTCACATTAATCCTGCCAGATTCTCGCAGAATTATGACCAATGCTCACTGATGACGCTGAAAAGTAAAAGTACGTAAAAATTGTTAAGAAAAATTTTGCCATGTTTTATGCCAACATTTGACAGCTGCAATACAAGTAGCAGACCCAGAAACAGAACTCAGGACACCAGATGGATCCCACATCACAGGATAAAGGAATACAAGCACATGGCAAGAGTAGGGGTGAAATTGAGAAGCATCAAAATGGGAGACAAAAATGGATGTCAAGTATTTTATTTGTAGTTTTTCAATGAACTTTTTAGTCCTAATAGCCCAGAGAGCACGATTACATATAATTACAGTTTATATTGAAGATGGATTATTATATGACATAAAACTTGAGTTAGTCAAAGAGTATGTCTGTAGAGTGGGTAATTGGGGACACTGAAGTTATTAAAATGTATCTGCAGCCAATTTGGCAATTATTTGATTTAGGAATCAATCCAGAATATATTTAGAAATAAATGATCCTAATAATTTTACATAGATGAACAGCCTGATGAAATGAAGTTATCAAATACTGGCATTATTTGCCATTCAGGAAAAACTAGAAATGGCTTTTTTAATGAGCGGTATGTTTGGAAAAACAAGGTCTCTGAAGCCAAGTAAACAGCATGAGGCTATTGGGGACAATAAAATATAAACAAAAAAGCAAGGCTAATCATGAACAAATTTTTGAATTAAGAAGTTTTCTCATTTTAAATGCTCAAGCTGTCTTTCCTCTTCTACTGCCATTTGGTCACGTTTGACTGCCATTCACCAATGCCCAGTGCCCAAATGTTGTTCAGTTTTCATACATGCTGTTTTTCATTTATTCATTCAACAAGTGGTTTTTGAGCCCTTTCTTTGTGTCAGTCACTCTTACAGTTCTAAGTTCTAGAGGTTTTTAAATAGCACAGAAAGAATGTCTAAGAGGATAGAGTGAAACTGGATTTCTTGGTAAGACTAGAACATGCTAGACCCATGTCCATCTCAGAGCCTTTATATTCACTGGTGTCTCCATTCGGACCACTCTCTCCTCACATCTTCACATCTCATTTTTCATTTTCCAGGCCTTTCCCCACATTATTTTAGAATACTCCAACGGGTAAGGATGCAAAAGGCCTTAGGACCATCCATACAATCAAGTCTCACAGGAGAAAAGGATGAGTTTCATGGCTGGAATTAAGGCTTAAGGAGTTAGAAGACCCTATGAAATAAAACTGATCTCAGCAAAACCAGCTGATCCCTACTCTCCATTTCTGCTATTTATTATAACCCTAACCCTAGCCCCTAGCCCCTAACCCCTAACCCTAACTTCCCCAGTTGTCCTTCCACTACTGCAGGTGTTACTGAAGGCCTTAAGACTATGGACTCTGATATAAAAGTGTTGGACTCAACTAGATATATGATCTTTGATCAGTTTTTTTTAATCTCCCTGTACATCAGTTTTTCACATCTGTAGGATTTGGAAAGATCTTAAAATCCTTGTAGGGTTGTTTTGATAATTGAATGAGCTGGTATATGAAATAATCTTCCTAGTGTCTGGCTACATGTGTCCATGTTATTATTGTTAAGTGTTATTTCATGTCTCTTCTCTTTTGCTCCCCTTGTATTTTTTATTCATTAGCAGCCACTTCTGCTTCACGGGTTTTACTTGGTACCTTCTCCCTACGTTTTCAGCCTTCTGCTTACCCCCATATTAACCTATGTTCCTTTATTTATTCCTCAAGAAAGTGATCTTGATTTAATCAGCACTGCCCATGTTTGACCAAACTTTAGTGAGAACAAGCCAATCTTAGTTTCCCCAGTCTCCTACTGGCCCCATGACAGCTATGACTCAGCAACAAAGAAACACATCCTCCATCATCAAAGGTACTTTTAGGCACTGAGACCCTAATAGGCTCCTCTCCAAGGTATCCACAACTCATGAATGACACATGTTATCAGAAGTCTAATTACAGTTTACAAATGCTGGCTCCTATTAGAGAAGACTGTGGAGATGTTGGAGATACTCTTGAAAAGAATATCAGAAAACTAAGGAAGGAAAAAAGAAGCAAATAGTAAATGAGATTGAAATAAAACAAAACAGGAAGTCTGATTTTTTTTCTCCCAGAAAAAGTAAGTTGTTTCCACAGCTGGAGGCTAAAAACAGCTGCATTATCTATAGCCCATTAAATGGAGATCAGTCATTAATATTTTACTCATGTACACACTTCATTTTGATGCAATTTTCCTGTATAACCAGCCAGAATCATTTGCAGGATATTTAACAAAAATGATGGAAATACTCAGCTGCATCTGTTCATCATTTGGCTAACCATATTTTTGCATAAATTTAACATGGGCGTAAGCCACCACCATTATTTTTCTCATCCTTTTACTTCGCTGTTCAAATCTGCATGCCAAAATTTATTATTATTCAGGTATCCAATCACATTACCATCCCGCAATCAAGTCAAAAGCAGCAAAGCAAAATTGAGAAGATGCCGTTCTCTACAACCACAGGCACATACCCTACTTCCCTGAGACAACAACCAGGGGTTGTTGCAATGACAAACAGCTTTAATAATGAAAATAGACTCTCGGTTTTACCTACACAGATGCGGGTTAATTTTCTTCTTCCTTATTAGAATCCTCACCAGCTCGCCTCCTGCGCCCTGCCCCCAGTTAGAGGAACGAGTTGGCAAACACAACAACAGTTCTGTTCATTCTCAGTTTAATATACAATTTCTCTTATACACAAAGGGGTGAAATGGTTTCTAAAAACATTGGCTGGTAATGATGACAGTGGAATCTAATTCCCGCAGGTGCTCACTTCATACTTATCTCTCCGCTGGAGAGTGTAATAAGGTTGTCAGGATTATTGAAGTTGACAGAGCACCAAGCTCAGATTAATTACATCATAGAATTCAGAAGGAATTAGAAAAAGCAACAACACTGCTCCTAGCAAATGCATGTATTTTTTTATAGCTCTCTAAGGACTCTCAGTATAATATAATACAAGTGAGTGAAGGGTGACTAAGTATAATTGATTTGCAGGTTTTGTGATACAGATTTTGAAAGATTAATTATGCTGAGAGTAAGAAATTACCACCACAATTCCAAAGAAGATACTCAGAGTGGAATATCCTAAATTAGGGAAGAGTAATTGAAGGGTAAATGAAGGGTACTATTATATATGAGTCTCCTACCAAGTTCCAGAAAATTCACATTCATTGCAATATTTAATTCTTACAAATAAGGAAAATAGGTATTGTCCTTTAAAAATGGAAACTGAAGCTGAAATAAGAAACTTCCCCCAAATCTCATATCTAGCGAGCGGTCAAGCAGCATTTGAATTTCATACACAGATTTCAATCTTTTTGCTCGTTAACATAGGTAATATCAAAGTTTTGCTCTTGAAAAATTGCCATGTTAGAATGAAGAAAAATTTGCATAGGAAAAAACTCATATGATAATAAATAAATGCATATGGAATTCCTTCTTTAAACAGTGCTAAGGACTTATATATTTATTTATTCTTATATATATTTATTCTTATAAATATATATATATATTTATTCTTATATATATATTTATATATATATATATTTATTCTTATATATATTTATATATATATATACTTATATATATATTTATTCTTATAAAATATAAGAAGCTGTGAGAATTCAGTGAGTCACTTATCATTAGCTTTTAAAATCTAAAACATTTTTTAAATTATACAGGGCAGCCTACACCACCACACTCATCAAAAACTAGATACATACCACCACTGCTGGTTGTAAATCTAAAATACGCTAGGATAAAGAATAAAACATAGTGAAAAAAGCTTCTGGGCAGCTAAAATAGGTATTACAAAACATTTGCTCCTCAGTTCACACAACAAACTTGCAACTGGATATTATATGGGACTGTTCCCATTGCCTAGATGGAGAAGCTGCAAAGTTCAGGACAAAGGGTAAAAAGTTCAGCTCTGAACTCTAAGGAGCTGCTCACACACTCCAGACAGCTTACTTAGGAGACAGGTGGGCAAATGGTCATTATCAGTACCTATGCAAAGTCTCCAGGGGATGTAAAAAAAAGCTAGACATTTATTAGAGATAGAAACTGCTATGGAATTTCCTCTCTTCCGTTTCCCAATTCTAGGGGTACAGAGAGGAAGGAGGCTTTTTCCTCTACATCTCAAAAAAGTGAAGGCTCCTTCTAAGACTACTTATAGGATTTGGAGTTGTTCCGCCATAGAGGAGACACAACTAAGCTGCAGAAACTTGTAGGGGAAGAATGAACGTGTTCTTGAGAAAATACTCCTAAATATGTGTTTAGAAGGGAAGAAAGAACAGGTATCTGACCTTCTCTAGAAAAGTTCTCAACTCAAAACCTGGCTGAATGAACCTGTAATGCAAGACATGGAAAGAGAGTGGAAAGGCAAAAATGTTAGCACACCTGAACTTCCCCCATTTCATGGCACAAAGGATTTGTAAGTTTTCCAGTGGCCTAAAGGGAAACTCTAGACAGTGTCCAAGAATGTTGCTTCCCAGGGCAAGGGAACCTTCAAGCTAGGGCATGAGGGTGATGTGAGGTCTCCTAGAAAATAAATCCCCCACAAAAACAAAAGGTGTTGGGGTTTAAAAAGCTGCTAATAGGGGCGCCTGGGTGGCGCAGTCGGTTAAGCGTCCGACTTCAGCCAGGTCACGATCTCGCGGTCCGTGAGTTCGAGCCCCGCGTCGGGCTCTGGGCTGATGGCTCGGAGCCTGGAGCCTGTTTCCGATTCTGTGTCTCCCTCTCTCTCTGCCCCTCCCCCGTTCATGCTCTGTCTCTCTCTGTCCCAAAAATAAATAAAAAACGTTGAAAAAATTAATAAATAAATAAATAAATAAATAGCTGCTAATATGTTGTGGGAGATATGTCAAATATGGCCACCTGCAAAACTGAGGGAGAACCACAATAAGAAATTACTGGGATAGGGATGAGAGAAGAGACATTTGGAATAAACAGAGAGGACTAACAGACTAAATTCTATCCCTCTACCCCCACTCCTTCCTTTCTGCTAGGCCTATAGCATATGGTTAGGCCTCAATTGCTGGAAAGGGAAAGCTTTAAATTGAGTGCAAAACTATTGATTTAGGTTGGATCAGATATTTTACTATCTGAAAGTGACTTAAATTATAGTATATCCCTGAAAGGCCACCCAAGAGCAGAAAGGGGACTTTAGGAGAGTGTGATTAAGGTAATGCGAAGACAAAATAAAGCTGTGTCTACCAGCCCATTGCATAAATTGGTTACATATGCACAGAACAGTCCCTTGGGCTCGTACTTACAGAATATTTATTCTGATTTTGCAAAGAAATTTATTATTTCTGCAGTTTTTATCATTTTTTAGAATATGGCTACATTAGACAGCAGGGGAATGGCTGTTATTAGCCTCTACACTGGCATCAGTGAGCAATGACAGCTGCCAGCCTCAAAGCAGGAGAGAAAACAGCAACACTGTTTTCAAGTGTTTCAAGCAGATTTAAGAACTACAAAATCAGATCGGTCGTCGCCATTTTGCATCTGGGCAAACCTCCCAGTAACCCCTCTCAAAGCCCACCCTCCTTCCCCAACACACACACACACACACACACACACACACACACACACACTCAAGTGGTTTCTGGGAAAGTGATTCAACAGGTTGACAGTAAGCCCAGGAATCTTTAGTTACTCTCAAAGTGATTTTGCCCAGATTTTGCCAATTCTGAAGAAAGAAAAAATGTATTAGAGCCATCCAGTTACTGGTATTAGTAATGATGTTCTTCTGTCCTGTGTGTTTCTAATTTCAGTATCTTATAACCAGGCATAAGAAAAGCATAATATGTTCTAAATGATATCCACTCAAAATTAATTTTAAGAGTTTGCTGCCCATAAATGCATATCTTCAGCTTGTCGGAAAACCCAGTTGATTAGGATGATGTGTTTCCTACATGTATTAAGTAGCTAAGATTGCCCTGGATGAATACAGTAAGTACCATATAAGGGCATCCATGAAATTAAAACCAGAGAGATTCAAGCAAGACCAGATATGCTGGCTGGCAGAACATTTTCAGGAGCTTGGATTTAATTCTGGGACTTAAGACTAAGAAAATGAAGACATTTGTAAACGTTAACCAGCACAGAACACAGGGCAAAACTAATTCAAAGGGGAAGTAATTGCCCATCTAGTCCTCAGGGTGGGTAAAATTATTGTGAGAAAAGAATTTTGGACATTTTGCTCTCAGCATGCTCCTGCAGAGGGAGGACAAGCTGAAGAAATGGCTGGGTTTATTTATGAGATTGCTTAAAGGGTACATTACACAGAAGATAAACTGGAGAAATTGCATGGTCCCGTTTGCCCATATACAATCAAATGGTCTGCACAATTGATGTATCCAATAAAATCATGAGATGCTACATAGACTGTACAAAATAGCAGAATGAGGGCATTTTGCTAGGTGGAAGTCCAGGAGACAGTATATGAAATAATTTATTGTATTGCCTAAACCCTGAAATCAGAGATGTCTAAGGGGAAAAAAAATCTAAGAAAAACCACTGATAGCAAATAATGGAAGCCCGAGCCCTTACCCACAAGAGGGTTGCAATTTTTGTTCACTGAACATTCTTGTTTCAGAGTGATTTAGTACACAGTGAATATTAGAATAGTTGACTGAGGCTGAATATTAGAAAAATCATTCCCTCAGCTTGAGTAAATGAAACTCAATACACTAAAACAAATAGCTAAATTGACAACTTAAACATATGTGGGTTGAATTAAGTCCTTGCTTCTTTTTAAGATTCCTTCCCCTAGCATAGAAAATGAAGGTTGTTTAAATCTCATAAGGCGTCACTATCTTTGTAAGCCAGTATTATTCACAAATAGGTAAAATTAAGGCGAAGACGAAATGTATTACCATGCCTACTATAAACTTCAGCTGGAGCTTCCTCTTCTTTCTAACGCATGCGGTCTTTTGTTTTTTTTCTTATTTCCTACTTCATTTGTCAAATAAATGATCTTAAATTGCTTACTCTATTGACTCTGTTTGCCCCTTCTGGGCAAATTTTCCTGAAAAGTAAAATATCCTAAAAATCTCTCTAATCAATCAGTGAGACCTCTTTTCCCGTTTGCCTCATATATTTTAGTTCCTTTACTTCCAAATATTTATTTAATTAATATTTCCTATGTCCAGACACTGTGACAGAGCTCCTGGTTCACCTGCTAGCATTTCCTTGGCACTCTGCAAATAGCTTCAGTCGTGTTGTCCCTCTGAGCGTTGTCCAGACATTCTTTCTCCTACCTAGAGCTGCTATGATCACATGTAGTACTTCATCCCTGAAAATAGGCCACAGTGTTAGAAAGAGAAGAGCTGATCAGTCCCCCTTGAGTTTCTTGTCTCGAGAAATTCAAACTGCAGAACAGGCAGCGCTTCACAGCTGGCTCAGAATTGGCTTCATTCCTGGTGTCCACAGTTCTCTCTACATACCCTGTGATGATGGTGGTTTTTGTTGTTGTTCCTCACCGTGTGGGACCCAACAAGGAGGACACCTCAATTCATTTTATACTGAAAACCTCTCACTGTCCTATTCCATGGGTGTATCGTAATGTATTTATATTTCTAGGCCCAAAAAGATGAGCATGCAGTTGTCTCTAATGCATTCAGACATCTGGCATTAAAACACAAATGCTTCGTTCAACAATTCTGTCTACATCATCACATACATGTCCTCATGTATGTGATAAACAAAGTCCTAAAACTGGAATACGATTTTACACATAAAAAAAAAAATCAAAGAGTGAGGGGCACCTGGGTGGCTCAGTCAGTTAAGCTTCCAACTCCTGGTTTCAGCTCAGGTCGTGATCTTAAGTTTTGCGAGTTCAAGCCCCACATCAGGCTCTGGATGACAGCATGGAGCCTGCTTGGGATTCTCTCTCTCTCCCTGCCTCTCTCCATCTCTCTCTCTCTCTCACACACACACACACACACACACACACACACACACACAAGAAGTAAACAAACTTAACATTAAAGACTAAGATACATTTAAAAAATTAAAGTCATGTGTCATTTACTTCCATTTGCCTCAATTACCCTAAAAACATATTTTGAGACTCTGTTTTCTTTTTCTCATAATATTCTCTACCTAGAGCTCTGTTATCACTTATAAAATTGTACTGGAATAGCTTATGTCCTCCTCTATCCATTCTTCTGGACCAGTGCTCTCTAAAGATGCAAATATTCATATGACGTCCAATGCGAGAGCCACTAGCCAAGTGGAGCTACTAAACACTTGAAATATGGCCAGTGTAATAGAGGAACTGAACTTCAAATTTTATTTAATACTAACTAATTTAAATTTAAAATGTGTTTGGTGGCTTCCTGTTGGACAGCACAGTTCTACCCGTTGGGTCCTTGAGGGTAGCAATTTTGTCTTTCATTGCTTTATCTCCAGTGTCTAAAATAGCCAGGACAGTCTAGAGTCTGCTGTGGTAACACATCAACCTCAGTGTGTCAGTATTTTTTATATTACAAGGTCTATTTCTTTCCCATCATACGTGTTCAGTGTGAATTGGGGGGGGGAGCTATGCTCCCCACCATTATTCAAGGTCCCAGGCTAATGGAAATTCCAACACCTTATAGCTGCACTTGGAATACAAGGTCTCTGAGCTTCCCACAGTGTGATAAAGTGTGCAGGGAAATTTCAACCGCCTCCTCTATGCTTTGCTAAAAACCTACTGGTTAGGACAAGTCACGTGGATTCACATCAATACCAGGAGGCAGAGAACTGTGGGGGGATATATTATTATTAAGTGATGAGTAATTATCTCTGCCACACAAAGTGTCTGGCACATAATACTCTATGAATGGCTACTTGAATGGTGAAGGGAAGATTGTGGTTGGTGGGAGAAGAGTATTGCAGAGAAACAAAAAAACAATGGCACTAAAGTGGGAAAGAAAAAAAGCCTATTCTGGGACGGTTGCTAAGTATAAATTTGAGGCAGATAGAGAAATAAAAATAGTGGATGCTAGGTTAGGAAGTTTAAAATAGACTTGGAAAATAACCACCAGTGGATGGTTTGTTCTGGGCCATCAAATCATCAGACCCTTAAAAACATTTTTTTTTTTTTTAATTAAGCTGAACATGACATTAGGGAAGAAGAGAGTCTTCTTTTACCAAGGCAGCAAAATAGAAAGAGAACATGGATGAACGTTTAAGAGAAATTTTGAGAGATCCAACAAATGTATGAGTAGGGGTGCAAAAATATCACTAACACAACCAACATACTGTCCCCTTAGAAGTTCCCAGTCACTACTCTAAACACTTTACACCTATCGCTTCAGTAACCTGCACAAGAAACATGTGATATTCTAAAATTTCTCCCCAATTTAAAGAAGAGGAAATTAAAGGTTTAACAGAGCAATTAAGGAACTTACAAAAGTGATATCAGTGATGATTTCTTTGGTCTATAAACCAAGAGGTACAGAATCTTTGAAGACAAAGTACAGAAATTTGGAATGAGGGTTTGAAGAACTAACTGTCGAAATTGACTGAATAGTCACCCTGAGGAATAGAGTCAAGTCAGTAAGCCCTCTTAGGCCTCCAATTTTCCATCACAGGATCAGTAATCTTGTAAAAACTACTCAACAAGGCTAAAAGGAAATCTTAAACAAAGATCTAGCTGAGATAACTATTGTTCTATTGGCGGTGTTTCCTTATGGTAGAAATTTCAATGACCCATCTCTCTGATTACTTTTTACTTACATCTTAAGTAGCAATTCCACAGGAAAATGCATTAGGGATAACAATATATCCAGTACTTAATTACTTTTATTGACTAGTTGCTCTAATTGGTTGCTATTTTTAGCAGTATTGATTTAAAAAATTGATGGGGCACCTGGGTGGCTCAATCGGCTAAGCGTCTGACTTCGCTCAGATCATGATCTCCGTGAGTTCTCACCCCATATCGGGCTCTGTTCTGACAGCTCAGAGCCTGGAGCCTGCTTCAGATTGTGTCTCCCTCTGTCTATACCCCTCCCCCGCTCATGCTGTCTCTGTCTCAAAAATAAATAAACACTAAGAAAAAAAAAAGGTTTTTTTTAATTGACAGGGGATGGTGCCTGGGTGGTTCAATCGCTTAAGCTACCAACTCTTGACTTCAGCTCAGGTCATGATCTCACAGTTCGTGAGATCCAGCCCCACTGTAGGGCTTTGCGCTGACAGTGTGGAGCCTGCTTGGGATTCTCTCTCCCTTTCTTTCTGCCCCTCCCCCTCTTGCACACACATGCATGCTCGAAAGAAAGAAAGAAAGAAAGAAAGAAAGAAAGAAAGAAAGAAGAAAGAATCTTTTTAAAAATGATGGGGAAAGAAATTGGCTATTTGTCAAGTTATTTGTATCTTATTTGTCAATATTTGGGTTCATCAACTATCTGTTCACCATTTTCATGCATAATTGTAAGTTGAGGGTATGTTCCATAGATGGAAGTACATAAAGTCTGCTATTTCTTTTTTTTAAAAAAAATTTTTTTTCAACGTTTATTTATTTTTGGGACAGAGAGAGACAGAGCATGAACGGGGGAGGGGCAGAGAGAGAGGGAGACACAGAATCGGAAACAGGCTCCAGGCTCTGAGCCATCAGCCCAGAGCCCGACGCGGGGCTCGAACTCACGGACCGCGAGATCGTGACCTGGCTGAAGTCGGACGCTTAACCGACTGCGCCACCCAGGCGCCCCAAGTCTGCTATTTCTAAGATTAAATATATTTCCCTTTCAATTATTGATATTTATTCATAGCAATATTGATAAAAAAACATTTCTGAGGCAAATAAAGTGCTAGCTACAGGAAAGATATAGACCCTTTGTTGGCCACTTTGTTGCTCTACAAAATCAGTGAGGATTCAGAAAAATGTCTCTGGCAGCACAAACTCATACAATTGCACATCGATTATTTGCCAGGTGGCAGTACATTTTGCTGAGAACAAATGACATCTGTAAGAAAATCAAATAAGGCAAGGCAACAACTTCGAAAGTGCCATTTGAGTTTTCATTCGTTTCCTAATGTCATGTTTTTCAAATTGCATCATGTTCCCATTTCTGCTTTGTATTGCTACTTTGGAAATAGAAACCAAAAATTAAACGACGTTTTGAAACGTGACCTCCGTTGAGAAATGAAGTTGTCATTATCTTTATGGTGAGCATCATTATTTATCAATGCATTTGATTCTATGATATGCCAGGTACTAAAGAAAGATGTATTCAGGGACATTAAAGGGTCTTTGTTGCTCCCATAGATAGAGTTCTTTCCCTTTTTCTGTAATCTTGACAATGTCCATGAACCTCATTTCCATGCAAATGGAAAAAAAATGGTACTGTCTATGTGTATTTTTTCTACGAGAGGACCTATCAGGGTAAGATTCCCAGTTTCTAAATCAGCCAAGATTACCTGCTATCTTCAAACAAAATTACTCGCTTGCTCTTCTATCCCATTTTCTCCTTCCATAAGCAGATTAAATTCAAGGGAAATGGTTAGTTATTGTCGTCAGTCTCTTCTTTGGAGAACCTACAGAAACCCATGACTGTCTAGGGAAATTCAAGCTACGTTCCATCATATCTACCTGATAGTTGAGAACCAGAAAATTACCTAGTAGGGAGTTAATTGTCACAGGGAGACACTGATCTTCAGGGCTTTTTTTTAAAAGATTCAGGTTCAGGGGTGTCTGAGTGGCTCAGCTGGTTGTGTCCAACTCTGGATATCAGCTCAGGTCATGAACACATAGTTGTGGGATTGAGCCCCACATCAGGCTCTGTGCTAAGTGTGGAGCCTGCTTAGGATTCTCTCTCTGCTCCTCTCCTGCTCACACACTCTCTGTCCCTCAAAAATAAATAAATAAACTTTAAAGAAATAAATAAAAGATTCAGGTTCAGAAAAAATAGAAATCAGGTTCACAGTTCACATATTTTTGTTGAGTATTATGGGGAGGCAAATCTGTGAGGTGGGAAGGAAGGAACGCTGAAAGAAAAAATAGGCATGGAGAGGATAAGGGAGAGATACAGTTGCACTGCTTTACTAAGGGAAGAAACAATGTAGAAGAAATTTCAAAGTGTAACTAACATATATTTTAATGTATTTATTGAGGTATAATTTACATGCAAAATAGTGATTCTTTTTAAGGGTACAATTTGATGAGATTTGATAAATGTGTGTAGTATTATAAGTACAAACACAATCAAAATATGAACATTTATCTTTATCACCTGAAGAAATTTCCCTCATGTTTCTTATCAGCCCATACCCAGGCCCTGGCAAAATTATTCACTTAATTTTTTTAAGTAATCTCTACACCCAAAGTGGTAATCTCTATACCCAATGTGGTACTTGAACCCACAACCCCGAGATCAAGAGTCACATGCTCCCCTGACTGAGCCAGCAGGTGCCCCAAAAATGATTCATTTTCTGATTTACAATATTGTCTTTTCACATGTCATATGAAGGAACCATAGAGTGTCTAATCCTTTTTGTCTGACTCTGTCACTGTTAACATAATGCCTCTGCAATTCATCCATGTTATAGGACTATTAGCAGTCCATTCCTTCTTATTGCTGACCATTATTCTATTGTCTGAATTCTCCACAGTGTGTGATCCGTTTTCCAGTTGATAGACATCTGAGACATTTCCAGTTTGGGGCCATTATGAATACAACTGCTTGAACCACTCACTGAGCACAAGTCTCTTTGTGGACACTTATTTCATTTTTATTAGTTAAACAAATGTCTACAAGTAGAATTTCTGGTTCTGGGTCTCCACCAACTTTATAAGTAATTCTCAAACTCCTTTCCATAATAGCATACAATTTTGCATTCCCAATAGCAATGTTTAGCATCCTAGTATCTTTCCTAACATTTGGTGTTGTTTGCTGTTGTTGTTTTAAGCCATTTTAGTGGGTTTGCAGTGGTAACTTACTAATTCATTACCATTTTAATTTGCATTTCCATAATAAGTAAGAATGTTGAGCATCTTTATATTATTTATTACTCTACCTTTTTTTGTGAAGAAGCTGTTCAATTTTTTGCTTATTTGTCAAATTTTTACTATTGGATTTTAAGGGGATATATATATATGTGTGTGTGTGTGTGTGTGTGTGTGTGTGTGTATATGTGTATATATATGTGTGTGTATATATATGTGTATATATATGTGTGTGTGTGTGTATATATATATATATATATATATATATATATTCATTCCAGATGCAAGTCCCTTATCCATTATCTGTTTTACAAATATTTTTCTAGGCCTCTCAGAAATAATTTTGAAAAAGAAGAAAAAAAGTCAAGGAATCAATTTGCTCATTCCCAGGCTTTCTATAAAGCTATAATAATCAAGAGGGTATGACATCGGTATAAGGATGAACAAGAACAGTGGAACTAACTGGGAACCATTACAAATTTTACAGTTAGAAAACAATTTCATAAATATCTAATTATCTAATTTAACCCTCAATTATTTTCAAAGCAGCAGTGTATCATACACCTTGATAATTCTTCAACTATTGTAACTAACAAAATGTCCGTAGGTTGCAATTCATTGTCTCATAAGACAGTTTAGAGCTTTTATTTTCCCTTTATTATTCAACTTCCACTTGGCCATAATGTGCATTCCCCTTCTAGTTTGTTCTACAGACTAGTCATATATTGTTAGGCTTCTCTAAATTTCTTATTTTAAAGAGTCTTTATCTCCAAGACTGTGTCCGTTTTTAACCTAACTTTGAGGCTATAATTGTTTTACAGTCCACATAATATTATCTTAGGGTTTTTGGCTATCCAACTTCATACTCAGGAACGGACATTGGGTAGAACTTTCACTGTACCCAGGTAAGTCTGGACAAATATCTGTTGTAACACTCCTCTCAAATTTTCCTTGTAGCTAAAGTAGTTAAAGAGATACAGGAATTCAATCAGAGGTGGGGGGAAACTCCAGCCATTAAATTTCTCCTTTGTGATTCCTTCCTATTAGGCACAAAATCTCTTTGTACAGTCCTGGAAATGCCTACAACCTAAGATGAGGCCAGAACTGTTCAGGAAAAACTGTTAAACGAAAGCTCTCTGGTTTGCAGATCCTCCTGTCTCTAGCAAAGACAAAAGGCATCGATACTTGGTCAATCTTCACTGGGGCTCTGCACCAGGATTTGAGACTAAAGCCTTATTATAAGCTATACTTAGCTTTGGGGACCTTCCGGGATGAAGTAAAAGGTCAAAGGTAGTATTATGGCATCCCTGTAAATCCCTAGGTCAAGTATTATTTTAATCTTGCCTCACTTCCTCCCCACACGAATAGTCTCACGTATGGGTTTCATGTCTTTCTTTACTCGCATACCTCACTTGGGCAGGTGGTGTCCTAATTTTCCCAGAATCTTAACTGGAAATAAAGTCTTATGTTAACAAATTCCACATAATCCCCTGGCACTGTCTTCATATCTGTCATGCTTATAGCCTTGGGAAATTGAAACAGTGCTTGAGAAGGAACTCTGAGTCCTTCGAGTGCACGCAGGGCCTGGCGAATTATGGGGTTCCCCATCCTGAGTGAGGGCGGAAGCAGCAAGCGGAAGAGCTATTTATGGCCTCTCTTCACTGCCTGACTTTAGCCAGAGGCAATGAAGCTGGAACAGATTTTGTAGAAAAATTCAATGAAGCAGTGGCATAAGATGAAGGAAATATTGTTTCAGCAATAAAATTCTTCACTAACTAATAAAGTTGTCTCTGGCATTTCTGCGAATCCTGGTGAAACCACGGTGTGTTGAAAAATGCATTACTTCTAGCTTTATCGACCCTGTTTTTTTTTTTTTTTTTTTCATCTGTACTCTTTTTCAACCAGGTAATCATCTCATTCATCCACACAGCATACATTTATTGAGTTCCAGGCACAATTTTTGGCCTCTGGAATACTGAAATTAGAAGAAACTCCCTCAAGGTGTTCACAACTACTTTAAAAACAAGTGAACAGAGAGACCTGTTCTCGTGTGAAAATGAATTGCACATAGTGGTTGGAGGAGTGCGGAGGAGAGATTGAATTACAGACACAAAGCCCTGCATCCAGTAGTGCCAATGTATTTGCTGGAACCCAAGACACGTCTTTTCAAGACAGCCTTTGTTCAACTCTATCTTCTAAGAAGAGCCTTTGGTAGTGAATTTGGGAGACCCAATTTTTATAGACTTCAAATTTTGGAAGGTGGTGATGGGATAGTGAGAACTCTCCTGGCTACCTCTTGCAGAATTTGGGAATATTGTTATACACAGGGTTTGCAATTACCATCTCCAGTGCTCTATACTAAGTACTGGGGAAAATTATAAAACTCACAAAACTCTGTCTCCTAAGAAATAAATAATTTCAAGAATTAGAACAATTAAAAGACACCGTGAGTCTCTATATGTTTCACAAAAATTAAATACAAAATAATTGTTTTATTTTTAGAAATAAAATGTATACAATATAATGGATTATTTGTTTTAGAATGTTTTCACCAAGTTGTTCAAATTTAGCTATTAACTATCAATAAGGTATTAATAATGACCTAAAACATCTCTTGAAGATGAAAAAAATACATGCGAATGCATACCTTAATCATTTAATAAGTTCTTCCTTATTGATTAAGTCAATGCAGTTACTCTTAATGTGCTTTCCACGAATATGAAAAGAGTCTAGAAATACAAGACATTCATAGAAATTAGTAAATTGTCTGAGGAATTAATCAGTAATACGCATTCACAATTTAATCAAAGATTCTAAGATTTGTTTCTTTTTGATAACTTGAATATTTAAAAATGGAAAGTTCTATACAAACAAATATTTACTTTCAGAACCCTGACTTTGTCTGCCTTATTATTTATATATATTTTTTATTTCACAATAAAGAATTTTGTTTTGAACTATGCTGTTTTATGAACTGAATCTTTCTTTCACATGACAATTTGTACCATAAGATGCTACCAAATAGTATTCACAAATCACACAGTCCATGCCTAAGTCTCTGTCCTAATCAAAAGCATAAATATCTCTTGTTCTCAAAAGATCCAAGTCCAATTTTATAAACTTGTTTCCAAGATCTTCATGATTTGAACCCAAACCCGTTTAAGAGTTGTCTCTTGTGACTACTTGCCATGTTCTATACTCTCCAGAAAAATAGAACATCTTCTTATTTCCCAAGTATGCTATGAATTTTTCTTCTCCTGTGCTCTTGACTTTATCTTCTCTGAAGTATCTTCTTTATCAATACCTGTCTATTAAAATCCAAACATTTAATCTAAAAAAATGTTTTTACTTTTCAATAATTGCATAAGTATCTTTAGGCAGAAATCATTTTATAAAATACTCTTTATGCCCATTTTAATATATGGTTTAATATTCTAAGTGATTTGTGGATCAATGAAAAAAGAAAATGTTTCTTTCAAACATAGGAATTCAATTTGAAATCTGCTACAATTTAGCAGATCAGTTAATGTGTCTTGAGTGAAACTTAATGGGTTTGTATTCTGTGCCCATCACTTTTATGTTTCCTTGGAAAGGTATTTTTCTGTGCTCCAGTTGTCCATCTTAAAATGAGTTTAATACCAATCCAGATTTTATATGATTGTTGGAAAAATTAAATTAATGAGGGCAGTTAGTATGTTTAGACTGTCAGCACATTTTAAACAATGAATAAAACTTCATGAATGATTAAGTGGAAGAAAAAATACCTGTAAGTTCTCCTAAGTGTATTTTACTTTTAGGTATATCTGGGGTCTCTGTTTAAATTATTTTGCTAGTCAATATCATTATTATATTATCAACCCAATTTGACTAAGAATCAGGTTTTTAAAGTCTCCCTTACAGGGGCGCTTGGGTGGCTCAGTCGGTTAAGCATCCGACTTCGGCTCAGGTCACGATCTCACAGTTCGTGAGTTCGAGCCCCTTGTCGGGCTCTGTGCTGACAGCTCAGAGCCTGGAGCCTGTTTCAGATTCTGTGTCTCCCTCTCTCTGACCCTCCCCCGTTCATGCTCTTTCTCTCTCTGTCTCAAAAATAAATAAACGTTAAAAAAATATATATAAAAAAAAAAGTCTCCCTTACAAACTCTTCTATAATAATACTTGAGCCATGAATGTTGAACCCATTTCAACAGATTGATTCCAGATTATTGCTTCAAAATAAACTCTGTAAATGGTCCTATGTCAATGGTTTCCAAGTTTTTGCTCTTTTTCGACCTCCCTACCCCATCCATCATTCCTGCCAACATATTCTCTTATCATGCAGGCATGAGCATTTTTGGAATTTCTGCCAATAAAGTGCAGTGATAACCCCTGGGATTCCTCAAAAACCTGTGGATATTAGGCTTTTCCCAACTGACTGGAAAATTTTGTTAATGAAAGCAATGACATAAAGGCTAAAAGAAAAAACAGTAAGCACACACATACACACAAAAACTAAACAAGAATGTTTATGAAACATTTACTATTAATTCCTAATACAAATTAATAACATAGAAACTTGGAGCAAGATATGAAATCCTTCTCAAAGCAGGTATAAATCAGTTGCTCTACACAATGTCTTTCTAAATCTTATTTATTTTTTAGCTGCTGTAATCTCGTAACTTCTAAGTGTTTTTTTTTTAATGGTCTTGTTAGAGACTTTTTGTCTTATTAGAGACTTTTTGTAAGCCTCCATTCATACTTCATGCACTCATACATTAGTGAAGATTATAATATCCATGGCAAAAACTAGATTTCTTATGTTCAATTATAAATAAATAAATATATTTGGTCTAAGCTTTAAAATTGAATTCATCAAAAATTTGTGACCTATGTCCTCAGAACAGAAGTTATATAATGATAGGTTATTGCAGTCCAATACAAACTGAATAATCAAGATACCTGATTTATCATGATGAATTTCTATTTACTTAACATTAAAATATCACCAGTTTTCAGAATAAGATGGTAATTGAAGTAAGGATACATTCACAGTCTATGGTCTGAAACATCTTGTTGAAACGTCTTGTCTCTACTTGGGAATGATGCAGAGATGGCTAAAATGAGCAGGCAGATTCGTAAAGCATTGAATATAGGTCACACAATGATGAATTTTCTCTTTTAGCTGTAGATAAGTCCTTATCTCCTGTTAGTATAGAATTCAAGTTATCATCTCTATAACCTGGATTTGTTTATATCCACATATCTTCAATATTTTTCCATTTAGATCAATGAGAATTGTTTTCTTTTCTCTCTTTTTTTCTCTTACTTTTGCATGTGGATATTTGTATGTATACAGAAGGCATAGTATTGCCTATATTATGAGACAAGTCAATGAAAATATGCACGAAATGCAATAAATTGGCAATTTGAATATTTGGGCTGCATTATTGTACCTTATTATTCATGACCTTTTACATTTCATATCAGTACATGGCATCGTCATAAGCACATGTACTGACCCTCTACTCAGAGCTTGCTTTCTGGTTATTTGCACATTCAGTTGTGTTACAAAGGATGACAGAATGTTCTTCATTAAATAATACTCTCCAAGATAGATATCATGTCTAGGCAAATGTGCATTTGAAAATGCTGTAGTGTTAATGATTTCTTTTGAGAATGAGTAATTATGTGTCACCATTTTGGCCAGAAAGATAATTTTGCTTTTCACTTCTAGGCAGACTGTGAAGATACTGATTCATATCAGCTTATTAAATTTCATGGTAGAAAACGTACCTTGCATTTTCAGAGAGAAGGAAGTTTCCTGTCTTCAAATGAGACTTCACACTTCCTTTTCAAATTAGATTTTAACTTACAGTGTGTTAAAGTTTTCCTAACAAAAGTCATTTAATTTTTCTTTTTTTTTCTACTTTCTCAATTATTTCACACTGAGATTTCTTGAAAGGCATCAAAAGACTGAACATGGGACAGTATATATTAACAAGACCAGCTTCCCTCTCTGGTAGTGATAGGCTCTCAGGTAGACTATATACAACTGAAGTGTATGTGTGTGTGTGCTCACGTGCACATGTATGTAGACACACACCTCTCTGTTTTGTCTACTCTTAGCTGACTGAGCCCTCCAGTTGCCCCCAGTTGATAGATATTTTTAAATAACAAAGAAAAATAATGGGCCACCTGGGTGGCTCAGCCGGTTAAGCATCCCACTTCGGCTCAGGTCACGACCTCATGGTTCATGAGTTCGAGCCCCGCGTCAGGTTCTGTGCTGACAGCACAGAGCCTGGAGCCTGCTTTGGATTCTGTGTCTCCCTCTTCCTCTGCCCCTCCCATGCTCATTTTCTGTCTCTCTCTGTCAATAATAAATAAATGTTAAAAAATTTTAAAAAAAGAAAAATTTGAGGAGTGTGGGTGCCTCAGTTGGTTAGGAGTCCAGCTCTTGGTCTCAGCTTGGGTCATGATCTCATGGTTTGTGGGATAGAGCCACACATTAGGCTTTGCACTCACAGCACAGAGCTTGCTTGGGATTGTTGCATCCACACGACTCCTGAAACAGAATGCTACGGGCACCAGTGACAGTCACAACAAAGTTTATTACAATGAGAGGCAAGGCCGACCGATCGGGACCAACACTCTTGATAAGAGTGCGGCCCCGAACAGCCGGGGTACAGAGTTTTTATAATCGATCACATCGTTTTATCATCACCTGGGAACAGAACAAAGAAACAGGCTCCAGATGAGTTAGAAACAGTTGCCTAATGAGGTGTTTACTTTAGACTTTCTGCCTCTAAGTTGCAACCAGTGGATCTCCTTGACCCTGCCTCTGATGCTCTTTTCTTTGAACTTTTGTTTCCTTAATTGGTGGAACCTAATTTACAAGGGTATGAGGCGTAGTTTACCAGAGCAAAGCAAGGCTGTTATCTCTTAACCTTCAGTGTCAACACAAAGCTGTTATTTTTCAAGCTAAGCATTAGCCCTACACTACAATTTAACCCTTACAGGATTCTCTCTCCCTCTCTCTCTCTGCCCCTCCCCCTCTCACTCTCCATCTCTCAAAATAAAATAAATTTTTAAAAATAGTAAAAAAATAAGAATAAAGAAAAATAACAGGTATTTTCCTAAAAAAATTAATAAAACAAAACATCACCTAAAGCATTTTAAATGAATAGCACAAAAATCAAAATACCAATAAATTATTTATAAACTGGTATAATGCTTAAAATTAGGAGAAATTTTTTTGGGAAAAAAAACCATTGTTACTAAAAACACAAAAGAGTTAAACAAGATAAAAAAGAAATCGAAAATAGCAATCTAATGTTCCTTGAATGCCCAAGGGAGGGTGATGATCAGCTTACATACTATGAATTTGAGATGGCTTAGTGGATTGCTTTGAGGCTGTTCTGTTTGTCATTTCCAACAAAGAATAAGTTCCTCAGACAGTGTCATCAATATCACTACTAAAATCTTCCCTTATCAGCAATCTGATCTTGTGGCTATTACTACTGCAATTTACCTTCTATGCCTCATTACTTTATTTAGAAAATGAACACATGCTGTTTAACCTTTTGAGACAGAGACTATGTCATTTTCAAGTTAGTGAGAGCTGGAAGGGGGAATGTAATAAATGTACCTCAAACTTGAGAAAGATGGACTACAAAGTTGAGAATAAAGATGGGCATGGGCTGAGACCCTGAGAAGATCACACCATTGTAATGGAAGTAGTTGAAGAAGAAACTAAGAGCTCCATTCAGCTCCGATTTTAAAGGCATATTTTAAAAGATTTTTAAAAATAAGGTTGAATTGAAGAATTCTAGAGCGTTAAATATTGCTTAAAAGTAGGCAGATCAACCTAATGGTGAAATACATGAATTCTGGAGTTAATTCCCTGGGTTGGCATCTAACTTTGCTTTTGCTACTTTGTTTCAAGCAAGTAAGCAAAGCCTTCAGTCTAGTTTGCTGATCTTCAAATCAGGGGTATTGCTGGAACTTTTCCTTTGGCATTGTTGTGAAGATAGTATGAGAAGTAAACACAGTGTCGCAAAAAGTACACAATGTATGTTACTACTATTTAAACATACATTTTGCGGGGGCACTCGGGTGGCTCAGTCAGTTAAGCATCCAACTCTTGGTTTTGGCTCAGGTCACAATCTCCCAGTTCATGTGGTCCAGCCCCACATTGGACTGTGTGCTGACAGCATGAAGCCTGCTTGGGATTTCTCTCTCTGTCACTCTCTCTCTCTCCCCTCGCTGACTTGCTCTGTCTCTCTCTCTTAAAAAAGAAACACACATTATGTGTGTGTATATATATATATATATATGTTTGTGTGTGTGTGTGTGTGTGTGTGTGTGTGTGTGTATTGTGTAGCTAGGTTAATGATGCCAAAGGAAAATTGTCCCAGACAAGGAAGACGTTTTACAAGACTATTGCAATAAAGGGAGAGATTTCCTTCAATTCCTCTGAAACATAAGTCAGAGAGTGTTTAAGGGCTGGAGTGAGCAAGTGGAAAAGTACTGGCCAATGTTAGCAGGGAGTTTGGTCAGTGTGATTTGTCCATCTGTGTTTTATTCTCCCCACTAGGACTGGAAGATAGGGGTACTATCTTTCTTAATGATTACATTTCAAAGGGATGGCTCCCAGGTCCTTGAGAAAGATATTCTTGGGTTATAAAACTGGCAAGAGACTTGGAGAAGATTTACATCTCAAAGGGACAAAGAAAGAATTTACAGTTGCAAGTTTTCTAAGGTAAAAGTTCTAAGAAAAGCAGGTCAGGGGCCTAGAGTCAGGAAGAAAACTGTCTAAAATTTAGCCAGGCTGAAGAGAACATTAAGGCCATCTTGGTCAATGGGAACTAATGATTAAATGATAAAGTACCAGTTTTCAATCTCCTATTTTGTGCCTTTTTCTTTCTCAGGAATAATGACATACTGCCATTTTCAGTCTGAAGAAACATTATTCACATGGAATTGAATCCCAAGATGGGTGCAGAATTTTAAATCTGCTCCTACCTGTTCTAAATGAAATTTAAGTTCTCTTGCCCAGAGAAATTAAATCCCAGGACACTGAAAAAAAAAAACGCATGGAAAGTTGTTATCACCAGCTGTTATATTTTCATAACTATGCAGAGATTTTCATAACTATGCAGTGATTGGGAAAAAAGAGTCATGTCTTTCAGGAAGGTAGAGAAGTTAGATTCAACACTAATGATAGTTAATCAGGGATACATTTAACTGATATCTAACCAGGGAAAAATTCAAGAATTAATTTTCTAATATCAGTGTGTGTGTGTGTGTGTGTGTACTTGGAATAGAGATAACTGGTAAATCCTAGGAGTGAGCTCATAAATTGCTAAGACTTATCTGGATAAAATGCTGATAGATGAGAAGAATCATTCAGGGATCTCAAACTCAAATGCTTTTAGAGGTCACATCAGGAACATAAAAGTGTGAAGCAGTAACAGTAAATCAATATGGAGTACAGGGGCCAATGGAGAGTTGAGAATGCATGTCTTCCCTAAAGTCACTGAATTTCTTTTTTTTTTTTAAGTCCTGAGGTCCGAAAACTACATGTCAGCTATGAATTTCATCCGCGCCTATAAATTTGGCATCCCTGATTATAATCTGGATTTTGTCAAAGATTTTACCAATGTCTATCAAAATATTATGTGGCCATCAATGGAAAAATTTAGAATCGGACTAAAGTTAGGAGAATTCATAACTGGTGAAATACTGCCTCAAAAAAAGACTACTGAATAGTAAAACATGTCTGATTACATGTCCAAAAGTGCCTGTTCAAAAATCTTATCATTTGGAAGATGTTGTTTTTAAAGAAACAGCAAACAATTTGGATAGGATAAAATGATCCTATGAAGTTTGAATGATGGGGTAAGCATGAGGAGAAATTGGGATAAATATGGAGTCCTGAAATCTGGTCTAAAAATGATCTGACAAGTACAAAATTAGAAATTACAGTTTGGCTGTGTGAAAAAGAAATAAAGCACCAGGATTTACGGTTGCTTGTAAGCTTAATATACATCAATTGTATGGACTGTCGTCTCGAATTTAAGTAGTCATTCTTAGACTTTATTACAAAACAATGTTTTAAAAAAATGGGAAGTGATAGAACTGCTCTGTCTCTGTTGGGCAAAACCTGAACTCATGTTCAGGTGCAGTAACAAAAAGAAACAGAAAAAGTGAAGATGGAACCCAAATCCCTATCAAATGACAGCCCGTTGAATAAATATGGGATGCTTAGCCATGATAATACATGAATTATGAAATATTTATCTTGATACATGCAAAGATTTCATATGCAAAAAGTGTAGGCGTACTTTAAGATACTCTAAAGCAAACATTCAAAAGATGTTGGAGGTTTTCAATGTAATAATAAAGAACTGATTTTAACAACAAAAGCTTTTATAAATCAAATGATCTTTAGGAAGAAGACAATGTCCTAAACCTGGAAATGTTCATAAATTAGGCAATCCTGTGGTGTTTTGAAAGCATTATAGCATCAGGTGACCATTTGTCTGTTCTGCTTGTGAGATCCTAGCATGCTCTGAATGACCTTTTATGCAATCCCATAAGAACCAACAGAGAAATTCAATGTACATATTAAAATTGCTACAAGGAAAACTTCCAACAGGTTATTCTATCGAAAATCGGTTTTTGTTTTGATTTGGTAAATTATAATTTTTTTCAATTGTATAAGCATAATCAGTAGTAAAACAAAATAAAAATCAATTTACTCATTACTTGTGAAAGAAGCACTGACTCTGGGATCATAGTTGCATATGAATATCCATTCTATTACTTCCATTGATCAGATCAACTTAATCAAATGTGAAATGGGAACTAAACATATCATATGACACTTAGTGATTGTTAAATGGCATTAAGGCCATAGCATATGTTACTCTGTCCATGAAATATCACTGATTTTCAATAAGTTAATTTTTTCATAGAGAAACCATATATTATAATCCCCACATTAGATAATTGAGGCTGAATGAGACACCCAAACGTTAGATCTACTAATTAGAACAGCCAGAACTAGAACTTGGATTTCTACTCCTGGCTTCTGTTCCTTCCACATCACCACACGTTTCCACTCATAAGGAAAAATAAAATAAATATAAGAAAATGAAGCTGACTGAAGAAGTAAAATATATAATTTATTACTAGCACAAATCAGTAAGTCAATCTTTTCTATTGGGGAGAATTCGTCAGTATTAGCAGAAACCATTGTTTAAAGGATGACTCTTATCTGGAAAATAAATCACAAAAAAACATGATTTCTCTTCTGCCAGGTATCTCTCTTTCTTCATGTGTATTTCACCCTTTATAACTGCAAAATATCATTAAATTGAAAACTGAACCAGCAAATTCCTTTTAATCCTTATTTTCCCTGTTGCTGCATTGATTTACAATAATCTTGGGCATCAGTCTGCCTTCCAGTGTAATCTTGTCATAACTAAAGGATTACATTCTTTTCTACTGAACAAATTTTAATGCCACTGGGCTAGGCATAAATGTAATATAGTCTTTATTGTCATTATAAATTCAGTAATGGTTAAGAAAACAGGAAATTACATAAAGGCATGGCACAGGAGTAGATGGATGGGAGAGAGAGATGATAGAAGATTAGATAGAAAGATAATTAGATGCGGGCACCTGGGTTGTTAAGTGTCCAGCTCTTGATTTCAGCTAAGGTCATGATCTCATGGTTCATGGGTCATGGGATCAAGCCCCACCTCAGGCTCCACGCTAACAGTGTAGAGCCTGCTTGGGATTCTCTCTCTCTGCTCCTCCTCCACTCAACCCTCTCTTTTTCTCTCTCTCAAAATAAATAAATAAACTTTTAAAAAAGATAGATAAACAGCTGAAAAAAATAAATATAAATAGGTAGATGATAGATAGATAGATAGATAGATAGATAGATAAAGATAGAGATTGGTTCTTATAGAGAGAACCATAAGAAAATAGGGGAGAATTAAAGTTACTGAGTCCAGTAACTTTGACTATGAAAATGGTTGGAAATATTGTCCCAAACTTTAATACTAGGACCATAGTATGCACATTTTTATCTTATTTCTGTCACCCAGAGAATAGTAATATGTCTTAAAATATTTGATGTCAAGAAACAGCCGTATGCCATCAAGTGTAAACTATTAATATCACATACAGTGGAATCAGCTATTCTACAAGGCAGTACAGTGGAATGAACATGGACTTTAGAGAAAGACAATCCAAGATATTAATCCTGGTTATGGTACTCATGGGTCATGAGAACTAGAAAAAGTTATATTATCTTCTATATTGGCTTCATCTATAAAACAGACATGATGTCTATTATATAGTTATTAGGAGGGTTAACTGAGATAATATTTGTAATATGGTGCCTGGCATAAAGATATATATGCTTTACTTTCCTGATCCATTTTTTTTATTGTCTCAGTGGCTGTCATTTTAGGGGACATGTTGAATTCAGATTTTATAACAGTACAAACTTAAATATAATTAATATCAAATTTTATTTTTAGTTAATAGTATATTATGTTAAAGGTAATAGAATTCATTTTCCTGATTCTATGTATTTAATTTGTTAGTATACACAATCCCTTGGCAGAGTTTATCTTATAATAAATGAACCTTTATCAGTGCTTGAGTCACTGTATCCATAAAAGCCTATATTAAATTTCAGGTACTATACCTTTGTAAGCCTTCCAAATTAGAGCCAACCTGTGGGGCTGTTGTGTTGCCAGACATATTCATAATTTGGTTCTAAGATTTGTATATAAATACACAGAATTATTCCATTAATTGCTATATATTTTTTCAATTTTCCATTTCTTTAATGTCATAAGAAAACCTTTACAAAATCAGGAAAAAATTTTAAGTAAGAAATAAAAAGCAGATGTTTTCATACCCACCACATCCAAGTTAAGTTATTGCCTCTAGAAGTCATGTCTCAGTGGCATTTGAAGGACAGAGGCTTTCAATATTCATGATATTCATTTGACAAAATGAATTAAAGACAAGATAAAATGAAGATATGTTATAAGCCTGAGGTCTTCTGAATGGCAGAGCCTGCAATCAACTAAATGACTAGTCAAAGGGAAGACAAAAGAGAAAGGAAATCCTGGTTTACAGCTTGTACTATGTGTTTCCTCTAAGTCTGGCAATAAAGTGAGAATATTGCTTCTGCGCTCATTAATTATTTATCACTGGGTCTTCGAACTTCTGAACAATTTCTGTTGAAGGAACTACAATGCACATGGACTTATTCATCAAACGCAGATGTTTGCACATTCCCTTTAAGGCTATAAACACGAATGCCAGCTGCCCAACGAGAATCAGCAGAGTTCTGATTTATTAAAAGTAGCAAATTCTTCTATATATTGAAAGTAGCAAAAATAGCAGGTTCTGCTAAATTAATAGGGATAAAATACACATATTGCCATTTATGGAAAAGGTATAAAACTATTATCTGTAGGATGGCTAGTGTAAAAATGTGTTTGTCTATTGGAGAAATGAAATAAACACAGATAAAAGAAAATGTTTCCTGGTATTTATTTCGCAGTGTAACTCAAACCGTAACTCCCCTGACTTAGTACATTAGACTCATTCCACCAATTACACAGTTAGAGTTCAAACGAAAATCCTTTGTACCAAGAGTTAAAAGATAGATTCTCTAAGAGTATTTTGTTTCCTTAATTAATGAAGGATTCCTGAATGTGATGTACAGTCACCAGCAAAATAACAATTGCCTATCTTCTTCCTCTTTCCTTCAAGATTTCTCCATAGAGTTTTTTACTTTCTTCCTCACTATCTGCATCTTTTTATCACTCCCTACTGCGAATTTATTTTGCCCCTAAATCTTTATTAAAACTACCCTCTAAAATAATAGTTTTCTTTAAAAAAATTTTTTTTAATATTTATTCATTTTTGAGAGAGCACAAGTGGGGGAGAAGCAGAGAGAGAGAGAGAGAGAGAGACTCTGAGAGAGAGAGACAGAATCCAAAGCAGGCTCCAGGCTCTGAGCTGTCAGCACAGAGCCCAATGAGGGGCTACAACTCACTGACAGTGAGATCATGACCAGAGCCGAAGTCAGACGCCCAACAGACTGAGCCACCAAGACACCCCTAAAATAATGATTTTCTAATTTACTGTGCATAAAAAGCATGGAGAAAGCTTGTTAAAATGCAGATTCTTAGGGTCTATCTTGCCAAATTCTGATTAAGTAGGTGGAAATTAGGGGCAGAGGTGGTGAGGTAGAATTAGCATTCAACATTATAAATCCAGTGACCAGTGTTTCAGATAAAATTAACTACAACTTTGCCCAAAATCTACCTTGGTTTTAAAATTTTTAAATTAAGAAATACAAGCTTCATTTTGAAAAATTCAAGCAGTATAGAGGTATGAAATCTAAACTGAAAACTCTTTTTCCACATTTTTCTACTCTTCTAACCTAGAGTTAATCCATGTTAACATTTGGATGAGTGTCCTTGTATATATTTTATTTTAGTGAATGGATTTGCATAATATGATTTCATTTATGTAAAACATGAGGAAGCTATATATAGCCAGCTACATTTCTAGCATTGTGGTTAACTTATTTATTTTTGTTAGTTTGTTTGTTTTTGAGAAAGAGAGAGCGAGAGAGCATACTTGAGGGAGGGACAGAGGGAGGGGAGAGAGAGAATCTTAAGCTGGCTCCACTCCCAGCGTGGAGGCTGACATGGGGCTCAATCTCACAACCGTGGGATCATGACCTGAGACAAAATCAAGAGTCGGATGCTCAACTGACTGAGCTATCCAGGTGCCTCAACTTTCATAGATATTCAGTTGATCACCTCGACTTTGCTAAATAGAAAATACCTGAAATTTATGAGAAGTCTTATACCCTCCTTCTCATTTTTCTTATAGTTTTTCAAGAGCAGTAATAACAGAAAGGCTAGATTTTTCACTCAATGAATATATGTACTATAAGAGTTCGCAGTACCAGTCCCAACATATTCCCTAAGGCTGAGAGTTTTCAGCTTTCTGTTTGATATCTTCATATGGATATTATGCCATACAGTAATTTTTATAAGTCACGTTAAAACTTGTCTTTGTTAAGAAGGATGCAAATGCTGAGAGTTATGTCTTTGTTTGTTCTCATAAAGTACAAACCTGCCTCTCCTATTCCTCTGTAAATTATATCCATTTCTTATATTCAACTAAACCTTAATCTCTTCTATCCTCCATTATTCTACCTTGGAAAGTTATAACTTTGAGAGGCCCTGTGGCCAGTAGGTAAGTCCCCAATGGCTACATGCTTCTTCCATGATAAATGGGAGTACTAGAATCATTGTTGAGTTTGATGCCCCAGTACTAAGGGTCTTGTCCCCAAGTTAACCGAACAGCTATACAGTTTAAAGCCTTATAAACGGCCTCACCTTCCATCTTTGTTGGTCTGTCTTGGCTCCCTTAAACAATACAGCATATTACAGGAAGTATAGTTGTTATGGCCGAGAGAATGGAAATACTGTTTGAGTCCAAACCCTGGCTCAGCCACTTACTTGTTTATGCCATTGTGCAAGTTACTTAGCCTTATCTTTCTCATCTTTAATTTAATTTAATTAATTAATTTAATTAATTTAATTAATTAATTTAATTACTACTGGTGCTGACCTAACTTATGAGGCTGATAGAAACAAAAGTAATAAAGCATATAACGCACTTAGAATTGTGCCATGCACAGAGCTGCTCACCTGTGTTTTTTTGGTGTTTATTGTCCTAGACAGTGAGCATAATCATTCAACCCTGTACAAAGAAAAGGAAGTACCAATGACCTCAAATGATGCTTGATTTCCAACAGGCGGCAATGAAGAAGGCAAGGAAAGTCAAAGCAGAGCTTCCAGCCTGAGATAGAGCAAGTATATTTAGAAAAAGCACAGGTCATTATACTTGAAACAAAACAAAACAAAACAAAAAACTATCCTGACATACTAAATTATGGAAAGATGGGAAGCGTTAATTGCCATGTCCAAATTAGATCATCTGTTGATTTTGTGGAAAACAGAAAGTTAAGGACTCAGAATAAAAATTACACAAAAAGAACACTGTAAACGTTTAGCAGCAATATAGTGAAAGTACAAAAGCTTTCAATGTAATAGTATTTGATATATTTTGTTCTAAGCACAATATAGATGGAAATACAATTGCATCTAAAATGATATTTTCTGAACTATTTTATTCCCACTCAAAACAATTAAACAGTTTCAACTAGTTCTGTTGAAATACATTCTAGTTCTCTTGGTATATATTAGTTCAAGACATAAATTGAAAAGATAGACACCTATATTAATCCTTTCTTCCATCACGGATAATTACCTGAGCTCGTCGGAAAATGTAAATTCTCTAAAGAATAGTTATAATGTAAATACTGTACCATTCACTAGATATTTTTCCATAGTTAATTTTACCAGGTCATCATGAACATTCAACTGCATAACAATTTTGGAATTAGTTGGAATTGAAATTTGGCTTTATAAGAAAGTATAGCCAGTAAAATATAAAATGTTACATCAGATTTAAAATTATGCACTGGTTCTTTAAAACCTTGATAAATATCAAACACTTCCTTCAATTATGCAGGGCTTAACATTTTGCAGCCTCAATGGACCTAAATAATTAGCACTGATTTATGAAGAAGAAAAAACAAAACAAAATAAAACAGGTTTAAAATGACTGTTGTTTTCTGCTAGTTCTATTTGATTAATCTATGACATGAAAAGCTGCAGAATTTAGGGAAATTAGTGGGTAAAATATTTTTGAAAACTTTAGTAAAATAGTGAAAGAAGCAGAAGAAATTGGATGTGTTAAGTATGGAAAAAAAGCAAACAACAGGAAAAAAAAGCTTTCAAAAAGGTGGTGAGGGTCGGGGGTACACCTGGGTGATTCAGTTGGTTAAGCCTCTCTTGATTTCAGCTCAGGTCATGATCTCAGGGTAGTGGGATCCTGGGATTGAGCCCCACCCCTCCCTCTTCCCATAGCCTGCTTGAGATTCTCTCTCCTCCCTATCTCTCTGCCTCTTCCCACTCTCCCTCTCTCTTAATAATAATAAAAGGTAGGTGGTGGGGATCACTGCAAAACTGTTTGCCAGTTTATAAAATCAAGTTGGGACACTGTCCTTCTTTCTTGTTTTCTCTTTTTTTTTTTTTTTTAATTTTTTTTTTTCATCGTTTATTTATTTTTGGGACAGAGAGAGACAGAGCATGAACGGGGGAGGGGCAGAGAGAGAGGGAGACACAGAATCGGAAACAGGCTCCAGGCTCTGAGCCATCAGCCCAGAGCCTGACGCGGGGCTCGAACTCACGGACCGCGAGATCGTGACCTGGCTGAAGTCGGACGCTTAACCGACTGCGCCACCCAGGCGCCCCTCTTGTTTTCTCTTTAAGAAGGCATCAGCTTCTTCAAGGCAATTCATATTAGTCAAAGTAGATTATTTTAACTCTGGAAGAAAATTGAGTGCAAATCACACAAAGGTAAAGAAGTGAGGGAAACTTCCTTTGACTAATTCCTGTTTATAGTAGCTTATATAGTCTGATTTTTCAGGTGCTAAGACACTGATTTTCTGTGAAACAATCTTAAACTCATTTTAGTGGCTTAATAATCCCATTGCAGGTTTTGTCACTCTTAAACGTTAGAGTGATGTTATTTCCTCTGGATTCAACTGTTCTTTAACCTGATACTACCTATCTTTCCCAGAATTTTGCTTAGCTTTTCTTCAGAAGTCTTTTCCATAGGTCATTCTGATCTCCTTGAAAACAAACAAAGAAACAAAGCCTGCGCTGGTTCTCATTGCTTACAAACCAGGAAGTGATTCTCCCCTGGCTAATTCTATAATTTTGCGTATGTCAACACATACTCTGCCACCAAGAGTTCCTGTCTGGACCTTTTACTCTTAACACCCATCCATGCCTTTAAGTCTTTCTAGATTTGGAATACTTATTTTTATGCTTCTTTTTCTTTTTGCATTTTTATATTTGCATTTTACTTTATGATTTTACATTTCATATTTTCTTTGATTTGTTATCCTAATATAACATCATTTTACTTAAAGTCTATATTTGCATTTAAAGTTTTTGCTTAAAACATTAGTGTAAAACATATTCATAATTATTCAGGAAATGGATTTTCATCACAGACCAAATGATTAGTTCAATATGATATGACATGAAACATAAGAATGAGTTAATCAATTTCTTTCAGGTTCAGTTTCTAGAAATATGAAAACCAGGAGATATATGTTGGATCAACCAACTATTGGGACACATATGGCTTATGTAAACAAGGTCTGAATTCTATTTTAAATTTGTTGAAACAATATCTTTCATTTGCAAGCTATTTCATGGCTTACATAACATTTTAAAACAGGATATAATTTGTATTATTTGATTTTTGTAGAGATATTGTTATAAAGATTATATACCAATTTTACCAACAAAAAATCAGTACCCATGGCTACTAATCACAGGTTTAAAATCAGCATTCAGGGGCGCCTGGGTGGCGCAGTCGGTTAAGCGTCCGACTTCAGCCAGGTCACGATCTCGCGGTCCGTGAGTTCGAGCCCCGCGTCAGGCTCTGGGCTGATGGCTCAGAGCCTGGAGCCTGTTTCCGATTCTGTGTCTCCCTCTCTCTCTGCCCCTCCCCCGTTCATGCTGTGTCTCTCTCTGTCCCAAAAATAAGTAAACGTTGAAAAACAAAATTTAAAATCAGCATTCAAATTCATATTCTACCCCTCCATACTCTGTTACTCCTTCCTCCAAAGCGCCTAACTTGGCTGATGGAGGCTTTTTTTTGTAAGTTGATTCACACCTAAATAAAACTGAGTTAAGAAGGTAAAAATATTTTTGTAGATTTTATTTAAAAATCTGTAGGTAATTACATTGTTTGTAGTAGGATTAAAGAGAATTTTTAAAAACATATAGTGAAAACAATTTATTTTCCTAAAGGAGATCGAAACTTAAAGATGAGTAAGTTTTCCTAATTTTCAAAAGAAGCGGACACTGAGGGATAGACATATTAGTCATGTTTCTCTGATTCCTTTATTTCTGCTGTCAAATGTTCCATAATAGGGGAAATAAGTGAAAACGTCTCATTTATCTTTACATCTTTTCCAGTTCTAAAATTTCTATATACTATACAAAAAAATAAATCTTTTTAAAAATGTTTATTTATTTATTTTGAGAGAGAGAGGGATAGAGAGCAAGCAGGGAACGGGCAGAGAGAGACGGAGAGAGAATCCCAAGCAGGCTCTGCACTGTTAGCACAGAGCCCAAATGGGGGCTTGAACTCACGAACTGTGAGATCGTGACCTGAGCCGAAACCAACAGTCAGATGTTTAACCGACTGAACCACCCAGGCACCCCTAAAATTAAATCTTTATTAACCAAAAGAAAAAAGCCCTCAACGACAACAACGAAAACAATGTAATAAGGTGACACAGGTATACCTTTACCTGTGAACAACTATACCTGAATCAAATAGAGAAAAGGGGAAAACTCTTGAATACAGTTTTATATGGGGTCCAACCCCAGAGGATTCTCACTGGACCCAGGAGATGATCTGTGCTGTGTTTTCTAAGACAATAGATCACCATATATTAGGTTTCCAGGATAACTGATTTAATACTTAATTGATTTAATACAAAGTGTATACACCTTGTAAAAATATTGAATTTTATAGTTAGGGGAACAAAAAAATAATTTCACCATATTTAGTAAGTGAAAATATGCAGAACCCAGTGTAGTTCACTCAAGATTACACAGACAAGAAATAAGCCTGGACTCAAGTCCATGACTCCAGATTCTCAGTTTGATTAATGTTTCCTTTTCAATAAATTGTTACATTTAAAGAAGAATAAAAAAGATTTTTTGAATGTCTGAATCAATCTGTAGTATTACAGTAGGAAATACTAGGCCATCTGATTAATTTAGCATAGGTTATCTCTTAAACTCAAACCATAAAGAAGGAATGAATAAAGCAGCAGTTATGTTATATCGGTGAGGAAAAATTTTCATGAAAATCCATTAAAATCCATTATGAAATACATTACACAAAGAGCCACTTTGAAAATAAGGTAGAAATCTGAGCTGAACCATCATCCATTTCCAGAAGGGTTATGAAGAAATAATTGCTTTTCACAATTTAACATTATAAATAAAACAACTGTGATATGCACACTGCATTTGTTGACAGAGAATTTATTTGCTCATGTCCTAGTTGGATGGTAGGTGGAAATGAATGGATCAAGTACCCTTTCATTTCACTAGCCTTCAGGTTTAATTGAAGAAGGCTGCCTTGCTAATCTCCGTCTCAGGCACTCTGTGAAATTGCTTATTAGGTTATCTTTCAATTTTAATCACTCTCCAGACTGAAGAGGCCCAAGCACCTAGCACAAGGATTGAGAAAAAACAAAATCGTTAGTATATAGTTTCCCAAGGAATATGTCTGTAAAAAAGACATCTCATTCATCCTGAATTACAAGACTATGATTCTGATTAGTCATATGTCATTTAAAATGAAAAAAATAAAATAAAACCATGATAAAATTGTTTGGCAGCTTTGCTAAATTATTAAGGGGATAAGCACTGATTTAATTCCTTGATATGGCAAAATACATTTTCAGGTGGCCCTGTGCCTGTCAGAATTCTGTGTAACTTGCTGTTAATGAAGGTTTGGGCCAGCTTTCCAGATCCTCAATATAGGTACTTCTCCTTTCATCTCAGGTCATTGGACACTGAGTACTAAAAACCAAGTTTTAGTGTGTGTAAAAAGATTTCCTGTTACACATCAATGCATCCATATAGCATTCTTGTACCATTTGACAGCAAGGGGCAGTATACTTCCAACGTGAGTCAAAAAAAAGTGTGTGTGTATATACACACATATATGAACATTTTCAGAATAACTCTTCCATAACTTAATACTGTAAACTTAATAATTTGCAGTAGTGATAGTCTAGTTTCCTCAAAGCTACTAGATAGAAATTATTTTTTCCTCTACTTTGAATAAAGTAAACTATTGTCGGCCACCCATAAAATGATAGTAATTAGACCAAAACACTATACGATTTCTGTGATTTGTCATCCTCTTCATACTTTTCATTCCTTCAGTTTGTATTCAAATTAGAGTCCATGACTTTACAAGAAAAAAAATTCCATAGAGTAATAAGAAAGTAGCCATCACTTTTGATCACTTAAAATATTTCACAAAATTGACTGAAATAGGAGGAATTACTCAACATATCATCTCTCATTTAACATGCACAGCATTCTGTGGTAAGCCACTTTATCCCCTATTTACAGATGATGAGACTGAGGAGTAGAGATCTTAAACTATTTTCTCCAGGATACAGAGCTGGCAAATGTGAAAGCTAAGAGTTCGGATCACATTTGTTGAATGCTAAAGCCTATGCTCTTACCTTCACAAACACTGTCTGTCCTAACAAGGTTAAATTCAACAACAAGGTGATTCCAGATAACCTGTTCAAAATTTGAAAAGTACCTGCACAATTTATCTCCCATCAGGAACAACTTCACAACATTCTCTAGTGAGGCATCTCTTGGGGTAGAGTCATATATTCCATGTGTTTGTATGACTTAGGAGGTTGGTCTACTTATGTGTTTGATATGAAAAAACCAAGAGACAGTTTGAAGCTTAAATATCATGGTTAATTATTTTTTCTAATTATAAAGTAATGTTCATTTTTATAGGTAACTTAAAAAACATAGAAAAATAAATGGTAGGAAAAAATTATCAACCAAACTTCCATAATCCAGGAGTAATGTATATAAATATTCTGCACATTTCCTTCATATACATATGAAATATATATGCATATATAATATCAGTATATTATACTGTTATAGTATATATTATAGTATAGTATATACATATACTGTATATATACATATACTGATATATAATGTATACTGTATACAGTATACTGTATACCGTGTACTGTATATATACATATAATATATCATATAGGCTGAATATGTACATATATGCATATGATATATAATATATACTGTATATATACATATACTGATATATAATATCAGTATATTATACTGTTATAGTATAGTATATACATATACTGTATGGTATATACATATATTATGTATTTATATTTATTTATAGGTAAATAATAAGAACATAAATCTTACATATTTGCCTAATAAATAAATCTTTGTCATGTATTATTTTTTTAGAAAAAAGCTCTAGAAGCAAGGGGGGAAAACTTCCATTTCCATTTCCGAACTTGCTTCACAGGAAATTTATACCAACTTACACTGCCAACAGCACTGTAAGAGAGTAATTAATATCTGACCATTTAGTGCTGCCAAGGTGTGCAGTCCGGGTCCCCTTTCAGAGCTAAGTCTCTCATTGCCCAAGCTGCCACGGAAGACTGCTTGCTGACGGTTTACACCTGGACTCCTCCCCCAGTAGTCGCTCAAGGTTAAACCCCCCGCCCCCCCCCCCCCCCCCCCCCGCCCAGGGCACGTATTCAGAATGACTGGTGTCAACCTTAAAAATAAGATAACCAGTTATTTTACTAACGAGATGAGTTTATTCAGGAATAGAAGATGAATTACAATTTGAAACATGCAAGCTAAGGTGAACCATAGGTAAGTCCGAAGAGACAAAGGCAAAGTCAATTTTTATTAGGTTTTAGGAGGAATTTGGGGACGGTTGTTTCAAACTGAAGTCCACTGGAGAACAAGAGGTCATGGTTGTGGCGATCTGTCATTGGTTGCAAGTGGTGGTTAATCCGTTGTTGCTGAGATTCCTTTTTCTAAAAAGCAGAAGACGAAATTCCATCTGGAAAAATGGCTTCCTTTGTCAAGCTAAATCTTACCTTCTTTCTTTCCGCGGGTTATGCAGGCTGCAAACAGTGGTTGTGTGTGACAGCTCCTTCCTCAGAGCTTCCTGACGCCATTTTAAATAAAGTTCCCTTTATTTATTTTTTCAGACTGGTGAAGGTACAGGGACAAAGGTCCAGACCCCTTGCCTTAATTCAAGACATTTCTAAAGGGTTCAAATTCTCTCTCTACCTAATCCCGCTTCCCATTCCCTCACAGGTATTGTTACCAATAAACTCCTCAATAAACTGCCTTCAAACAAGTCTTCCTTTCAGGGTGTTCCTAGTGAAACTCCACTATGAAAGTCATGAAAGTCGTATCAGTCATATCAGTCATATCAGATATGAAAGCCATAGCAGTTATTGATATCTCCACTCATAAACATGTTATCTCTCTCCTTTTATTCAAGACTATTTTTTCCTTCTGTCTTTTGGCAGTGTTCTGGGCTGTTCTTTCTAATACTCTTAGTTTATAAATCTAGGTATTGTGTTTTTTGTTACTATGAATGAAATGAATTCATACACTTTACCTTCTAAACATAACAATTTCTTTTCATTTCAATCCATCAAACATATCTAAAGATAAACTAGGAAATATTTGTAAAGAATACAGGGTTAATACGTTTAAAATGCATAGAGTTATTACTAATTAGTAATCAATTGCTAACACTAAAATGTAGTCATTGCCAGAAGTATCTTCTACATATTTACTTTAGATGAGCCAATTTAGATTTACCTACATTGTAAAGTGGATAGGGGCAGACCTGCAGGTCAAAGTCTGGAGTCTGAACACCCAGAAAAATAAAAGTCTGGAGTCTGAACAGCTTCTCTCTTTTACCTACTCTCCTGGTTTCCCAATGAGTATGATGTATCTGTGTCATTTTGTCACTAAGCCCCACTTTTTGGTATCATACTGAAAGAGTACAAAATGCAATTTGTCTGTTAGTTGGAAATTATTGGTTCAGGTTGGCAAGTGCAAATGGAGAACTGAGGATCAGACCAGCAGGTCAGTTGTGATATAATTAATTACAGTCATGTAATTTGGAGTTCAAGCTGATGATCATTCAGTTCTACAACCCAGAGAGAGAGCATGCACAAACTGATGCTGTCTCAAATAGTTTGCAGAAAAGGTCACTGTGTCTTATTCTCCTCACAAGTGTAACTCATATGAAATTATCATCTTAATGGAAATGATGAATGCACCTTTTTTCTCATTAAATTTTACTTGAAATTGTTTTTACGAGTTATAAATGGCTAATGTACCAGTGTTCTTCACAGTTAAGGGCTGCAGGAATTTTTCCTTCCATTCATGAAATACTATACAGAAAAAGAGCCAATTAAGCCACATTTCCTAACATGTTTCTACTTTACTTAAAAAACATATAGTATCAGAAAAAATAGCTAAAAGAAAAATCAATTATTTAATATTCTCTTAAATTCACTTAACTTTACTGGAGCATATATATTTGAAAGGAATGAACACTTACATTAAGTAATTTATTCTTGTGGTGCACCTTATATGTGTTAGGTTCTGAGTCACAGTTTAATTTATAAGAACAAAATCTGGTTTCCACATTGATACAAATGAATGAGATATGTTTCCTATACACAAGAAACAATGCCATTTATTGGATTTTTTTAAAAGCACAAAATGTTTAAGAGCATGAGTTTTCCCGTGCTTTCTTCCAGTTTTCATTTCTACAGTTTTCATTTCTGAGCCTTTTAATGTGTCAAATTTCTCCTAAAACTTTCAACATTCTTAGAAGTAACTCAGTGTATCAATTGTTTTCTAGTATTTCTCAATGATATTTTTGAGTCAGTATGAAGATCTCAAAGATATTTTTGAGACAATTCTCACTGCAAATAACATCAATCCTACATCTTATCCCAACAGTGATAGTGCAGCTTGACTGTCATATTAAGGAGGCTGGAGTTTACTTCTTAAAATCAGTACAGGTGGTAAATCTGTTTGTGTAAGGGAACAGCTTAGGAAACTTTATGCGAGTTTGAAGGTACTAAGCAAGACTACTTGAGGAAAGAGGGAAAGGAAGTTAGGAAAACTTCAAATATATTGCATATTTAAATATATTATATTATTCCCAGGTATTATTCCAAGATACCATTTGAAGATATTATTCTAAGATATTTTTCCAAATATGAATTTATAAGTTCCTAAACAAAAATTTAAAGAAGAAATTTAAAGGAATGGACATCTCTGATGAACTTCGTTATTACTCTTCCTTAAAAATGTTCTCAGTGGGGCTCTTACGTGACGCAGCAGGTTAAGCGTCTTACTCTTGATTTGGGCTCAGGTCATGATCTCATGGTTCACGAGTTTGAGCCCAGACTTGGGCTCCACACTAACAGAGTGGAGACTGCTAGAGATTCTCTCTCCCTCTCTTCCTGCCCTTCCCATGCCATGCATTCTCTCTCTCTCTCTCTCTCTCTCTCTCTCTCTCTCTCTCTTCCACACACACAAAGTAAATAAACTTAAAAAAAATGTCCTCAGTAATGTCATTTTCACCTCCTATTTATTGCCATACTATCTTCCCTCCCTTTCTTCTTTTCTTCTCTTCACAAATATTAATTTAGTGATTAGTATAAGCTAAGAAGGGGCACCTGGGTAGCTAGGTCAGTTGAGCATCCGACTTCGGCTCAGGTCATGAGCTCATGGTTTGTGAGTTCAAGCTCCACATTGGGCTCACTGCTTTCAGCTCAGAGC
This sequence comes from Puma concolor, assembly GCF_028749965.1. Classification (NCBI taxonomy): domain Eukaryota; kingdom Metazoa; phylum Chordata; class Mammalia; order Carnivora; family Felidae; genus Puma; species Puma concolor. The sequence continues at coordinate 44,007,201 of NC_141673.1, read as the reverse complement.
CTGCTTGGGATCCTCTGTCCCCCTCTCTCTGCCCCTTCCCGCTTGTGCTCTCCCCAAAATAAATATAAGCTAAATAGTGAATGGGCACCAGGAAAAGAAAATGTATAACCTGCAACTCTACCTATTTACTCCTTTCTTTTATTAGTTCTCTTTTGTATTTGTAATATATTGACTGTATTTTATTATGTTCTTACCCACTCTTCTAAAAACTTTATATGTACTCTTTCTATATTTACCAGAAGTTTCTTTTGTACTTGTTCAAAAATATGCTAAAAAAACTATATTTCTCTAGTAATAAAGAGAGAAAATAACTTTTAATATTGCTCTATTAAAAGCTTACAGTGTTATATATCTTTGCTTATTCACCTATGTGCTTCTCCAAAATTAAAAGTGTGTTTTAGATACAGATACTTATTTCACTGGTTTTTAAAAAATGTTTATTTAGTATTTATTTTGAGAGAGAGAGCGTGTGTGCAAACAAGGGAGGGGCAGAGAGAGGGGAAAGAGAGAATCCCAAGCAGACTCTGCTGCAAGCACAAACTGTGAGATTATGACCTGAACTGAAATCAAAGTGGGATGCTTAACCCACTGAGCCACCCAGGTACCCGTTCACTGTTTTACATATGTCTTCTTTCAGTAATAATTTTTGAGAACTGCAGCATTTTATCATCAGGTTAAAATAATTATCTAAACTCTCTTTCATAGAATCAGGACTCTAGTTCATTATTTTATGTGATGACTTTTTTTTTTTGTAATGTTTATTTTTGAGAGAGAGACAGAGCATGAGTGGAGGAGGGGCAGAGAGAGAGGGAGACACAGAATCTGAAGCAGGCTCCAGACTCCAGCTGTCAGCACAGAGCCCAACGTGGGGCTCAAACTCACCAACTGTGAGATCATGACCTGAGCTAACGTCAGACTCTCAGCCCGCTGAGCCACCAAGGCACCCCCACGACTTTCTTTTAAATAATGAATTTAATGTTTGTACAAATGACACTTGCTCATTACAAAATGCTGGAGAAAATCACAACAAAGAACAGAACATATTGTAATTCTGTGTATGATTCTCCTAAATATTTTTTCTTTTTTAAGTCTTCAAGTATGACAATTCCATCTTTTCATACTTTTTAAAAAATCTCTGTTAGCATCCCAACATGAAATATTTAGGTAAATCTAACAAAATATGAACAAGATCTATCTGAAAAAAACTATGAAACTCTGACAAAAGAAATCAAAGACCTTGCTCAAAAATTTCTATACTGTTATTTTGATCCCTTAATTCAGCTGTATGATCCATTAAATTTTTTTATGATATTTTTAAATTATGGAGGTGTCCTTCTTGACCTGAATAATATTTCTTGCATAGTTGCTTCTCCTTTGTCTTCTGCAAACAACTACCCTAAACTCACCTGAAATTTATGCCCATGCAGAAAAAGTTTTTTAATTTAAGGGCTTCTTTATGATATTTTTAAATTATGGAGGTGTACTTCTTGACCTGAGAATATTTCTTGCATAGTTGCTTCTCCTTTGTCTTCTGCAAACAACTACCCTAAACTCACCTGAAATTTATGCCCATGCAGAAAAAGTTTTTTAATTTAAGGGCTTCTTTATGATATTTTTAAATTATGGAGGTGTACTTCTTGACCTGAGAATATTTCTTGCATAGTTGCTTCTCCTTTGTCTTCTGCAAACAACTACCCTAAACTCACCTGAAATTTATGCCCATGCAGAAAAAGTTTTTTAATTTAAGGGCTTCTTTATAAAGTTTTGTTTTGTTATGCTTGTCATTCAGAAACATTCCAAAACAGTTCCAAATATTTTTCTTTGATTTTTTTCTTGAATGAGATGCAGCACCAGTTTGAATACACAGATTCTATTTAATTTCAAAAAATGTTAAATCATGTTACCTAGATTATATTTTTTATTTGTTTTCATTTCTCCTTAGAATATTTTGTCTTCTCCCTTTTCTCTTTTTAATATGATCTCTCATCTGGTTTATCTTTTTGTCTTTTTCCTTTGCAATCTTGGAGAACTTTTCAAATTTGACCAGTGGTCAGTGATTTGATTTCCCTTAATGTAAATTTCACTTTGTATTAATTCCATGAGGATTTAATTTTGTCTTTGCATTTTGTTGGTATTCTTACAGTCTTTCATAATCATGTCAAGTTACTGTTTCATTCTGAAATCATCTTTTCATCTGGTTGACTTTTTCAACTCATCTTAAAGAATTTCCATTTCAATGTCTTCTGTCCTAAGAATTATTTTCTCCTATTTTATAGAGCCCAACCCATTCTTAATTCTGTGGGCAATACAAATAAAAATGTTTCCAATGTTTTCTTATAAATTTTGCAGTACATTCTTTTTATAACTGTGTTCTTCTTCCTTTTATTTTTCTTGGTAATTAATAGTTTCTTCCCCATTCATCCACTCACCTCACGGTGTTTTCTCAAAGGCATTTATTTTCTCTTTCTTTTCTTTCTTTCTTTCCCTTCCTTCTTCCTTTTTCTTTTTCTTTTTTCTTTTTTCTTTTTTTCATTTGTCCATTCTCAGTGTTACCAGTAGAAAACATTTGTCTTCATTTCAGGGTTTTATTCAATTTCAGTTTTCTTGTACTCAGGAACTCTGACCCAATCAAGTATACAAGGACATGCTAAGAATTACATTTCTTAGAAACATTACAATCTGAGATTTTTCATCTCTCTTTCCTGCCTATAGTGTTTGACTTTTGTATAAATCACTTTCTAGAATGTTTTCAACCACATATCAGCCAGGTTATGATTATTTATTTCCTGAGAATTGTTGTCCTTTCCTACATATGAAGTAGATGTTTGAAATGAAGGAAATTGACATTTTGGTTTTCTTTTACTTATCTCAAAATAAAAAGATATTTGTACAAATTATGTTTTTACTAATACTGGTTCTGTGAGTCAAATGATTGACAGTAGAATATTTATGAAATAATTTCCAGTATGTAGTTAGGTGGTATTGATTTTATAATAAAAATCCTGGGTGTTCTTTGGTGAAATACTTAGTCAAGTATTTATTATGGTCAAGATTTTCTTCCCAATAAAGAATAGAAGTCCTTCCAGAGAGTTGCTTTTGATTAGCAGATAGTATTTCATATTATGAGTTCTGTTTTTTTAAGTCTATCCAGATATTTATTAAGATGTTGAGAGTGACAGATGGTAGCCAGACTTATCATGGGGATTATTTTGTAACATACAAAAAATGAATCACTATGATGTATACCTGAAACTAATAAGATATTATATATTAATTATACTTAAATGAAAAGATTAGATCAACTGTGTAGTGTGCATAACAAGGGAAAAAAGGCAGAATTCTAAAACATGACATAGCGGGGTATGCAACTAATGGAAAGAACTCTAAAGAAAATGAAAAGGAAAAATCAAAAAAAGAGAAACGTGGGAAAACAGCATCTCTAAAGCCAATGGAAGAGAGATTTTTTCCAAGTGAATCAGTGTCCAAGAGTGCAACTGACACAGAAACAAAATGAAATAAAGGTAAAGCATCTATTGAGTTTGTCAATTAATGTGTAAACAACATTGTCAAGTAATGGCTATGAGAAGATATCAAGAATCAGTGGTACGTAAAGGTAATGAAACCTAGACGTTTGGTCCTTTCTCCTTTTTCCCTTCTTTGCCTCCTAATCCCCCTCCTCCTCTTCTCTTCCACCTTCCTTCCTCCTCCTTCTCCTAGTTTTGAACTGGGGTTAACTTGAATATGCCTTTAGGCTTTACAGATGATGAAACCACAGAGAGAAAAAAAGAGAGACTGCTAACAGGATATAAGGTCTCAAAGTAATGATGGGACATCAGATCCACAACATAAGCAGGGGTATTACCTGTGAACAGAAAACAGGATACCTCTTTTTCAAGAAATATAAGGATATAGGGACGGCTTCAGATTCTTTCTTAGAGCAGAGCACTTGAGGGTTTCAGTCAGAATTATTTATCTTCAACATTTTGAATGCATATTGAAAGCCAGCATAGCATTAAGAGTTGACACTAAATTTAGCTAAGGACTGAAGAATAATGCCAGCGTTGCACTCTTAATAGTTTATTGTATAGAGACTTTTATAATAAGCTGCATATATTTATTTAGTGCAATCATCCCATAATTCTTTGCCATCTAAGAAAATCTCCAGTAATAACCCAACTAGATATTAGAGAGAAAAAGAAATAGAAAGACAGATAAATGTAATAGTGGTAGAGGAGGAAACAGGACCAGGTAGGTCATAAAGGGCTTTTAGAGACATTTGTTTCCAAAACAGCCACATCAACATCAATGACATAATTCTTTCATTATGAAGTTTATTTATTTTATTTTATTTTATTTTATTTTATTTTATTTTGAGAGAGAGAACACACATGCACGTGAGTAGGGGAGAGGTGTAGAGGGAGAGACAGGAAGACTCTTAAGCAGGCTCACTCTCATCACGGAGCCTGATGCGGGGCTTATGCCAAGACCCTGGGATCAAGATCTGAGCTGAAATCAAGGGTCACTCAACAGACTGAGCCACCCAGGCACCCTTGAAATTTATTTCCATATGAATTTGGGTATTAGTAGAGCTAATTTTATCTCCTCTCATCTAAACTACAGAATTAAAGCCTATAGTCACTGAGGAATTTTAATTTCTAATTGTATAGGAAAATTCCTTAGAGAGAGAAAGACAGAAAGAGGGAGGGAGGGAGAGAGGTGTGTCTCTGGTAGTTCTTTTCTGTAATATTCATATAAAGTAAGCACATAGAAATATCTTACATAGAGTTTTTGAACCTGCAAGGAATCTAAGGGAAAAACAATAAAATAGTAACACAATCAGGGAAATTAAACAATCTTGACTGAAATTGGAATTACAATCAGACTGAAGCTTAAAATCCTGGGTTCACTTGCAATGTCACCTTCTAGAAAAATGGGAGGGTCCCTATCAATGTATTCACATGACCAAGTATTTTTGTAAAACTTGCAAAAGTAAGATATTTTAATTGCTATTGGTTAAGAGCACTGTCTCTCTCCACTCTTTCTCTTTCACATCCATTGGCATTGAAGTGGCCAAAGACATCTTTTAGGCTCCTGTTGAGAATTGATAATATTCATTTTAACTGCCATTTATAACAACTATTCAGAAAGCTACAATACAATAATGAGAAATTGCGAACTCCTTATTTGGACATTTGTAAAAGATTTTTCTTTTGTCATTTTAAAAATGATTATTAAAAACTAAAAAGGACCTATAGAAATAATCAAGTGCAAAATAAAAATGATGAATCTGAACATGTAAATTGATGAAAAGCATTCTGATATAAAGGAACAAACTGCTATAAAACAGTTTTAATATAACAGAGATGCAAAGGGGGATAAATGAAATGAACAATTAATAGAAAACATCAAACTGAAAACCATAATTTGCACGAGAAATAAGAGAAAAATCGATTTAAATTTTTTTACATTTATTTATTTTTGAGAGACAGAGCAAGAGAGAAAAATCTATTTAATTTTTTTTTGTTTTTACATTTATTTATATCTGAGAGAGAGAGACAGAGCACAAGTGGGGGAGGGGCAGGGAGAGAGGGAGACAAAGAATCCAAAGCAGGCTCCAGGCTCTGGGCTATCAGCACAATGCCCAATGAGGGGTTTGAACTCACAAACCGTGAGATCATGACCTAAGCCGAAGTTGGACGCCCAACTGACTGAGCCACCCAGGTGCCCCTAGGGAAAAAATCTATTTAAATATTAAATAGTGGTAAATATGTAATGACAAAGTATATCATTTAGGGAAAGTAAAACACATGTAAAGAATAGAGTCTAAGAATCTATTTAAGTATGTTAGGTATAACTTATACAGAAAACTGAGCATTTAAAATGATTACATACAAAGTCACAAATTAAGAAAAATGACCAGAAAACTAAAATATAAATGGACGTATTGACAGATTTCCATACAGCTAGTAAAAACATACTTATGCCCTGACATGCCCTGACGGAACATTTAACATAGAAAAGAAGTTAACGTATAGTCTAGCATATGGGGTGGAACAAGAGCCTAGAAAGAAATAGAAATCATCTGGATGTCAGAAACATACTCTATGACCCTAGGTTCTACAAGACAGAGGAGAAAAGGCATGCAAAGTTCAGGGCAAGCTTTTAAGTATAAGACATAGGATGGCTGGTGGCACAAGGTGCAAAAGGATGTTTCTCAAAGATGAATGAATATGAAAATCATTGAAACACTGATTCTTAGTCTTTCCTCCAGAGAATCTGAATTCAGAGCTATGGAGTGGAGGCCATGAATTTGCATTTCTCCCAAGCTCCCAAACCATGCTCATGTTGCTAATCTGGTCTGTGAACTATATATTGAGTGGCACTGATTTAGACCTTAAATTTTATTCTAGAAGCTTAGATTGGTACTTCCAGCATAGATTGAATCCATAATTAGATTTACTTAGTCAATAGAAAAATAAAAATTTATGATACAGTGTATTTGCTTCTCTAATTGGCAACCAAAAAAAAAAAAAAAAAGCTTAAAAGTGTTTGGTTTTAACATGAGTGTAAGAAATTTGGCATCCTTATACGATACTAGTGTTATTTCCTGAATTCTTAGTAGCCATTTGTAGTATTAGCCTTATATGTAAACCCATGCTTGGATCTAACACTTCTACTTTTGTGCAAGTAGTCTTGGTAAATAATCAAATATGTGTTCTACAATGTATATATAAGATTATTAATCCCAGGATATTACCTAAGAACTAAATATCCAAAATTCACTGATCTAGATTCTGGGTAGTTAGTTTCTTTTCTGTCAAAAAATATTCCTTTGTGATTTCTTCTTTCTAGATGGAAGTTTATATTACTGACTTCAAATCTTCCTTCTTTTCTTTTTTTTTTTTTTTTTTTTTTTTTCAACGTTTATTCATTTCTGGGACAGAGACAGAGCATGAACGGGGCAGGGGCAGAGAGAGAGGGAGACACAGAATCGGAAACAGGTTCCAGGCTCTGAGCCATCAGCCCAGAGCCCGACACGGGGCTGGAACTCACGGACCGCGAGATCGTGACCTGGCTGAAGTCGGACGCTTAACCGACTGCGCCACCCAGGCGCCCCAAATCTTCCTTCTTTTCTAATACGTGTGTGAAATGCTATAAATTTCCCTCTAAACACTTTTTTTTTGCTGCGTCTCAGAAATTTTGAGAAGTTGTATTCTTTTTTCATTTAGTTCAAAATATTTTTAAGTTTCTCTTAAGATTTCTTTGACCCATGTGTTATTTAGAAGTGTGTTGTTTAATCTCTGAGCATTTGGGGGTTTTCTAGCTAGCTTTTGGTTACTGATTTCTAGTTTAATTCCATGGAGAGTGTAATTTGTTTGGCTTCTTTTTAATTTCTATTTTTTAAATTTTTTTCTATTTATTTCTATTTTTTAAAAAATTATCTTTACTCTTGTAAAATGTGTAAAGTCTTATGGCCCAGAATACAGCCTATTCTTGGTGAATGTTCTGCATGAGCTCAAGAAGATTGTATTCTGCTTTTGTGAGGTCAAGTATTTAATAAATGTCAATTAGATCCACGTGATTGGTGGTACTGTTCCATTAAAATATATCCTTACCTATTTTCTGCCTGCTGCATATGTCAATTATTAATAGAGATCTCTTGAAGTCTCCAACCATAATAGTGGATTGATCCCTCAGAATTCTATTGGTTTTTGCCTCATGTACTTTGACAATCTACCGTTTGCCATGCACCCATTTAAGGACTGGTATGTCTTCTTGAGAAATGACCCCTTTTTCATTGTGTAATGCCTTTCTTGGTCCCTTATAATGTTCCCACCTCATATTTTCTGTTTTTCTCTCCTTTTTGTCATATCAGCTACACATTTTTTTCTTTTTTACTTTTTTAATGATCGTCCTTTAGTTCACCGAATACGTTTATATTAAACAAAGTCAGCTTTCAAAACCCATAGCACTGCTAGGAATTTATCCAAGGGACACAGGAGTACTGATGCATAGGGGCACTTGTACCCCAATGTTCATAGCAGCACTCTCAACAATAGCCAAATTATGGAAAGAGCCTAAATGTCCATCAACTGATGAATGGATAAAGAAATTGTGGTTTATATACACAATGGAGTACTACGTGGCAATGAGAAAAAATGAAATATGGCATTTTGTAGCAACGTGGATGGAACTGGAGAGTGTGATGCTAAGTGAAATAAGCCATACAGAGAAAGACAGATACCATATGGTTTCACTCTTATGTGGATCCTGAGAAACTTAACAGGAACCCATGGGGGAGGGGAAGGAAAAAAAAAAAAAAAGAGGTTAGAGTGGGAGAGAGCCAAAGCATAAGAGACTGTTGAGAACTGAGAACAAACTAAGGGTTGATGGGGGGTGGGAGGGAGGAGAGGGTGGGTGATGGGTATTGAGGAGGGCACCTTTTGGGATGAGCACTGGGTGTTGTATGGAAACCAATTTGACAATAAATTTCATATATAAATAAAAAAACAAAAACAAACAAACAACAAAAAAAAAACAAAACCCATTGTACCAGTGCACAAGCAGTACAAATACTTTATACCACAGTATCCTAAATTCCTCTCTTTCTGCCATTATAGCATTACTGTAATTCATTTCACTTATCCATAGGCTGAATTCACTGAATAGGCTATTGCTATTATTATTTTAAGCAAACCATTTCTTGTTAAATCAATTAAGATGAAAAAATACATGATCTGATTTTATTTTTCCTTTTCCAGCACTCTCCTTTAAAGAAATGTTCGATTTCATTCTCATCCTTTTTTCTCTGTTCCCCTCTCCCCCAATTTCTTTCACAACTTTCTCTTTGTGATTTTTTTCTCCGGTGTGAATATGTCTGCCCAAGTGAAGACACTTTAGTATTTATCTTGCTTGGTGTTTTCTCAGGTTCTGAGATCTGTGTTTTGGTGTCTGTCCTTAGTTTCAGAAAATTCGTTGCCATTGTTACTTTGAACATTTCCTTTGTTATTTTCTCCCCTTTATCTTCTGTAATTCTCATTTTACATATGGTTTACATTTTATAAGTGTCCCACACCTCTTGGATACTCTGTTCCATCTTTTTCACCTTTTTTTTTTCCTGTTCACATTTCTATTTTAGACATTTCTGTTGGCATTTCTTTAATAGCTAAATTTGTTTTTCTTTTTTAAAAAAAATTTTTTTAACATTTATTTATTTTTGAGACAGAGAGAGACAGAGCATGAAGAGGGGAGGGGTAGAGAGAGAGGGAGACACAGAATCTGAAACAGGCTCCAGGCTCTGAGCTGTCAGCACAGAGCCCGACGCCGGGCTCGAACTCACGGACCGCGAGATCATGACATGAGCCAAAGTCGGACGCTTAAACGACTGAGCCACCCAGGTGCCCCAATTTGTTTTTCAACTGTGTCAATTTGTTGATGAGCCTGTCAAAGACATTCTTCATTTCTTATACAGTATTTTTTATTTCCAACCTTTCCTTTTATTTTTATTTATTTATTTATTATTGAGAGAGGGAGTATGCACATGCATGAGCGAAAGAGGGGCAGAGAGACAGGGAGAGAGACAGAATCCCAAGCAGGCTCTTCACTGTCAGCACAGAGCCTGACAGGGAGCTCGATTTCACAAACCATGAGATCATGACGAGCTGAAATTGAGTCGGAGGCTTAACTGGGCCATCCAGGCACCCCTCAAGTATTTCCTTTTGATTCCATTTCTCTGCTTATATAACCCATCTGCTTTTACATATCTTCCACTTTTTCCATTTTAGCCCTTAGCATATTTAATCATAGTTGTTTTAGATTCCTGTTCTGATAATTAATTAGAGGGCTAGTTCTGCTAGAAATTTCTGCCATATCTGCTGTATCTAGATCTTGTTCTGATGCTTGATCTATCTCTTCGGACTGTGTTTTTTATTTGTTATTTATTTTTTATTTTTTAAAATCTTTTTAAATGTTTATTTATTTTTGAGAGAGAGACAGAGACAGAGTGCAAACAGGGGAGGGGCAGAGAGAAAGGGAGACACAGAATCCGAAGCAGGCTCCAGGCTCTGAGTTGTCAACACAGAGACTGATATGGGGCATGAACCCACGAACTGTGAGATCATGACCTGAGCTGAAGTCAGATGCTCAACCGACTAAGCCACCCAGGCGCCCCCAAACTGTGTTTTTTAAATGCGGCTATTTTGTCTCTTGGCATTAATTGTGAATTTTTTGAAAGCGGGACATGATGAACTGGGTAAAAAGAACTGAAGTAAATAGGCCTTTAGTATAAGGTTTTATGTTTATCTGGCAAGGGGTTAGGCTGTGCATACTGTTGTCCGTAACGGTAGTGTCTGAAGGTAAAGTTTCCTCTTGTTTTTGTCTCTTTGGATTTCTCTAGAGATTCTTAAATAAGGTCTGAGATATGCAGTTCTTTCAGTTGTAATCCTCTGTAATTATACAGGAGCCCTATTGATGTGATGATAAGCTGTATGGGAAAGAAAAGTGTTCCATAGTCCATCAAGTCTGTCTTTTAATGAGCCTGTGCTGGTTAAGGCCTTGCTAAAAATACAATACTATGGATGCATTTCAAAACAGTTACTTTCCTATTCTGGAAGCATGAGAGAAATTTTGTTTTTATTTTTCTAGTAAGATACCTAGAGATAAAACTCATGAAAATGTAGGGACCCCCCCCCCATGACTGGATTCCTTTGGAGTTTTTAACTCTCAGGTTCTCCACGCTGAGCTTCCAGCAATTTGTCAATTACAATTTAAGATTTACTACCCCAGTACCGGGTCTAGCAGACGTTCATGCTCCTGGGCTTCTTTTTAGGTATCCACCTCTGTGCCTACAATTTTTGGAGCACCTGTTTGTCCTATGACCTCAATTCTCTGCTCAGGCAGTTGATTACTCTTTCTCCTTTCCACCTTTAGTATATTTACAGTAAATCTTATCAGAGCTTTCACATTTGATGTTCCCTGGAACACTTGTTCCCAGTTATTCCCATGGCACTCACCTTTCCATCATTTAGGTCTTTGTTCAAATAATGGACTGATCATCCTTTATCATCATAGATTGAATGCCATGAAGAAATCTCTTGATGGATTTCTTTCCTGACTTCCCAATCCAAAACAGCCTTACCAATGTTAACCCATGCTGTAGCCATAGAATAGAAGAGTAGTTTTTCAGTAGATATTAATGAGTAAAGGAATATTTTCTTCTAGAGAAAAATATATATCGAGAAGTCTATTTCTATAGCTTTCTGTTAGCATCATCTCTATGTGTATTCAGTAAACAATGTTTAAAATTTAAAATCACCTTTCTAAGTAAACTTTTCTGTAAGGAAGACAAATGAATAAAGAATATATATTTTCAAGGTTCACTAATATATTTTGTTACTTAATATTTACATATTTAAGGGTTAAATGTATTTTCATTGTTTTCTACAAATTAAAAGTACTTTTATTTCAGAAAAATCGTTTTTCCTACTTATGTGCTCTATACATTCTGTTCCATGTGCTAAGGATCTAGTAGTGAATACAGCCAACAAAAGCCTCGACTTTCAGTAAGGTAGGAATAAAAATCGAAGATTGCCGTGGTCTGGAAGCCAAGTGCAGAAAATGTATCCAAGGGGAGCGATCAACTGTGTGAAATTCCCCTGAAAGGTTAATTAATATGAGCTCTGAGAATGGAAGATTGGATTTTGTTAATTGGAGGAATGTTTTCAAGTGGCTAGAATCCAGACTTTGAAGTGATAGAGACCTAGATTTGAAAATTTCATGTTCCTCTATTCAAATTGTTTGTGCTCTCTGAACCTAGAATCCTGAAGGCTATAAAATAAAAATCGTAATGCCTACCTCATTGGTTTCTTCAAGGAATTAAAGGGAATAATGAATATAAAGAGCCTAATAAAGTAGCACATGATAGACCCCGCATAAATGTTATCTATTATGAGTTATTAAATTAGAAATGAGATGAATTTTAAAAAAAAAGAAGTTGGATGAATTTTAGAGTTGAGGATTTTTTGTTGTTTCTTTGCTTTATTTATTTAATTAATTTATTTATTTATTTGTCGTTTCTGTGCTTTAAATTGTAGTGATGAAAATTTCAAGGTAGATCGCTGACAGTGAATTTTGTTTTGTTATACCTGCTGCTCCAGTTAAACAACTGGAAGTCTACTCCTTTGACAAAGGATTATGCTTTGAAATTCCCAAGAGAAATTGGGTCTGAGTATTTTAATGTTTGCATATTGAATTTATTTTGAACTTTTTATCCTGTAATGACTCTATTTGGTGCTGATGCTTTATGCACCATTGCCTACCCCTTTGCATCATGTTTTCCTTAATAGTTTCTCAGAAAAAAGATCAAAAGATCGTTTCCTAAGTAAGCATATCAGACACAATGCTCAATTTCTCATTGTATATTTTGCTCCTTCAAACTAGATTTAGTTCTTTTACATTTTGCACATTCAGTAAATATAGGATTGATCCTCAAAGTTTTCAAGTTTTTCAGCATAATTGTTGCAGCCAACCTAATATTTAGAGGCCATTTTTAAAGTTCATCTTCAGAAGAGCTTATTTAATGCATAAATATATAGAGAGAGGTGAAGAAATATCTGAAAATTGAAAAAGAGTTACATACAAATTGAGCACAATTTGTCCTATGACTTTACAATGAACATTTTATTTGTTATTCTGAAAACAAAACGACATTTAATTCCATGTAACTCTTTTATTTCCGAAAGAACTAAATTCTTTAGTATTGTACGACACGTTGAGTCAGGCACAGATTCATCCTCCATTGAAAAGGGACTGCTTTGTAGAGTTTTTTGTTATGAACGGAGGTAGTCATAATAAAGATATTATTGAAACACCTGTTTCCTAGAATGAATTTTAATCCCACGCCACAAAGTCCTGATACCAGATGAAAATAGAAACAAAGATAAAACTTTCTCTGTAACCATGCTTTCTCTTCTTGAAGGGCAATGGCTCCTCCCGATGGAGAGAGAAGCAAGCAGCTTCCTTTTTATACCTGTCATAAAATAAACCAGCTATTGCTAATTTCAGCATAATGTTGATGATTGGGAATATTCCACTGAGGTCATTTGATTGTGTTACATATTAATCACCTAAATGAAGCAATGAATCCTCTTGGTGAACAATCTGAACATGTGCATTAAATGAAACAGAAAACGAGATAGTATTTTTTGCCAAATTTGAATGTAGCATGATGGAACTTTAAAAAAAAAATCCAGGTTCATTACAATTATCCACTGGATTTTGTCAGGGACAAAAAAAAAGCACAAATCATGGGAAAATTAAAGCAAAAGCACTTCCGTTTTCAATTTGGCAGCATCTTGAATGTTGAGCAGTCTGTGAAGGATCATTTTAGTTGAGAAATAGATGAGAAGATGAGGCATGTGTGATTAAGAATCTTTTTCACACAAATAAGCAATTATTATGGACTCAGAAACTTTGTGTTTTTTGTTGTTGTTGTTTGTTTGAGAAGCTTGTTAAGTCATAGTCATTTTTACTAACATCTGCTAGTTCCATTTATACTCCCCAAGGACATAGTTATAAGTAGAAATTTAAAGAATTCGGCAAGATGCTTAAAAAACCATTTTGAATGTGATTCATTTTCCTTGAGGGAAACCTAAATTTTCTGATTTTTTAGAATGGGAATCACACATATTAAATATTATCCTGACTTTTCACTAGTAACAAATGTCAGCTTTGTTGTTACTCTTTTTTGGTGTCCTGGTTCATTTTCTTTTTCTGTATTTGCAGGACAATATTTTATTCTACTTCTTTTAAATTCTATCACATGCTATACATAGACTGGAATAGAAATTCTTTTAATTTTTGATTGATCGCTAGAAACAATTGTTATATGAGAAGGCGTCAAATTCTTTAAAAATATTTCTCTTAAGAGGCGCCTGAGTGGCTCAGTCCATTAAGCGTCCGCCCGACTTCAGCTCAGATCATGATCTCGTGTCCCTGAGTTTGAGCTCCATGTTTGGCCCTGTGCTGACAGCTCAGAGCCTGGAGCCTGCTTCGGATTCTGTGTCCCCTCTCCCCCTGCCCCTCCGCTGCTCACACTCTGTCTCTCTCTTTCTCAAAAATAAATAAGCATTAAAATTTTTTCTCTTAAATCACCCCTATTTTTATATTGCAGCTGCCCTATTCCAACTTCCCCACCTATCATTTCAAATCTAGATCATTCAGTAGCCTCTTTATTAGTATAGTTGCCTGTAGTCTCTGTCATGAGAGCTATCTCAGAATTATATTATCAAGACTGATATAATATTTCTCTGTCATTATATTTACCTCTAAAGTTATCACTTGATATAACTAGGCTTAGTCCTTTATATTTACATTTTAAGTTCTAAATAAATTATACTCAGAGACCTTTAAATCCATGCTTCGAGATAAGGCCAGAGATTACATATTCAAATTAATTTGAATAGTAATATTCACGCTTGTGATACAATTTTGTGTCAAAGTAAGATTTAATTTATTCTCCCATTCAGCAAGTATTATTAAAGGTACTACAGTGGATTTCATCAGTATTGGGGGAAGGATATATTTCTGAAAATAAGATAAAATAGTAGAAGCAACTAAGAAATAGGCAGTTTACCCTCATAATTTGTGAATTTCATTATTATGAGTTTACCTACTCATTAAAATTTATTTGTAACCCCAAAATCAACACTGATGAGCTTCCAGATCCATTCCATTCTTGGACATACACATGCACACTGTAGAAAAATAAAACTGAGCTGCCCAACGCACACATTCACAGCTGAGGTCAAATAAAGCTTCGCTCTGACATCTTGTCTCAGCTTTCATAATGTAAAAAGTGCCCTTTTCATGCTCTATTTAGTGCCACAGTTGTCACGTTTGTGTACTTTTTCTTGGTGATTTCGCTGTTTAAAACGGCTCTCAAGCTTAGTGTTCAAGTGGTGTCTAGTGTTGTGAAGTTTGCGAAGGCTGTGATGTGCCATATGAGAACATAGGTGTGTTAGATAACTTTTATTCGGTCATGAGGTATAGTGCCGTTGTCCATGAGTTCAATGTTAACGAATCAGCAATACATATTAAGTAATACTTCTTGAAACAGAAACCCACATAAAACAAGATTATCCATTGATCAGTTAAGGAAAATGTTATGACCAGAGGCTCGGAGAAACCTCACTCTTTATTTTACTTTTATTTTACCAAGAAACAACGATTCAGTGTTTGCAGTGACTCTATAGACCATAACTACTGCTAATAGTGACAATTGGCTATAAATTTCTTAAAGTGAAGTACATGCTATAAGACTACTGTGATATTCAAAATAAGAAACAATTTAATTTCTGGATAGGTTCATAAAGTATGTTGTTGAAGAAAATGAGTTTTGAGCCTGATCTGGGAACAGTTGAATAGGCAGAGTGAAGGCTACTGGGGGAGCAAAGAGCAGAGGAAGAAAACAAAGAAGTGGGATTGGCCAAGAGGTGCTGGATATTGTTGGGTGGCCTGTGTCAGGATTCCAGGGAAGTGGGTGGATAGGTGGAAGCTGTATGATCTGATGATGAAAGGCATTGAGTACTGGGCTGAGAAACTTGTGTTTACTTTAATAGACAAATGTTGTTATGAGATCTAGGGTGAGAGAAGACTTGTTTAGGATTCAGATATATGTAGATGTTCCTCTATACTATATAAAATGCTATCAATGGAATAATATGTCTATGGCATCCATAACAAATAAATTAGTTTAATATTTATTGCCATTATAGTTTTAGATCTAGATATAAATAGGTTTAATACCTACAACCTAAACTCTGAATTAACTTCCTTTTCTAATTGGTTAGTATTTATTAATGAAGACTCTTGATAAACAATATATATTGCTTTCCCCACAGTACTCATCCAACAATATAAATAATTGAGTGAATATGAACTCTCCTCCTTTTTTTCTTTATTTATTAACAATTGTTCTAAAATGTCTTTCAAGTCTACACAAAATTGATATTTTAGAGGTCTTTTTGGTTGACTTTTATTGCGACGATTAAATATTTTTATTACATTGCAGGAGAGGCTAATCAACTAGCTGCAATTAGAAATTAACATTTGTTATATTTTCTTCTGTTTTATTCTATTTGCATGTCTTAAATTAATTAATTCGTTAAAGATTTATATTATTAATTTAGAAAATAAGATGTAGAGAAGCCATATCTTAGGACAAGCTGTGTTCCTCTGTGATTCATTACTAAAAGGACCATCTGGAGACATGAAAAGAAAAATCTATTCCCTACACTCCAATGAAAGCATGATTATCTACTCCATGTGAAGAGAGATTTGGGAACCTTTTTCTAAAGGCACATTTCAAAGATTGAAGAATTGTCTATCCCACTGAAGAGCAGAAACAGCACCGAGGGCATGGCAAAGTTAAATGAATTCCAATTACTAAAAGCAAACATATAAACATCTGTAATTCTAATAGCCATAATAAATCTTAGCAGTTGAAAAAAGAGAAAAGTTCTAGTTGGCTTGATAATTGGATCAATTTTTCACTTATGGGCTGTCAATTACTTGACATTTTAATGCATGCCAAATACAGCTAAAAGTATTTTAATTAGAATAACGTTGCAAAAACTAACCCTACAGCCTTAATTGTAGTTTTGAAGCACAAAATGTGCATCTGAATACCTATTTACTGAGCGGAAGTTAATTAAAAGCATAGTTTTATATTGAACGTGCACTGGGCAGAGAGAGGGAAATAATTGGCAATTAGGAATATGTAAGAGTCCATTCTATAAAGCTAAGCACGCTTCCTACAAACTTTAAACAAGTTGAGAATTTCATTATTTTGAGTAGTATCAGAAGTTGTAACAATTCAATTTTTTTATATAATGTACAATACATATGGCTGTTTCAAAGCTTCAATTTTACTATGAAAACAAGTTATATTTACATGATAATTTATTATTTTCAAGTTAACCAGAACATAAATGATTTTGACTTTATGAAATGCTGACGATTGTTTGGAGGGCCTCAGCAAATAACACCTCCCTTTTTTTCATTTAAGTTGTGAACCAATTGAGCACTAACTCCTCAAAGCATCTCCTATATGGGAAAAGTATGGGAAAGAATGTGAAGCCCAAATGGGACGACTTACGCCCTGGGGCTAGGTGTAGAACAACCAAATTATACACTGCTTGCTCACCCACCTCTTCTAGAGTTTATAAAATTGGAAGAACTTACTTTCCCAGGACTTGGAAGGCAGAATCTTTAGCTTGTATATAGTGTGCTGGTGGTTCTTTTAGCAAAGGTTCAATAAAGAAGAAAGAAAAATAGTGAATCTCCAGAGACCATTTTGCCAAAACAGCAAATGCTTCAGCTGCCCCACTATGATCCAGGGTAGAGAAGAAAGGATAAGGCACCAAATACCTCCCATTTAGAACCATTTCTAGCTTATACTCCTTCAGTCAAGAATCTTGAATTAATGCCAATTATCCAGCTTTAAGAAAATTGATTCCACCGCTGAAAGAAATAAGGGCAGGGCAAGAGGCTAGGGATATTTAGGGGAAAATACTCCTTTTATGAGAACCCGAGCAATAGGAAAAGAGGCCTCTTCTAATGTAAACCATCTCGAAAGTTAGTCTTTGAGAGGTAAAGAATTTATGTTCTACAACATGGCAGAATTAAGATCAGAACTGAACTGCCGAATTACAAACCTAACACTTTTTCCACTATATATTGCTGCAGCTTTGTCTTAGGTCTGTGTGTTTTTGTTTTTGTTTTTGTTTTTGTTTTTGTTTTTGTTTTTGAATTGTTTCAGCTTTGGCCATTAGGAGCCCTTTCAGTTGGCTCCTGTGACCCTCTGACATATCCCCTTCCCATCATTGTGGATCTTTTACTTTTTCTTTCTTTTCTTTTTTTATTATCATTTCTTTACTTTACGTACCTAATAGATAGATGGTCTAGGCTTTGTAATTTGACCAGGATTTTTCAGAAAAAGGACAGTCGTATTATAGTCAATATTAGCCATATTATAGTCAATAATGAATGAAGAATCTAAATTGCTTTTTAAACTAATTTGTATGTGACCAAGGGTATTTTTGTACTTAGGTTACATATTAACATTTCTAATACTCTGATAATTAACTATTCATTATCAATTTTCTTCAGTTAATTTGTGATTGCCTACACTAATCCCTAAAAATGTTATTTGCATAAGAACACATCAACACAAACATACGTTCAATTGATTATTCAAATCCTCAGGGTAGCCAAAGGACTTGAATAAACATTTTTCCAAAGAAGACATACAGATGGCCAAAAGGTTCATGAAAAGGTGTTCAACATCACTATCAGAGAAATAGGGAAAAGCAAATCAAAACCACAATAACATATTACCTCACAGCTGTTAAAATGGCTATTGTCCAAAAAAAAAAAAACCCAAAACAACTGTTGGCTAGAATGTGGAAAAAAGGGAATCTTTTTGCACTGTTGGTAGGACTTTAAATTGCTACAGCCACTATGGAGAACAATATGGAATTTCCTCAAAAGTTAAAAATAGAACAACCATGTGATCCAGTCATCTCACTTCTGGGTATATATTGAAAGCAAATGAAATCACTATCGTGAAGAGATGTCTGCACCCCCACATGCGCTGCAGCATTATTCACAATAGCCAAGCCATGGGAACAACCTAAGTGTCAATGGAATAATGGATAAAGACAATGTGATGTATAGATAAATATAGATATAAAAAATGAAATATTATTCAGCTACATAAAAAAGAAGGAAATCCTGCCATTTGTAACAGCATGGATGAAACTTGAGGGCATTATGCTAAGTGAAATGTCAGCCAGAGAAAGAAAAATACTCTGTGATCTCACTTATCTGTGGAAAGTAAAAAATCCAGACTTATAGAAACTGAGACTAGATTGGTCGTTGCCAGTGGCTGGAAGGTGAAGGAAATGAGGAGATGGTGATCAAAGGGTACAAACGTTCGGCTATATTACGTAAGTTCTGAGGATCTAATGTGCAGCATGGTGACTATCCTTAACAATACTGTATTGTATACTTGAAATGTGCTAAGAGAGAAAATCTGAAATGTTCTCACCACACACACACCCAAAGGTAGCTATGTGAGGTGATAGTTGTGTTAACTAACCTTATTGTGGCAATCATTTCATAATACATAAATATGTCAAATATAGAATGTCATGATTTGAAACAACTTACACAATTTTATCTTAGTAAAGATGGAAAAGATCCTCATGACATAAAGCATAAGACGTGATGGTGTTTGGGGTGAGGGGATGGGGAAGGAAGGAGGAAATCTATGTTCTAAGTGAAGGGGCCCAGGGAGCAATCCTGAGGATATATGGCATCTTGAATGGAAGCGTTCAGGTCCTTTTTCTCCAAGCTCCTTTCTTCAAATCTGAAGCCATTTGCCTGGAACTGGCTTTTATCAGAACTAATACTGACATTAGTCAGGATAAAATTAAATTAGAACCCAACATTCTCACTTGTAGTGAAGTATGATGTTACAACTCTAGCTGTGACTCCTACGGTGGTGTCCAGCCAAGTCGGGTCATTGCCTCGTAAAATTCTGGTGCTAAGAACCTTGCCCTTACTCTCCATCTTAACAACAAGCTACGTGGGACAGTTCCCCTGACACTGGCATAGCAACTCGCTCGTATTATTGACAGTCTCCTAGCCTTCAACCAATACCTAGCAGTTTTAACCAGGGCTCTAATACCTGCTGAGGGAAATGTCACTGACTCTAAATTTCACTGCATCCTTTGTCCAATTCTCTCAATTAAGATTCTTCAAACTAGCTATCTGCCAATTCAGTGTCATTTACCCTGGGAAACGTATGTTGCTGAAAAATAAGCTACTCTCTTCTCCTTCCCCCAGATCACACTAAAGGTGTTGACTTATTAAACTTAAAGCAGATGTTTCAGCTTTAATAGGTGATTCTGAAATTCTGAAAAGTCTTCAAATAACATAGTGGGCGCATAGAGGTAGAATTCACTTCAGAATCCCCTTTCCAAATCACATTTCCTCTCCTCACCTGCATTTCTGCAAACCTAGCATTCTATTGTACATACGCCTATTTGCCACTCTCAATCCACATGATTTGGTAAAATAGAACCTCTCATGCCCAGAAGCTGACCTTGATTTATCTCTACGTGAATTAGTATATCTTATTTCTAGCCAGTGATTATATTTCAGAGACATGGATATTGAAAAATGAATAGGAGGTGATGAGATCTTTCCTGGAGAATTTCAGAAAATGAAACACCAGATTTTTATTAGATGGTAGTAGATATAAAGCTTGTTTCTACAGCAAAAAAATGTAGCCAACACAAAGGAGACAAAACCACAAGAGTATGAGGAAGAAACTGGATGGCGAAGATATCTTTTGAGCACCCAAATCAAACTGCACTTGAAGTCAGCTCTACTCTTTGAACTTTCAAACACACATGTGAATAAAATTCCTTTTTGCCAGTCTCTGGTATTTGGTAAAACAGGCAAAACAGTGTGAAAGTTATAGGATTAGAATAAGATAAACTTGGATCCAATTTTGCTGTTTTCTAGTTATACGAATTGAGTCAAATTGCTTAACATCTCTGCACATATAAAATAAATACCCAACCTACTCAAGATTTTACCTCATCTAGTCATTCATATTCTTGGGCTGACATTGTTTAACACAGTTTGGTTATTAGAGTGACAGTCTTTTAAGAGACAATTTCAAAATAAGTAATTGAGTAATTGATTTAGACTAGTGACTTTAAATTGAAGCCTTACTAAATTTTTAATTAGTGATATATTTAATCTATTGGACTTATCAGAGTGTTTTGTCTTCTATTGTTGATTGTTTTCTTTTTGTATCAAGGTATAATTCACATATTAGTTTTAGAACATTATAACAATATAATGATTTGATGTTTATATGTGTTAGAAAATGATCGCCACAGTAAGTCCAATTGTCATCTGTCACCACACGTAGTTACACAGTTTTTCCTTGTGATGAGAATTTTAAAGACCTATTCGTGTAGCGACTTTCAAATATGCTCTGAAGTACTATTAACTCTAGCCATCATGCTATAATTACATTCCCAATACTTAGGATATGTTTTTTACCCAGAGAGCTTAAATATTTTGAAAATTAATCTGATATAATAAATTTAGAATTTCATTGTTTAAAATTTGATTAAGTTCAGAAACAGAAGCAAACATTACTTAAGCATCCTTAGAAATCATTATTAATATCCAATGAAGTTAGAAATAGAATTAAAAATTTGTAGAATAAATTTAAGGCACAAAGGAAATATATTTTTAATTAAAAAATTTTTAATATTTAGTTTGAAACAAAAATAGTTACTCTAGGTTGCTCTTTTATATATAAAAATCACCCTCAAGTGTATCAGAAAAGCTCGCGTCAATGTCACGCAATCATTTATCCATAACTATCACTTTGGTGACAGGATCATGACAAAAGTATGCCTGGTGCATCATCTTTCCTTTCATCTCTTTTATGTTAGTAGATAACACACTTAAGTGGTAAAAATAAAAAATAAGATTGATCTCAAGATACAATGGATGGGTGTCTGGGTGGTCAGTCGGTTAATTGTTCACTTCGGCTCAGGTCATGATCTCGATGTTGGTGGGTTCCAGCCCTGCTTTGGGCTCTATGCTGACAGTGCAGAGCCTGGAGCCTACTTCGGGTCTGTGTCTCCATCTCGCTCTGCCTCTCTCCCGCCCACACTCTGTCTCTCTCTCTCAAAAATAAATAAAAATTTAAGCAAATTTTAAAAAACCCTTGTAAAAAGAAATATAATGGAAAATGCACCCTGCTTTAACTGTTTATCCCCAAACACAGCTCCTTTTCCCAAAGATAGTGTGACTGGTTGTTTGTTCATTCTACATCCTCCATAGATATTCTGTACATACATATCTTTTGTTTATATGAATAGGACCACATTATACCTTTTTTTAAACCTCAAATGTTTTACTTAAATATATCTTAGAAATGTATATGGGTCACCTCATTTCAAAAACGGCCAGACAGGGGGGCCTGGGTGGGGTCCGACTCTGGCTCAGGGCATGATCAGTTGGTGGATTTGACTCCCGCATTGGGCTGACAGCTCAGAGGCTGGAGCCTGATTCGGATTCTGTGTCTCCCTCTTTCTCTCTCTGCCCGCCCCCCTTAAAAATAAATAAACATTTTTTTTAAAATTAAAAATAATAAAAATGGTCTGACAGTATTTAATTGTCTAATTTATCATTATTTAGTTAACCGATTCCCTATTGGTAGCTAGTTAGGTTTATATTTCCTTCTTTGCTATCACAAATAATATTTCAGTGACTATCTGGTACAAGGTATTTTCAAACACATTCATGTATATATGGAGAATAAATACTCAGAAGAAAAAATGTTAACAGATATGACAACTTTTAATTTTGAAAAACTATATAATTATCTTCCATAGAAATTATTCCAGCTTACATCCCCTGCCAACTCCCACCAGCTATAAATAAGATAGTGGCTTTTTTTTTTTAAGTTTTAAGTAAATTCCCTATAGTATGAACTGATTCTCACAAGTCCCTCTACTATATTAAGTTTATATAAAAGTGAGAAAATCAATATTAAGAATAGTAATAACAGCTAAGGGGATGCTACATGTAAGACACATTACAGGTTATATTTCTTTACTGTCACATTAATCCTTTACAATGAATAATAGTTTCACTTTTTATAGATTAAAAAAAAATTGAAGCAATGGAGAAGTTTCCACAGCTAGAAAGTGGTTAAGGCTGTAGCCAGTTCTTAATTTTTTTTTAATGTTTATTTATTTTTGAGAGAGAGAGAGAGACAAAGCATGAGTGATGAGGGGCAGAGAGAGAAGGAGACACAGAATCGGAAGCAGGCTTCAGGCTCCGAGCTGCCAGCACAGAGTCCAACGCGGGGCTCAAACCCACAAACCATGAGATCATGACCTGAGCTGAAGTAAGACAACCCACTGAGCCACCCAGGCGCCCCTATACTTTCAAAAGTAAAAGTGTACCTGGTAAACAACTGAGAAAAATAGGTTCCCAATATGTTTAAGTCTATATTAGCCCGAATAGTTGCAAATAGCAAATGGATAAAGAAATGAAGGGAGAGGATGTTAACAAGAATAAATATGTGGTTTTCAGAGACCATTCTAAGGTGTTAATGACTGTTATACAGAAAACTAAAAAAAAAAAGTACAAGACTGAAGAAACTGTAAAAATGGAAGCTGTAATGGGGCACCTGGTTGGCTCAGTCAGTTGATCAGTTGAGCATCTGACTCTTGATTTCCGCTCAGGTCATGATCCCAGGGTTGTGGGATGGAGCCCCGCCTGGGGCTCTGTGCTGAGCCTGGAGCCTGCTTGGGATTTTCTTTCTCTCTCCTTCTGCCTCTCCCTACCGGCCCCCCCTCCACTTGCATGAAAGCAGGTGCGATCTCTCAAAACAAACAAACAAAAAACCAACCAACCAAACAACCAACCAACAAAAACCCAAGAAATGGAAGCTGTAAAAATTACCTTGGTTACATTCTTAGTATGTTTTCAGGTGATGACTCTTTGTAGTGCTTATACTTAATCTGAAAGTGATTTTACATAGTGATGCTCAGAGAGATGGAGTGGCTTAAATCTACTAGAAGTTCACTTTAATCTTCATGAAATCAAATGCTCTGTTTTGCACTTGCAGAAACTTCAAGGTTAGCTGAGGTAGTTTTTAGGCAATATTTTATCTTTTATTGGAATAATAGAATAAAGCAGTAATTTTACCTAGGTACCCCCAGGATGAATGTTGGATATGTTTGCTCTTCAACACATATATGCTAATGCTAATATATGCTAATGCAAGTGGTTTTACATTTTGTTGATGTGTAATAATTTCAAGAGGATTTTAAATCTGCTAAAGTGAAATTGGCAACTTGTTTAATTTGATACTATTTTTATGCAAATATAATAAAAGAGAGGTGCAGAAAATGCAGTTTGGAAAACAAAGCTGTTTCTAAGTGCAACATTTGTCAAACCTCTTTGGGATTGAGCAGTTCTGAAAATGATTAATTGTGCATGAATGACTGAGAAAACATAAATTCAAATAAATAATTGTTTCCAGAAATGATTAAGTAGGCAGAAACCAATTTTATCATTTATTTTGGCATTGCTAAGTGAGGAAGGGGATTACATGTTGATTTATGTGAATAAACATTAACTATAAAGCATCCAGTTTGGTCCTAGTAAAGCGCAAATCTTAGAAAATAAAATTTGAATCAATATTCATCTAATAAATCATAATGTTTTATGGAAGTCAAAAAATATTTGTAGCAATTTTATACATGTGTTTTTGGCCTACATTTTTATTTATTCTTTAAATAAGTCCCAGAAACCATGGAATTGCAGAATTAAGATACTGAACCTGAACTTAAGCTAGAACTCAAGAATATTAAAACACAAACAGAAAAGTTTAGGATGTGGGACTTTGAATCCTCCATAATGACAGTACCCAGCAACTGGTTTTGTCTAAATATGGTTATATAGAAATGGAATGCTGTTTCTATGGAATTCAGACTGAAGAAATGAACAGAAAGATGTCAACCTCATCAGATCTGCACAGGAGGAAAGATCTTCAGAAATCTGACGTAAAAAGCCAAGCCTAGCCTCTTACTGACCAGCAATGTTCTATCAGGTTTTCTTTTTTTTTTTTTTTAATTTTTTTTTTCCACATTTATTTATTTTTGGGACAGAGAGAGACAGAGCATGAACGGGGGAGGGGCAGAGAGTGAGGGAGACACAGAATCGGAAACAGGCTCCAGGCTCCGAGCCATCAGCCCAGAGCCTGACGCGGGGCTCGAACTCACGGACCGCGAGATCGTGACCTGGCTGAAGTCGGACGCTTAACCGACTGCGCCACCCAGGCGCCCCCTATCAGGTTTTCTTTATGGATGTATGCTGAGAGACAGGATTTTATCCGCAGTTTATCCACATATAATACACAGCATATTCAAAGATGCTCCTCAAAAAACAGGTCATTGACTTGATAATATGTTACTATAATCAGGAATGGCTGAAAAATATCCCAGTTTTGGTTAATGCTCTATATTTGTTGCTTAGGATATACCTTCAGATATAAAAATCATCTATTCTTTTTCATATTGACGTTTGAATTCATATATATATACATATATATGTATGTATATATACATAATTGATGCAATCTGAATTATAATGATGTGCATTTAATTACTAAATAATTTAATTACTAAATATCTCATGATGCTGATGATAGAATAAGAATAAGAATAAGAATAAGTAGAAACACATATTATGAACTCTAATAATTTTACAACAGTTTCATGAAGTCACTTTTCTTGTTATTCTTTTGGAACTACTTTTAAAAAGTTCAGTGTCATTTGATGATTTTTTTTTAAATGTCAAAATATCACACTTTAAGATTTTAAAAAACTAATGTGACATTTCAAAAGTAAAGATCTACTGTATAAAGAACCATGCCATTCCTCAAACTTCTAACACATATTTTAGCTAAATGTATCTTCATGCACAATTTGCTCTTCTCTGAAAATCCTTTCTGTCCTAATAACTCCATTGTCTGTCTCTGCCTTAGCTCAACAATTCAAAAATCACATATTAACTGCCTACTATAGAACAAGTCTGTGCTAAGTTAGAAAGATACAAATATTAATGAAAACAACAATCTTTAACCTAGACCTCTTGTATTTCAATTGAGTTAACAAATACATGACATATAATTTCAAATACGGTACTGTGAAAAGTGCTATTATGAGATCACAGAAGATGGTCACTCATTGTATTCAGAAGATTCAGGAAAGTATTCTTCATGGAATAAAATAATGCTTGAACTAAGATTTGAAGGATGCTTAATGTTAGATAAAAGGTGCCTGAAAATACATTTCAGAGAAAGGAACTAGCAAAAGCTCAAGTGCAGAGGCATAGAATAGTATAAAATGTTCCATGATCATTTCAGGCAGACTGCTTTTACTAGACTATAAAGTAAATTCAGAACAAGATGGCATTGAGGCTGGAAAGGTATGTATGTGTCAATTTGTTAATATTTTTTAATCTCTTATTTTGGCTCACAAAATGAAAATTTTGTGGAAACATGAAGGTACCTGGAGGCATAGTGGATTTTTCCCTTTACAAATGTTCTTGCTGTAAATATTATAGGAAAGGCACAATGACATCAGCAAAATATGAATTATCATTATCTTCTTAACAATAATTTAGGAAAGGAGAGCCTGGGTGGCTCAGTCGGTTAAGTGTCCGACTTCAGCTCAGGTCATGACTTCACCATCGGTGAGTTCGAGCCCTGCGTCGGGCTTTGTGCTGACAGCACAGAGCCCGGAGCTTGCTTCGTATTGTGTCTCCCTCTCTCTCTGCCCCTCCCCTGCTTATGCTCTGTCTCTCTCTGTCTCAAAAATAAGGAAAAAAAAAAAAACATTAAAAAATTTTAAAAAATAATTTAGGATGATGAAATACTAATAACGATGACATTATTGTCTGGAATGGCTTTGTCACTTTCTTCCCTCACTGTCTGGCTTTAACTTTAAAGAATCATACATACCCCCCACCTTTTCACATTTCTGGGCAAGGGTCTTCCACCGGAACAACACTCCTGGTTTCTCATCCACCTCCCATGTTCACTGACCTGAAGTGAGTGCAATGACTTATCTAATGGGCAAATGGGGTAATGAAGGGGCCATGTGTAGCTTGGCTCACTCTAGTTCCTCTTCAGTTCTGGCTGCCTGTGATAAAAAGTGTTGCCCCAGTGCGTGTGTGGATATGTGAAGCTTGGGGGTTGTCCAGCTGCGCCAGTGACTGGGTTAAGTTAGTAGGTAGAATTCAGGGGTCAAGGATTACAAAGCCACTTGGACAAAAACTGAAGCATAAAATATGGAGACCATTATGAGCGAAAAACTGATATTATGATTTTCTCCTGTCTTTCCATTTCTTGATTTGTTCCAACCTCAAACAGAGAAGAGAGGAATGCTATGAATTGTCCTTCTAGAACTCTAACATATATGAAGTAATCATTTAATATGTATTCCTAATTAAAGCCGGCACGCAACAATGTACTTGTAATTGTTTCCCTCGTTAGTTCACTTCATCATACCTAGAATCCAGTTGCTCATGATGCCAAGTCATCCTTGCAGGCCTCCTTTCCTCAGATGAAACTGTTCTTCTCTATTCTTCATGAGGATACACATGCACATTTAATGATCTTGTCTGTGGTAACAAGATAATGAGCGGTCATGGGTTTTTGAGCTACCATCACTAAATAATACATACACAGTCTAGCATATGTTCTCTGAATGGCAAGTATCTTATTTTAAAATTTATTTATTTATTTTGAGAAAAAGAGTGAGAGAGAGAGAGGGAGAGAATCCCAAGCAGGCACCTCACTGTCTGTGCAGAGCCCTACATGGGGCTCAATCTCACAAACCATGAGATCATGACCTGAGCCAAAATCAAGAGTTGGACGCTTAACTGACTGAGCCATCCAGGCATCCCATGACAGCAAGTATCTTAATCCAAATATGGGATCCTAAAACTAGAAAATTCACATTTGATGATAAGGGGAAGTTACTTTGGAAAGGATGGGTCTTTTGGTATGTTTAATAACATCAAATGGTAACTAAATATTTCATCTGAAAAATGTGAGTAAGCTTTGGCTGGAGCTCAGCAGAGGAGCCCTGGGTGACAACAGCAACTAAGACAATGATGGTGTGGGAAACATTGTAGGATATCTCATTCGACAATTTCTGACTTCTACTTCTTTGCCTGTCTCTTCTAAAAGCAGGACAATGAAATGCCAGCGTTCATGTTTTAGAGAGGTCATGCAACAGTGCTAGCCGATGTCAACAGAAGTCCCTGATTATGACCTTCTTTCTCAAATAAAAGAATGTTAGAAGGAAGCTTTCATGCACCCTTATCTGCTACTTTGTGTGCAGAAAAAAAGAGAGATGCAGAAGTCATCTTGTAACAGTGAAGTCAGAAATCACGTGCTGAAGATAATTCCTGGCTGACATCCTTGAGCAGTATGTGAAAACAAAAGCCCTATGTTTAAGCCCTCGTTAATTGGGTATTCTGCTACTAATTGCCAGAAATAAAAAGTACGTTTCAATTTTCTATAGATCCTCATTCTTAGTTGTGGACACCTGAAACTAATCTAGCTGGCTTATTCATTAAATAATTGGTTAGTGGAAGTCATCGAACAGAATTGTTGGGATGGCCTTTAAGCCTGGGTACTACATTTCCAGAAGTATACATAAGGATAACATATCCAGGAAACATGCCCAATCATACCATAAGGTCATTAGAAAGGAAAAACATTGCCATGCCCCTACACAATAGGAACTAGACATTCTGGCACAACTGCCCCAGGAGACCCACATGCAACAGCTGCCTCGTGTTTTTTATTTTCCTCATCCATGCTTCATGAGGGTTCACGTGCATGGCAGAGCCGAAGTCCCACACCTGCATTCTACCTGATAGGAGGTTTGGAAAATGCACCTTGTGAGTTGTCAGCCTCTGTTGTTCAAGAAAGTAAGACTAAGAAGCATGGAAATGAGTGGTGAGTGAGCTAATATAAAGTGTCTGCAACAAACTGTGCCAACGCTGATTGGTATTGGCTTCCTGGAGTGGTGCCCTGAAGATTGCCAAACATATGCAGGCTCAGCAAGAAAGAGTGACATGATTCATTAGTGATGTCTGCTGAGATACAGAGAGGGAGAGTTTGGATATGCCTGCCACTCACTGTTCCATCCCTAAGCAAAGACGCAAAGAAGCAGCAGCTGGGGAGTGGCAACTGAGGAGCTGAGACAGATAAATAATTATAGGAAAGGAAGATCTGGAGGACACTAAACTACTATAATGGTTGAGCTTGCTCAGAAGCTGGAGGAACAGAGATAACAAAGGGAGATGAGAATGAAAGTGGTACTATCCTGTAACAGACATACTCAAATTAATTCTCTTCTCCTACGTTGAGGGTATTTTGGCCTCTGTTCAGCCAATCCTTAGTTTCTGGGCAGAAAAATATCACAAATAAACTTGAATTACATTGTGGCAGTGCATCTCTATAAGATTAAATCTTATAAATCTTTATAAGATTTCCTGCTCCTGAAATCTTATGAAGAAATAGCACATGAAAGGGCCCTTCACTTCAAGATCTGTGGAAAAGAATGGACCAACACACATTATATAAATATGATTTCTAGAACCATAAACCTTATCTTACCATTTCATTTTATATGTGAAGAATCTCTGACCCAGAGATATGCTGTGACTTATGCAAAGATTTTAGCAGAGTACTATCTACTTCAGCATCTCTCAGGCCTATGCCTTTTCTGTGTACTCACATGTTCATTCAATCATCTATATTAAGATGGCACTTTGCTGAATACAATAGATGATACAAGACATAAATAACCAAGAGTTCAATGATCAAGCAGTTTATGAGTAAGTAGAGGAACAAAGACACACAAAGATTTTATTCTCTACAAATCCAGAAGAAAGGGAAGTCACAATGAAATGAAGTATACAATGGGAACATCTCAAGTTTTCGAACCAATGAACAGAAACTAGCTCTATCTGAAATGGAAGAAAGCGAGTTTATTAAAAGAATCATTGGAAAGACCAAAGAACCAAGCTGTAAATTAATTGCCAGGGATCACGCGTGCGCGCACACACACACACACACACACAACCCACTGCAGAACCAGTATGTTAAAGAGCATTCCTTCGAGCACCAGACACTTCCGTTTTCATAAATGTCACCTTTCATGATCAAACACTGCTCTCCCTAGCTGAGAAAGAGAACCTTGTTTACAAGCTATTGAGTCAGTGTTGGCTACGTGGGAGGTTGAGACAGTGAATAGCTAGCATTTTTAGTTTTTAGACAAGGAGGGTATTTTTTATCCTCTGCCAACATTCTTAAAGAATTCTCCAAACATACTCAGATGATCAAAGGCTAAGTGGCCATAAATCTTGAAAGGTGTACACCCACAAAAACTATAAGGTATAATGATTCTCCCAGTAGAAATGATCATACGAATAATTCAAGCCAAACTTATTTCTTTTCCACCCCGTATCTCTAGGAATGAGAATAATTGTTAGTTATTCCACAAACCAGCACAGTAGTAGGAGAGTTATACAAGGATTTTACATTGATTTATATAAACACACATACACCTGAATGGCAAAGATTGTGTAAGTAAGTACATACATGAAGCAAGGCGAATATAATTTGGTCCCTTCTCTTAAAAAGAAAACTGTATTCTAAAATCAATCTCAATATCAACATCCATCATCTTGCCCCAAACCAAAGTTCCTGATTTGAGCTAATAGGTTTTAATTCTTTGTCTCCCAGGGTAAAAATCTTTCCAGTCAGTGCACCTTCTGGAAATGAAGGGGCAAGCATTTCCTCTCCTCTAAAGCTAAACCCAAGCTCTGTTAAAGAAATAAGTTTTGCATTTTAAGCACATTCTCTTGATACTACAGGTAACATAAAAGGCATTTAGACAATCAAGTCATTTTCTCTTTCCTGCTAATAATGTTTGCTTATATTGAGTATATTCTGCTGGCACATTCGCTCTAATCATTAGATTTATATTTTATGATAACCAGTGCAGGTGTTACCTAAAAACCCTTCACTGAAAAAGAAATTCACCTTATTGAAGGAAAACAGGGAGGATAAATCATACATGAAAACATATAGATGAGATATTAACAATACCCCTGAAACTTGTTATCATCACTAGACTGGTGGTTTAACCTTTAGAGAAAGTAAATAATTTGTTCCTTTCTCCTGTGTGTCTATATCATTTTAGCAGCTTTATAAAAAGCAGTTCTGTTTCCACTTTTTCATTAGCTTTTCAAGCATAGACATCTGTCACCAAACAACTTCCCAGAAGCTGTGGCCAAATTGGATGGAAACTATATTTGCGAATGTGTATTTATAAATAAAGACCTGCCTGAGACTCAATAATACTTTGCTTTTATTCTTCTTGTGGAAATTTTATTCTGAAATCGATTGACTCTAAATACAACATTTTTCTTCTGATTATATTATGATACTGAAGGCTGAAGATGAATAACTTCATTTATAATGAAATCCATGGAACTTAAAGGTAAAATACTATTTCTTGATTTTTCTTTTGCAAAAGTCAACATCTTTTTTCCCCTTTCAATGACTTGTTTGTATCTTTTCCTTTTTCTTTTTTTGAACCACTTTATTGAAGCATAATTGACATACAAAAGCTGTACATATTTAATGTATTCAGCCTAATGAGTTTGGATGTAAGTGAACACCCATGAAACCATCACCACTATCTAAAGGGCTTTTGCTTTAAAGCCCTTTTCAACATGAAGTTCCATGGTTCTCTGATTCTCAGAGTGTTCAAACATAAACAGAACATTGCATTAGTGCTCAGCATAGGCCAGTGACAGAATGTCCCATCTCTGCCCTCAGACAGCTTTATAGCCAAGAGGGTGAGCAATATTAAATGTTTAAAGTTACAGATTAAAAAGGTGGTCTTGCATGTAACAGAATGTGGAACAGGGGTGTGGCTGAAGTACCCAAAATCTTACCATGGTAGAGTGCCATCATTTGTGTGCCTACCCTAGACAGTACAAAGAGCACAAACCAAATGAAAAGGTGCTTCTTTTTAACTTCTATCATCCCTTCTCCTGATGTTTTCCTGAAGAAGTCAATGCGAGAAGAGGTGGTGTGAAAGGAAATCAAGAAAGGAGAGTGTAAATAGATAGATAAATAGATAGGTAGGTAGATAGATAGATAGCAAGTAGCTGCAACACTTGGGTGGCTCAGTCCTGAAGCATCTGACTTCCACTCAGGTCATGACCTCAGGGTTCATGAGTTCGAGCTCTGTAGGCTCTGTGCTGACAGCTCAGAGCCTGGAGCCTGCTTCAGATTCTGTGTCTCCCTCTCTCTCTCTCTGCCCCTCCCCTGCTTGTGCTCTCCCTCTCTCTTTCTCTCTCTCTCAAAATAAATAAACATTAAAACAATTTTAAAAAATAAATAACAAGGTAGGTAGGTAAGTGAGTGAATGAATGAATGACCCTGCATTTTTCTTCTTTCTTGGTTCCGGTTCCACTTAAAGTCTAAGCTGATCTTGGGGAAGGAACATTGAACTAGGTGAGGGAATAAGATTTTAACTTTGATTAGTTTATACCTTGAAATAAAATTTTAAGAACACCATATAACCAGAGAATATAATATGCCAAAAATATCTCCAAGGAGTTGGGAAAAGAGATCCAGTGGGTATTTAGGCAGTGTTAGAAAACAAAAACAAGTTGTCTTCTACTTATGCCCTCCATACTGGGCATATTCAATAATTTATAAGTATCTTTCTCTGCCACTTAGTTATAATTTTTTTTAGGGGCAGGGAGAATTTAATATTCAATGATGGTTAACACAGAGTTTAGCATCTCATATGTTATCAGTCATTTCAACACTCGGAACAAGTAAATGAATACACTTTAGAATGGAAGATTGTTTTCTGTTCTTACTACTGTTTTTCTTACTCCAGCCTTTAAGCCTATGGATCTCAATATTCATGTACGAGTCACATGTAAATAAGAATTGATACCTAATATGCTTTAGAGACTTTTCAGATATGATTCATTGGAGTTGAAATCCTATATGTTTATTTTGTATAATATACCAAATTATAGTGCTTTGAGGCCTCCACTGCTTGGTTATCATTACATTAAATGCTCTCTTAAACATTCCCCAGAAAGTATTGAGTTCCCCAGACACTGAGCTCAACTGACCTTAAGAACGAATCCTTTTTGTTCTCCACTTTCTATTCTGCTTCCTCCTCTACTCATGACCCTCAGGAGCTCACCTCTCTTATTCAATTCTTTTTAACTCCTATTCTGACCTCCAGGTGAAGTACAAAGGTCTGGCTTTCCCTGAAATATAATTTCTCTAAACTGAGACAAATCTAAATTATAAAGAATATTTATTTTAAGTAAATAGACAAAAAATAAATAGACAAAATAAATAGACAAAAAAGCCCCTGGCATCCATAAAATAAAAGGTGTGGAAATTCTACTCAAGGGATTTAATCAAACTTTCTATGTAAGCTGATGCAGATTCCATTTTTAAGAGGAAAAAATTCAAAAATTATAAAGTTTGTATTAATATCTTCCTTTCCTTATTTTATTTTTTGCCCTAATCTCAATTGGTATAGAATTTACCATGTAAATCTGTGTCAGCCTATGTATTGGCTTTGTTAGCCTACCTTTTGTACATACAAAAATGTTTAATACTTTTAAATATTCAAGTACTACTGGTATCCTCCACTTTTGAAAGTTTATGTTATGCCACTCACTTTTTTGAAAGACCTGCATTACTCCCTGGTATTGGTAACTGAAAGAAAGAATTCTGGAGAGGATTTTCGCTTTTATAAAAAAAGGCAAATAGCAAAAGGAGTGTTTAGCATTTGTTTTGCAGGGAACTGCAAAGGTTACAGAGGCCACAGAGGCGGCGTGCACCTTGGGTAGCTGGAGTGGCGCCGCCAAGCCCCTTCCCCTGGAACTACACTCAGCATCAAGCCACGGGAGCTTTGAACTGTGTGAACATCTGTGCTTTATCTATATTTGTTTTATGCATCCATTAGCAATTTGTGACCTAAAGCATCAGGAAAGCCTAACAGAGGTGATTTCGGGGGCCTGGGAGCACGCAAAAAATTTTTTCAATATAATTTAATAACTGTTTCTTCAATGTATGGCATTTCAGAACACTCCACTTTCAGAGAGCGGGGGAAACATGTATCAGCAACCAAATGATCACTAGATGGCAGCATAATTCAATTCTTATAAAATACATTTAAACTGGTGATTTTCTTCTTCACGACTGATACTTGTTTCACAACTTCAAAGACCAAAAAAATAGATTGAAATAAGATATTAGTCATCTAAAATATTAGTTTTATCTCACTGCCAATGTATTTGTTATGCTCTGGGTAACAGGCAACAATCTCTTTGATGGCTACAGGGGGGCGGGGAGTGGGGAGATGGGTTAAACAGGCAATGGGGATTAAAGAGGGCACTTGTTGGGATGAGCAGCAGGTAATGTATGGAAGTGTTAAATCACTGTGTTGTACACCTGACACTAATATTACACTGTATGTTAACTCACCGGAATTTAAATAAAAAGTTAAAAAAAAAAAAAAAGAAAGTAAAGTAAGTAATGCTTAGATGTAACAAAGTACATGAGTTTTGGACTCTGACATGTCTGGATTTATTTATTTATTTTTAATTCTTTAATGTTTATTTATTTGTGTCAGAGAGAGAGAGTGTGAGTGGGGAAGGGGCAGAGAGAGAAGCAGACACAGAATCCGAAGCAGGCTCCAGGCTCTGAGCTGTCAGCACAGAGCACAACACAGGGCTCAAACTCAGGAACTGCGGGATCATGACCCGAGCTGAAGTTGACCGCTTAACTGATTGAGCCACCCAGGCTCCCCTGACATGTCTGAATTTAAATTTTTTTTTTTTTTCAACGTTTATTTATTTTTGGGACAGAGAGAGACAGAGCATGAACGGGGGAGGGGCAGAGAGAGAGGGAGACACAGAATCGGAAACAGGCTCCAGGCTCTGAGCCATCAGCCCAGAGCCTGACGCGGGGCGCGAACTCACGGACCGCGAGATCGTGACCTGGCTGAAGTCGGACGCTTAACCGACTGCGCCACCCAGGCGCCCCGACATGTCTGAATTTAAACCTGGCTCTCTTCTCTTTACCAGTCACAGAACTTAGAAAATACTCTGTGATTGTTCTTCTCTATATCTCAGTTCCTAAATAATTGGCATCTTTTGAAGCAGCCTTTTTGTGGACTGTAAGAGAATTTTTTTCCACGGAAGATAGTCATCTTTATTAATTCGTCCTACAATAATTAAACTTCCATAGTATTGACCTTTTAGCATAAACACTGAAAATTAAATTGTTTTATTATTTTATAAATGTATCATGCAAGTAAATACTATTCTTCCACTGCTTTTGTACATATACTGTCTTTAATCTGTGTCTCTCTCAATTCTCAGGGTTATAAAGACCATACAATAGATATTTGATCAATGCCTGTTATCATGATTTGAAAGAGATCATTCATGTGCTGGTGATTGATTTACCTCAAACATATTAAATCTTTCCTGCAAAAGGAAATATAGAGAGATAAACTGGATAAAGGTTCAGAGACTCTAGTCTCTGATAATACACTTTTATAAGGTCACACAATCTGTTGAGGCAGATCCAAGATTAGAAACAAATTATCTTTCCAATATACCACATACTGACTCTTGTTTTGTTCGTGATCATCTACCATGACCCCAGCTAGAAACTTTAGACATAATTATTCCCTCCTACTCCCTGATCCACCAAATTTAATCACAGATTCATGCCAAATCTACCTTCGAAAGCATCTTGAATCCACCTCATTTTATCCATTTCCGTTTCCAATCTTTTGTTAAAGCCTTTATTATCTCACTTGTATAATTATGATGGAAACTGAAAAGATCCTCTATTCCTAGTCAGGGATCACTTCCGTTCTACTTCTGCCGTCTTTGAGATATCCCAGCTCACTTTGTTTTAAATGTAAGCCTAAATCAGCTGGACCTCTCAAGACCATGATGTTTTCAGTTCTGATCATTTTGCAGAAGTGACCCACATGCTTACAATGGCAGGGATAAATTGCTGTGTGTTATATCCCACGTGTGAACATCCTAGAGCCTAAGTATATGCAGCTCTTCATCTCATTAGGGATGCTTTATATAACTAAAAATTAAAATGAAAGAAAGAAGAAAAGAAAATTGTTTTGTTGTTGTTGTTCCTTTGCTATATAACTGAAGCTTTAGAGGAAGTTAGAGAGTTCCCACACTGACTCAATACCTCTTTCTGCATCTGGTCAGATTATACCTTTCAGATGACAAGGAAGGCAAATGT
Source organism: Puma concolor (assembly GCF_028749965.1). Classification (NCBI taxonomy): domain Eukaryota; kingdom Metazoa; phylum Chordata; class Mammalia; order Carnivora; family Felidae; genus Puma; species Puma concolor. The sequence continues at coordinate 43,971,170 of NC_141673.1, read as the reverse complement.
AGAGCGCTAAATTTTATTCTGAGAATTGTGTAGGCCAAAAATAAAATGAAAAACAGCCTGGCAGCAGTGTCCACGGGGGTTGTTGGGTTCTCATGGACTTCTCCTATGTAGCTCCAATTTAGTTACAGTGATACAGAGTGACAATCTCATGTGAGGTCAGCCTTTCTAAGTGAAAGTTTAGGATAATTGAGCTATAACACATGTCAAAGCAAAAACTACACGAAAATTGATCAAGCAAGCAAGATTGTATTGTAGATTATCATAATAGGAGAGACCTAAGCTCAATGCTAATGAAACAAAGGATAGAGTTTTTAAGCACTGAGGGGGTTGGAGGATCATAATAAGCCTTCTGTGTTGGCTAATTGGCCTTATCCCAAGGAAGAGGAAACCTTCTGATATTTTCCTGACAGGAGGTACTTTTACAATTTGGAGCAAGGGAGTTAGGCTCCTATTGGCAATTTTTTTTTTCTTCATTATTATATTTCAAAGAGATGTTCACAGATCCTCAAAAAAGACATTCATGAACTTTAAAACTGGCAAGAGTTTATATCTCAAAGGGGCAAGAGGGCAGGAGCCAAGAGTCAAGAAGAAGTCTGGTCAAAGGTTAGTCAACCTGAGGGGTGCCTGGATGGCTCAGTCGGTCCAACTCTGGCTCAGGTATGTGAGTTCGAGCCCTGCGTTGTGTCTCTGATGTCAGCACAGAGCCCACTTCAGATCGTCTGTCTGTCTGTCTCTCTCTCTGTCCCTCCCCTGCTCTCAGAATCTCTCACTGTCTCTCTCAAAAATAATCATTAAAAAAAAAAGTTTAGTCATTCTATGAGGAACATTAAAGAATTCTTATTCATTTGTGATTATCAATATGCTATCCAGCTGCAAGTCTTAAACAGATATGAAACTAGTCTATGTGAGAAAACAAAACGAAACAAAAAACTTGAACAAAGAACCATCTGAACAACCTGAATGACAGAATATGCAGAGTTTAGCTGAATCTCTGCCTCACTGGGGATATTAAAAACAAATACACAACTAAAAACTGTTAAAACACAGGCCTGTGAAGAATTATTTCAAGGCAAATGAAGGAAATACCACCGTGGAGACTTGGAGCAAATGTAAGCTATGGAAATGATTTACTGTAAGAAAGTAAATAAATTTTATCAAACAACTATATTATTATAGTGTAAGATATAGTCCCTATAAAGTAGGACTCAAAATTCATAAAGGATAATAGACAAATATGAATCTGAAATGTGAAAAACAATTGGATGCTAAGAAGAAGGATAGTAAAGATATTAAAATATATAAAATAACCTAAAATAGAAATTTAAAAAATATGGAAAGATATTAATATTCCCTAATCAATGTAAACTAGTAGGATAAATAAAAACCTTTAAAATGATGAATGATAAAGCTTACTGAATTCTTTTGAATTCTATTGAAATCTTTGGATTTTTTAAATCTCTGTCTAAAAGTTAGAAATATTGAAATATATATCATATATGTATACACACACACACACACACACACACACATATATATATATCTTAAGAAAAAATAAGCATACGGGGCGCCTGGGTGGCGCAGTCGGTTAAGCGTCCGACTTCAGCTCAGGTCACGATCTCACAGTCTGTGAGTTCGAGCCCCGCATCGGGCTCTGGGCTGATGGCTCAGAGCCTGGAGCCTGCTTCCGATTCTGTGTCTCCCTCTCTCTCTGCCCCTCCCCTGTTCATGCTCTGTCTCTCTCTGTCTCAAAAATAAATAAACGTTAAAAAAAAAAAAATTTAAAAAAAAAAAAAAAAAAGAAAAAATAAGCATAAATCAGCATTCCCCCTGCCCACGCTCATACATTCCCATGTTTTTTAAATTCCTTTGAGTTTCTTTTCTTTCATATAGATGTGTTTTCACTGCTTCGTATCTTTATCAACGTTTACTATTTTTAAAACTTTTACTTCTTCTCAATTTAATGGGTATTGTCAAAGATAAACAAAGCTGGACACTAGTTTGAGTGTACGGACAGGTCTTAATCTGTAATGTACTATCGCAACAGGGGAAAGACTCCGACCAGTTTGAATTGCATTCAGCTTCGATTTTTGCAGAGGTGAGTGGGCATTATAAAAGAAGAATGAAGGAATAGAGAAGAGGGTGAGGAGGGACTCAGTAGAGTCAGGGAAGTGAAGACTTATGGAAAGCTGGAGGTACAGGTTGGTCCATGTGAAATTCATCTGCTGACTACTGGAACTCCTCTAAGTTAGGCTCCTTCCCTCCAACAGAGACTGGGATACAGAGGCCCATCCTCATGTTGTCTGGAACCAACAGTAAATTCTTTTGTCAGATTAGGGTTTTCTCAGGCAGGCACTTTATGGGGGGGGGGGGGACATCTAGGGATATGGCCTTTACCTATTAGGAACTGTGGTAGAATAATGAATGCTTCTTTTGGAGTGAGAAAATGCAATTCCAGATTTTTGTTTCTCTCCTATGTGACCTTGGACAATTCATATGAACTCTCTGAGCTTCGTATTTGTTATCTATAGAACTGGAATTTCAGATGCCCTTCCCACCTCACAGAGTTGCTGCAAAAATCAAGTGAGATAGTGTGAACAAAAAGAAATTGTGAACTCATAAATATTTCCAGCAATAATAGATCGCTGGTTTTTGTAACTGCAAATATACAATCATGAAATAAAGAGTTGAAGAAGAACAAGGAAAAAAAAGTGCTAATTTTGACAGATAAAGCCTTGTTTAGATTGTGATACAGTTGTGATTGACTTAATTTTGTAATTATTTTTCTACTCTCTCACTTTCAGTCCACAGTTTACATATTTAAATTGCATAAGATTTCTATTTCTGTCAGATTCCCAGCTGGATGAGATTCTAGACCCATGTAAATATAAATGACATTCTTTGGCATTTACAACTAGAAGCTTCAACCTAACTTCATTATCATATGGCTTGATGTTTTCTTCCCAGCAGTCTATGGGCCTCAGATTTGCAGCATATAAGATTTCACATTTGAGTCTCCCCACAACAGCTGAGACACCAGCTAACTTTTACTTTGAATCCACCTGATAGACTTTAAGGTCAATATTGCATGTGTATCTATCTCTTACTAGAAAGCAAACTTCTGAAGCAGGCTAACACTATGCAGAATTTTTGTATCACAAGAAGACTTTTGTCTTAAATGATTTTTATTTTGACCAGGGAGGCTAGGAATCCATATGCCTGCCTCTCCTATCACTTATCAGTTGGTAGCAAAAGAAAGAGAAAATGTTACGCAATCCCTCATTCCATTCATAGTAATTAAATCATTTACTAAGCACAACTTTGCCAAGCACGGAACCAAGAGCTTTACATATTTTACTCCTTTTAAGCCTAAAAGTGGTCCTCTGACTACTACAAAGTCTGATAAAGGTCACATAGATAGTAAATGGTAGAGACAAATTTTAAATGAAGATCTAAATGAATCCCAAATCCATTTTCTTCTACACTCCTCTTTAGGATCTTTTTTATTTCACAGCCCCAGGAAATTTTTTGGAAAAAGTAATTTCAATGGCTGCCTGGCACTCTCTTCCTGAAGCTCTCCAAATTTCCCAGCTGAGACCACTTAATTCCCACCTGCAAACTCTGTCCCCTCCCAGCAGCTGGGAGCCTCTCTTAACTTTTTTTAATGTTTATTTTTTGAGAGAAAGAGACAGAGTGTGATCAGGGGAGAGGCAGAGAGAGAGAGGGAGACACAGAATCCGAAGCAGGCTCCAGGCTCCGAGCTGTCAGCACAGAGTCCGATGTGGGGCTCGAACCCACAAACCGTGAGATCATGACCTGAGCCGAAATCTGATGCTTAACAGACTGAGCCACCCAGGCGTCCCTGGAACCCTCTCTTTAAGAAGCCCTAGGCCAATGATTGATTGTTCAAAATGTCATCTTGTTAATCCTGTGGATTTCTGTACCTCAGGAAACTTAATTACCAAATTGACTATGTCCTGTTAATTGGTGCCTGAAGCCTAATACTATTCTCTGTTCTCAGCAATACATCCGAGGCCTAGAGTCCTTTCTGTTTTTAAACTTTTCGTCACCTTTTGATGCCTGTTAATTTCCTCAAGATTTATATAATACTGAATCCCCATAGCTATGTTTTGTCATTTGTCTGGAAACTCATCATTTATCTCGTGCTAGACTTCCCAGCATGACCCTTCTGCACTTCTGGATCATTGCTTGTCATATCCTCTGAATCCCATGCTTAACCAGAGAAACTGAACTGTCACCACTGTCTTCTGCCAACTTAATCTTAAAGACTTTGTTTCCATCCCAATGTCTATCACTTTTATCTTTGGCCCACTTTATCAGAGACCACATACCCAATTCTGATAATTCACATTTTTACTCAGCATCCTTCCGTTTGTCTTTTTGGTGACAATTGCTACCTTAAGGCCAACATCCAGTTGCCCAGTAATTTAATTGTCTGTTAAATGAGCTTTTTCTCCACCTTTTATTTACTTAATGTGGTTCTTGGGTGGATATTTAGAAAGCTCGAATAGTGAATTCACATCAAGTTATAAACAAAGTTTACACACACACACACACACACACACACACACACAAAGTCCTTTGGAGGGGTTTATATTTTAATTTTGTATTTTAAGAAAATTTTAAACTTTTAGAAAAGTTGTAAGAATAATATGCATAACTCACATATACCTTTGCCCAAATCCACCAATTCTTAATATTTTGATACACTTACTTTATTTTTCTCTCTAGTTGTATACATACATGTTTTTTGAATCATTTTTTAGTATGTTGTGGTTATCTTGCCCCTTCACCCCACAACACTTCAATGTGTAATTCCCAAGAACAAGGATAATTAATCTCTTGCACAAATACATTACAGTTATCAAATTCAGGAATTTTAACATTGATATAATATTTTACCTAATTTGCAATCCATATTCCACTTTCAACAATCTTTCCAATAATATCTTTTATAGCAATTTTTTCCAATATAGAAACTATGTCAGGGATTCTCAGGATCACCCTCAGGCTTGATGATTCTAGAAATACTCACAGGATGCATAAAAGCTTTTATATGCATGGTTATATTTTATTATACTGAAAGGTTACTGATTAAAATTAGCAAAGGGAAAAGACACATAGGACAAACTCCAGGAGAAACAAAATGCAAGCCTCTCAGTGTCTCCTCTCACTGGAGTCATGTAGGGACACACTTAATTCTCCCACCAACGATATATGATAACATGTGAGAAGTGTTACCAACCAGGGACGTTTACCTAAGTTTTGGTGTTCAGGGTTTACTGGGGGTCAGTCACAAAGGAATGTACCACCTGCTTGATTGATCTCAGCTATTCAGACTCCACTCTTCCTATCCAGTGCCCCAACACAGCTGCAAAAAAAGGTATCCACCATAAATCACATTATCAGAATAAATTTATCTGACAAATTGATACAGTATGGCCAAAGCCCTCAGGCACATAAAAACATTCTTATCAAGCAGAATATTCCAATATCTCTGAGATTATTTCCCAGAAGCCAACCAACCACTAGTCCTGAAGACTAGTCCTGAACTGTCTTTGGAATGTGCAGTATGTGAGCAAACAGGTCTGCTGAGTTAACCCTTTCCTGTGCAGGAACCAATCCAGTAACATAATATTACATTTAGTTGTCATTCATCTGTTAATCTTTTTAATCTAGAACAGTTTTTCAGACTTTCTTTTGTCTTTCATGGTAATGTCTTTTTAAAGACTAATTTATGTCTTTTTAAAGACTAATTAATTTATAGAACTTTCCTCAAATTGTGTTTGTCTGAGGTTTCACTATGATTATATTCTAAGAATGTATTTTTGGCTGGAATACTGTAAAAGCAATCTGCATGTGTGTGTGTGTGTGTGTGTGTGTGTGTGTGTGTGTGTGATATAGGCTATAGGGATGAATCTCTATAAGAGTTCAGACTTCAGTGTCATGGCAGTTCATCAGGAGAGGACCATATCCTGGATCTCTTCAGATGACAAAACTTGGCCTCTTACTAAATCAGTCAGTATTTTAGATCAACTCTGTCCATTAACTTAATGTACAATTCCTAAACCAAATTTCACCAGAAGGGCTTTTGTGTAGGTAGTACCCATTACCTAGGTTGACCATATAATTAATTATCCAAACTGGGGAAGCTTTGAAGTATGTAGCAGGAGAAATATTAATGATGCTGGGACAAGTATGTATAAAATGAGATGTATGATCACTCCATCCGTATCAAGGCCATGGCTGAACATGAGTACTAGTAGTTGAGATTAAATTACTTGAGATAAAGACAAGCTTCTTGGTGGCAACAACCAAGTCACATTTATCTTTATTTCTTCATGTTGAAAAAACATTTCACATTTTCTTGGACTCAACATGTGATCAGTTTATTTTTCCACTGGGCATATAGGCAGATTGTGAAGACAGAATGATATGAAGCTTTCTGAAAAAGCAAGGAAAATATTGTGAAAATACAGAAAGGGGTGATATAAAGATTCTTTACAGATAGTTAATCATAACACTGCTGGTGTGTACTTTATAATTTACATAAGGTAAATTCAATGATCAGTCACAATTTACTACACATACATGGAATGAGAATACAATTGCCTGTAACAAACAGGTAAAACAAGCTTAGCAACAATCATAACCTTAAAGGTAACATTTAATTCCAGCCAAATAACTACTGTAAAGAAGTTACAGAACTTCTGTAAAGAACTACTGTGAAGACATTTTGTAAAGAAGACTGTACAGAATTTTTAATAATTTTCAGCAAGTAAAAAATAGCAAAACTACCCTTTACATCATGGCTTACACCGGGCAGGCTCTGTTCTAAGTACTTTACCAGCATCAATCCTCAGAGATAGGTATTTTTTATTCCAATTTTATCTCTGCTTTATAAGTGAGGGAACTGAGGCACAAAGAAATACATCAACTTGCTTCAAAATCATGAAACTAGGTAGAGCTAGGATTCTGCCCGATTCATCTGGCTCCAGTGGTCATGTGCTAACCTCTGTGCATCCTACCTTTCTATTTATAGCATGCCAAGAGCTCAATTTTACTTTACCCTTATGAGACACAAAATCCACAAAATTCAATTTACAAAAATTTTTTTTAATGTTTATTTATTTTTGAGAGAGAGAGCAAGCAGGGGAGGGACAGAGAGAGGGAGACACAGAATATGAAGCAGGCTCCAGGCTCTGAGCTGTCGGCACAGAGCCTCATCTGAGGCTTAAACTCATGAACCACAAGATCATGACCTGAGTCAAAGTCAGATGCTTAACCAACGGAGTCACCCAGGCATCCCTTAAATTATCTTAATTATCACTACTAAGAGGGTAAGTGAAAACGGTTGTTTTGTTTTGGCGTTTGAATTTGGATCAAGTGTGCTTCTGAAAATTTTATTTCAATTTAAATTTAATTAAAACTTAGCCATTGGCAGAGTAGAAAACAAGATAAAAATAATGGCAAAAAATCATATATCAAAGGTAACTTTCAAAAAGATAATAGAAAGGAAATATATTTTGGGCGCATAAATAATATTTTCTGAGTATACCATATTCAGATGACTATATTCAGATTATTTAAAAAAACTCATTGTAGGGGCGCCTGGGTGGCTCCGTCGGTTAAGCGCCTGACTTCGGCTCAGGTCATGATCTCATGATCTGTGAGTTCAAGCCCCACGTCGGGCTCTGTGCTGACAGCTCGGAGCCTGGAGCCTGCTTTGGATTCTGTGTCTCCCTCTCTCTGACCCTCTCCCGTTCATACTCTGTCTCTCTCTGTCTGAAAAATAAATGTTAAAAAATTAAAAAAAAAATAAAAAAATCATTGTATTGATTTTGACTACAACAATTTTAATTTATGGAGGTCCAATTGGATGGTTCACATCCAGGTTTTTCAAGCAAATAAAGGGCATTCTAAAATGATCTAGGCAGGTATTTTATTCACTTTGACCCTCCCCCAATAAATGATAGTGCTCTTTTCTCAAACTTGGCTGCACATTTCAGTCAAGTGGAGAGCTTAAAAAATACTTTAACTTGGATCCCATTCCCACTTTGCCTAAGGTTCAGCCTGGATAACAGGATTAATTTTAATCATCCCAGGGTAATCTGATGTACTACCAAAGTTGGGAATAGTTAGCCTGTGAGGACTTCTAAGAGGACAAAATAAGGTGGACATTTTGATTGACAGGTGATTTTCATGTGCATGTCAGATTGCTTTCTTCCAGTTTGTGACTTCAGCCAGCACCAGTATGGTGATGATTCTCAAATACATACCTCAGCCTCAAACATTCTTCTAAACCTTAAACAATAGTTACAAACTTATACAATCAAACCTCTTCCATCCCTCTCTTCCACATCTCAGTAACTGGAACTGTTGTTCTACTGAGATCCCCAAGCCAGAATGCAAGAATCTCTTTTTAATGCATTTCTTTGTTCCTCCAACCCTTCATAAGTCAGGTCTTAAGTTATTTGAATTCTACTTCTCTAACATGTCTTAAATATATTTACTTGGTGTTTCAGTTCTTTATTGCTGTGAAACCACATCAAAATCCTGTAGCTTGGCGAAACTATCATTTGCTCACGATTCTGCAACCTGGGTAGGGATATTCAGGAGGACCCATCATTGTTCCATGTGGTATCAGTTGAGGTCTTTCACATAACTGCATTCAACTGTGAGCTCGGCTGAGGTGGAACATCCAAGATGGCTTCGCACCATCGCTGACACCTCAGCTGAGATAACAGGGAAGGCTGGACATCACTCTCTTTCTGTAGGGTAGCTGGACCACTTTACATGGTTCCAAAAACACCAAAGGAGCTACCAGGTCTCTCAATGCCTGGAACTTAAACTGGGACAGGATCACTTGTGCCACATGCTGCCGATCGAAACAAGTCACAAGGCTTCCTCAGATTTTTTTTTTTTTTTTAGCATGTATTTACTTTTTGAGAGGCAGAGAAAGACAGCATGAGCAGGGAAAGGACAGAGAGAGGGAGACACAGAATCCGAAAGACGCTGCAGGCCCTGAGCTGTCAGCACAGAGCCCGACCTGAGGCTCCAACTCACAGTGAGATCATGACTTGAACCCAAGTCGGAGGCTTAATGGACTGAGCCACCCAGGCGCCCCTAGGCTTTCTCAGAATAAAGGGAGGGGAAATTGATACCACCTGTTGGTGGGAAGTGATGCATGTGCATACAAAGAAAATTTTATCTATCTATCCATTGGGGGCCACTCTTTTGTTTAAGCACTTGTGTTTCTACAAAGCAATATCCATCTTGAAAACAAGTTGTTGTATTAAAATGTTACCTTTAAAAAAGTCATGATTTGGACCTTCCTTAGTTCTCCACGTTCATCTCTTGGCCTTCTCCCTTTCTATTTTCTCCAATAACATTAGGTCACCTTTTAATTTCTCACATCTTTTCTCTTGAACTCTTGCCTATTTTACAGGCCCTTCTCTCTGGCTAAAATACCATTGCAACTTTACTTACTGTGCCATTTTTCCATGAAGGATTTAGCTTTGCTCCATTAAAAATATTCCCTGACTACCAACAGTATGGTATATTTGCCTCTCAAACTGTGTTATACCATCCCAGAGAAATCCTCATACTTCAACAATAATGCTTATACCACTACCAAAAAAAAAAAAATCATCTGCTTTTTTTTCCAACTCTCGATTCCTGTGCTTTGCTTGAATCACTTAAGATTTTTGAATGCCAACCTACCACTATATTCCTATATAGTCTGTTCTGCTTTAAAAATCTGTACTTGGCCCTTAAACTGAAGTGTCATCCATTTCGATCAAAGGAAACTATAAACCATTATAAGTATCCTTCAAGTCACTTTGCTTTTCAGTTATTCATTTCTTTGTATTTTTTCCTCTGTATTCTAAAAACTGTATCTTTTACCCAGCCAAGTTTCCAGCAGGCACCATTCTTTTTCAATTTTAAATCATAAGATTCAAAAATCGTTTCTAGCTGCATACTATATGTTTGTTGCTTCAATTTTGTTTTATAGATATCTACATTTTTCTTCATTTATCTAGTCACCACATTTTTTTTTATTTGTCATATTCGGTATCCCCCTCTAGTTGGTAAATTCATTTAAATAGAATTAACCTACTATATGGATTCATTAACAAATGTGCTGGTGTGATTTCTGGGGTCTCGTTTGCAATTTTAATCTGGCAGTCAGGAGAAAAAACAGTGATCTTTGTTAAATGGACCAATATGTAATGATTAACAAAATGGGAGCTTCGCTCCCTTTGACATCAAACGCAGGGATTAATAATCTAAAACCTTTCCCAGTATAACTAAGAGGCCAGGTACAAATGACATCAGACCTCTACAACTGCAGGACCAGATGCAGTTCAAGCCAGGAATGCATTATAACGCCAAGGTTCCCCTCCAGGTACCAGGAGACTCCTGTGGACCTCCCAGAAGATACTACACAGCAGGTTGGGAAGTGGACCCTCCACCACTTGCTCTTCAGGTGTCAAAACCATTCACTAGCCATGGCTGCTATGGTAGCTGCAAAAACTGCTGCCGTTACTTTAGACTCTCTTCCTTTTGTCTGGACAACAAAGCTCCGCTGCTATCTTCTCCAAAGAAATTACAACTCCCAGTGTACATGTTACATGAACAAATTGATTTCGTTTATGGAATCCTTCCAGCAAAGTTGAGAATTACAAGGATCTGGCATATCCTTCAGGACTCCGCCTTCGCAGGATGACCCTAGGCACAGCGTAAGCCATAGGTGTACAATGAGTGAACAATATTTGCACAACTCAGGTAATCTGAGGTATCTTAATAAATATGTAAGTGTATATAGGGAAGAGTATTTTTTCTTGATTTATCATTTTCAAAACATACTTGACAGTTACTCCTAGGTCTTTTTAATTAGGAGTTTATACCAGTATACTAATAAGTAATACAATTAAATATTTCCTGTAATATTGATAAAATTCATTCTATTGTGTGTCAGTAATCATGAGACAATTCTCTGCTATACTTTTATATTTTAGTTATAGACAAAATGAATTGGATGCACAGTAGTACATAAAAAAAATGCAATTATCTGGGTCTTTTTTGAAATGTAAATTCTTTGCAAATAAAAGCAGTGAAAACTGTCCTTTCAATGATACTGTACAATAAAGCTCTCAACTTCTATAAAAGACACAAGGGAAAAATGTATGTGCACTTTTATTTTCTTTTGATACAAGATGGTAGTGAAGCAACCAAAAGAATAAAGTAGGCTTTAAATAATCTCAGTCTAATACCAATATTTAACTCGGAAAATAACTTTAGCAACTATCCAGCATTTATTTGCCATGAAAAATGAGGCAATCAAGCATGGCATTTAAGAGCACAATCTTTGAAGCACCCTGTTTTCACTGTTTGAATCCTGATCACATTCATTCGCTATATGACCTCAGGGACTCCCTTAAACTGTCTGATCTTCAGCTTCAGTTTCCTCATCTCTCAAATATTGAAGATGAGGGGCTGCCTGGGTGGCTCAGTCTGTTAAACATCTGACTCTTGATCTCGGCTCAGGTCTTGATCTCAAGGTTGTGAGGTCAAGCCCCTTGTTGAGGTCCACACTAAGCATGAAGCCTACTTAAAGATAATAAAATAATAAAATTAAATTAAAATTAAATAAAATAAAATAGTATCTATTTTATGTTATGAGGAATAAATGGCTTAATATGTGGAAAACATTTAGAATGGTGCCTGGCACATAGCAAACACTGAATAAGAGTCCATTTTTCCTCCAGTGTCACATCCTCCATAATGTCCAGGATCTGTGACTGATATTTCCCACATGTCTAGGAGAGTTAATCAATAGTGTTAGCTAAACGAATGAATATGCTAAGTAATTCTTATTCTTAATATATATGAAAAGATGATAATGACACTTTTTCTACATGAAATATATCATCATGGAAACTCATTATTCATAACTATACAGGGATTTGGCCCTATCATAACAGAATCAATTTCTAGTACATTAATCTCCACTGTAAAATAATTTATCGTGAACGATTTTAAGTAAACTCCCCCTGTAGTAATGTTATTCCATTTCTATTGTGGCTAAATTACTAGGTTTGTGTTTCAATATCTATATCCATTTTAAATCCTCTATTATAGATTGCAAATATTTTTATTAACATATTATTGAGAAGACCACATTGAAAAATAATTATGTATGTATATTTACAAATCATCTTGTATTAAAAATTGCAACTATATTATTATTTATTACATTAAAATAATAATTTTCTACGTTTCATGACGTTTCAATTATTCATTAAAATATTATTTTAAGTTTAATTATACATTTAAAATGTATGTATTTTAAATATTTATAATTTTCTAAAACTGTATATATTTTTATTGCAAATCATGATAAAATACGAAATGCTAAAGAAGAAAATTAAAAATAAAAATCTTACAGTTAGGATAGAGATCTATAGAATAGTTTATAGAACTGAGATCATCCTCTATCTTCAGCTTTAAAGATAACAAAAAAAGAAACCCTTAAAACAATTAGAAAAGTATAAATGTACAATCTTCAAAAAGGAAAACAAATTTTATTTAGAACTCAAAACCATAGAAATTTTTGTAGATTTTGGGCTTTTTTGCTCTCTTAAAACATTAATCAACATGTTAACTATTATTTTGACCTGTATGTATATAAGCAGAAGTATTTAAAGAGAGATAGATTGTATTTGAGATTTATCACAGTTTTATGCATTTATTGATATAGTAAAAAAGTTTCTTTCTTTGATTAGTTAATATATTTAATATTAATGAACAAATGATTATTTCATCATTTAAAAAAAGAATGAACCATAAATTTATAAACCTGATAGGTTTGTATGTCGTCTTAAGCAACGAAAACAAATTTTAAAAAATGTAATACACTTTTTCAGTAATGTGACAAATCATATACACAGTCTGTGTAGAATATGTTTATGTTATTAAATAAAAAACAAAAGATCATCAACTGCTGATTCCCTAAAAGACTATAAGAAAGGGAGGAAGGAAGGAAGCAAGGAAGGAAGGAAGGAAGGAAGAAGGAAGGAAGGAAGGAAGAAAAGGAAAGGAAAGGAAAGGAAAGGAAAGGAAAGGAAAGGAAAGGAAAGGAAAGGAAAGGAAAGGGAAAGGGAAAGTTTATGACACCTGTCCATCAAGCAAGATTTAGTTTCTTACTGCAGTAAGGGAGAATACCTCCTTGACTGAATCTTAGGAGTGTCTCAGAAGACTTCTAAGGTCTGAGTTGCAATGGCCTAAAGTGGATCTTTCAATGCAGGAATCTGCTTCCTATTGGGTTAAGTTCTTGATATAATACTTTAGGATTGGTGGAAATACCAGGTTGGGGATGTTTGAGCCACTTTAGGTCAGTAAAGCATTATTTGATAAGGGAGCAGTTTCACCCAGTTGTCCTGAAAAGAAAGTGACTGAATCAGATCATCAAGTTATTAGGCTGAGAAGGGGCCTAGCTGAGCAATCTATTGTTTGGATAAATGGATTTGGGGGAAGTTCCTGAAGCTAGGGATAACCTTATTTACTGGTTTGCAGTCTTATTTTAGTAAGCAAGAATTTTCTGGAGCATACAGTATAACAGTTTTGTAGAAGCCTTTCAAGGGCCCAAGGCCAGGCTGCCCCAAAATGTGCCACTTTGGCATATTGATAATATGCATATGTATATTGATTATATACAGCAGTGCAAGGACACCCAGTCCCTTCTCTGTTCAACTAAAAGCAGCAAACAAATCTCCCTTATGACCAATACCCTCACTATCCTTATTACCGGAGATAGAACTTTAAAGCCGAGAAAGCTGTAGAAATAAACCTTTTTTTTCCCTAATCTATTACCTCAGCCGGAATTCTGCTTTAAATTCCCTACTGAAAGCTCCCAAATGTCCATTTTCTTTATCCTGTCAATTCCTCACATATTTATTGTCTCTTTGTCTAAAATGTATAAATACTGTCTGCTTTGGTCATTTCTTTAGGTCTCAATTCAATACTGGGCCTCCATGTGCACATAAAACTTCAGTTTTCTCTCCTGTTAACCTGTCTTATGTAAGTTTAATTTTTAGTACAGCTGGAAGACCTTGACGGAGGTCTTGAAGACCTTGAAGGAGGGAGAATTTTTCTTCCTCCACTTTTGTTTGTGGTCCTGACAATTAAGCGATGGAGGACAGCAATTTCAGTTCTGAGGATGAGAATTCCAATTATTGTACTTCACTAGCAAAAGAGGAAAAAGCATCTTTATCATCAGTAAATTTTGATGATTATAATGATTTCAGCACTACTCAGCTAAATATGAGTTCTAAGGTAATTTTTACTTTTATTTTGAATTCAGCTATTTAATTATGTGTATTTTTCTAGGATTGTCAAACAAGTGTCAATGACTATTACCAATAAAATTAAACAAGAAGACTTGGTGAAAAGTCTGTGAAAATATTGAGGATCTGTATTGGTTGAGAAGGGTGGATATAATGTGTGTAGTTTTTAAACTAAAAGAGTTTCTTGTAATTAGCTAGTGGAGATATAGGAGCCATATCCATTAAATTTCACATATGGTTGACCACTTATATTAATAGTTGAAAATGCATTATATTTTAAGATATAAGCTAGTAAAACATCAAAACCGCTTGTGCTTAGAATTTAATGCAATTAATTCTACTAGCAACCTAATATGATTTTGATAGATGGGGATGTGATGAACAAATCAAGGAAATTTCAATGGAAACAATACTGTAAATAATACAACTGTCATGAGCATGCTATGAAGGCACACACAAGTTGTGTCTTTGTACAGAGTCAGCTTTATTCAGTCATAAAGCAAGGTTAACATCATTACAAAGCAGGTTCAGGATTCCAAACTCAGTGGTTTCACAACATGATTACCTTGGCTTCTCACATGACACACAACGCAGAACACAAGACAAGTCACACAACAAACAAGATCACACAGCGGGTGGGACATTAACAAACCAAAGGGAAAGTCAGTCTGTGGACGCTCAGTTGAGATAAGGCCTGGGTCCAGTCCCCTCAGCTCTTAGAACTTACTGCTTGTTATGTTCCAGCAGTGAAGGTGCTCAGCTGTGTTCGGAGAGCAATCAGACAGAACTTTCTGTGGCAGCTGCCTTTTTTAAGTGTTCAACCCTGGTTCCAGGGATATCTGGTGTAGTTGCAGTACCCTTAACTGCTTGTGTCATTACTTGACACAGGCCCCGGCTTGGCATGAGTGACTCCATCTTGCTTTCTACAACTTTATTGTCCCACGCATATCTCACTTTCCATATTTAGGAGAAAAGTATTCAAAAGCAGATTACCACTGACAGCTTAACCATATTTGTAATCAAATTTCCAAGGACATATGGATCAGCTTCAAAGGCAAAACAAAAATCACCACTTTTTCCCTTTTGATTGCTGTACCAAAATGTGTGATCAGAGTCATAACTAAATTGAGAATTTTGCTTCTATTCCTGTTATAACATAGATTTTTTTCTAATTTGCAAAGAGTTTGATTATCTAATTGCCATAAAATTTAACTCAGTTTAATCAAATGTGAGGCATTAAAATTAACATTTCCTTCCTTAAATAGACAGAAATCAGTAGCTAGAAGGGGACTTTGAAGTTATCTAGCCCAGTGTTTCCCAAAATTTGCTCATTGCAATTGCTAGGGACATGTGGTACTTTCTCCCAGACCTTTCTATTGTAGATTCTGCTTCAGCAGACCTGGGACATGGCACAAAAATCAAATTTGTTCCAAGGGGTTTCAGGTGATTTGATAATAAGCCACATTTGGAAAACACAGATTTGGTCCAATAGCACAGGAGAAAAGTATTAGATTTAGAATCAAACGTCCTGTGTGTGTTGTGGGTTTTCAAGTAATTAAGACTTGGTCTGCATATTAAATGTCCTTTCTTTCTTTCTTTCTTTCTTTCTTTCTTTCTTTCTTTCTTCTGAAGATTTCATGAGATCGTGACCACTTGTAAATTTCAAGGTTCTAATTTTATTTCTGAAAAAGAACCCTTAGTCACTTATACAACACCACAAAGTGTCTTGACCAAATTGGGATCATGTAAAATAATTATTTGCTCAAAAAAATACTTGCTTTATGAAGAATATTCAAAAAAGCTATTTTAAATATTAACTTGCTTTCGTTAATTCAGTTATTTTTTTAAATATAATATTTATTTATTTTTGAGAGAGAGAGACAGAGACAGAGCGTGAGTGGGGGGAGGGGCAGAGTGAGAGAGGGAGACAGAATCTGAAGCAGGTTCCAGGCTCCGAGCTGTCAGCACAGAGCCCCATTCAGGGCTCAAGGTCACAAACCATGAGATCATAACCTGAGCCGAAGTCGGACCCTTAACCGACTGAGCCACCCAGACGCCCCAGTAATTTTTTGAAACTTAAATTTAGATACAGATTTTTCTATAAATTCATTTTTATAAAAAAGTATCACATTTATCTATTTGACAAATAATAGCTTTTGTTTTCTAATCACATGTTTTGTTTCAGTCACTGAACTGAGTATTGCATTTATTCTTGAAGCTATTAGGAAAGTATTATTATTCCCATATTCCAGTAGCAAAGCTACAATTTAAATGCATGTCTGTGAAAATAAAAAGCTGAAACAGTATTGAGTGACAAAGTGATGCTATTCAATTATAAATTTGGACTGCACAGGTCCAGGCTGGGGGTGTTCACAGGCATTTTGATCTTTTTCTATTGCAAAAAAGACTAGGTCCAGAAGAAAGAAGAAAGGGAAAATAGAGAAAAAGCTGAAGTCTTGAGGAGTACAAAGGAGAATATTAGGCAAATTGACAGGACATGGGAACTTGACATGCCTTAATACGTTTTTAAGATGGTTTGCCAAAGACTGTTAAAAACACAGGTCACCAACCTCTCCCCCGTCCCTTTATTTCTGCTTTTTCTTGAGACTTCAGTAAGTACTTATGTTATTTTCTAATTGGCAGAGGCAGTAACATCATATATTTCTTTGGAATATGATACTCCGTAAAGTTGTGCTTTAAAAGAGTGAAGGGGGGTTCAGGAAAGGTTTTCCCCAGAATTGTGCCACTTTGGCATGTGAATTATTTGTGCTGAAGGCAATCAAGACCCTGCAGGCTTAAGAGAAGCTTTTGACCCTGGCTTAACAAGAAGAATCTAAATTGGGGGTATTTCCAGGAAAAGGGTTATTAGGGAAGATAAATTTTATCTGAGTGACCCATCTCTATGGCAGGGCAAACATCTAATTACCAAACATCTGCTCATCTTATCACCCCGTGAAGTGCATTCCTTTCCTCTGAAGTTCTAGACCCCTAGTCCCTGCTTCTTGGTTCAAATGACATATGTACCTCATTTTGCCTGACTGTCTTTGGAATTTCCATGTCTGTGTGGATTCCTCGTACGTATGCTATTAAATTTTATTTTCTCCTGTTAATCTGTCTCATGTCAATTTGAATCTCAGTCAGCTGAAAGGACCTTTGAGAGGACAGGAATTCTTGCTCCTGACAATAGTGACCCTCAAAGCAAGATTTATCTTTTTTTTTTTTTAACAAATGCCAATTATCTTTAAATTCTATGAACCCCTCAGCTTTTCTACATCTATCTGATGTCAAATAATTTACATTGGTAGGAGTTAAAACTTGGTGGGAATTTTGATCAACTATTCAAATATTACCTTTCCATTATTTCAAACATATATAGTAGTTTTGAAAGATTTTGTGAGTTTTTTTCCATGTGTCATCCAAGTGTTCAACATTATTTAAACACCCTCTTCTTCCTCTATAAAGTAGATATTCCAATCATTTAATGGTTGAATATGTATCTATGAAACAAGTTTTTCAGAGATAGCTCCAATGTACATACAACCAGAAGACTGGCGGTGACCATTCCTAATAGTGGTTATTTCATGCTTTCAGGTTTTACTCAAAAAGACAGATTTTCAGGTCCTAAAACAGGTCTGTGCTCCTGTGTTAGGCCACAGATACTCTAAAGGCTCTGGGAAGCAAAGCACAGGATGCAGAGGTTTATTATTAGGTGGCAATTAAAATGGAAATGTTGTTTTATCAATCTGCTCTATGAATTTCTGCTTGTCTCCATATGAATCAATTTCCATAAATCTATTTGAATCAATAACTCTTTACAACCATAAAGAAAGAGAAAACTGCCATAAATTTCAAGACGTGTTTTTAGATTGTTCATGCTTTTGCATTTTGTTAACACTATTAAAATATATACGCAGCAATTTAGTGAGTGATATAAAATTTTATTGCAGGTAAGTTTTAAATATAGAGACTGGAGACACACAGTCAACTCCTTACTCTTCTAAATTCCCAGAGACACAATCAAAGAAGGAAAACAGGCTTGAAAACGCCTGTAAAAATAAGCAAGAATATAATGAACAAATCTAATACGTTTAGAAAGTCCTTCAAGTGCAGGAAAGATGAGACTATCTCATCTGCGGAGTAATTCTAAATTCAGTTGGGAAATAAATGGGTAGAATTGCAGGAGAACTTCTAAACCCCAAGTCTGAAGCAGCAGCAAGGACTGAGGAAGAAGATGGGGCTTATGTGAGTCAACTGGAGAAAACTCTGAATTCTGCAAGAGACTTCTGGATATACAGTGAAAACCAGCACTAGGAGATGATCCACTCTGTCCTAACTAGGTGGAAGTCTATAAAATGTGAGATAATCTTATTGCAGAAATGTTCAAAGTCTCCTGGCCCAAAACTGCCATCCCAGTTTATGCTCCCTCTGTCTTATTGTGCTGTGTCTACTCCTAGAGTCTCTTCTAGAGTCTCTTCTAGAAGAGTCTAGAAGCAATGATGTAAGTCAATATAGATATAAAAAAAGAAAAAGCTGAGAAAGAAGAAAAGCTAGTGGAAAAGTAAGAGAACATTTTATGGTTCTAGCACAAAAGGATCAAGATTGGGGGATGTGAAAGGGTTAGAGAAAAGTGAAAAGGGGTTTTAAGAAATGTTACTGTTATGACTTGCACTCCTTTTGATGTATTTTGCAGTATGGGAACAAAAATTACAGTATCTTTTTAAAAATTAAATTCTAGGTATTAAATTCTCAATCTCAAGTTAGATTGAATTGAATTATGTGGGTAAAAACCTCTTTTTTGAGTGTTAACCCAAGATTTTGTGCTTAATGGACATTCCATATAAAAACCATTGATTTAGAAGTTATTCAAAGCCACATGTAACATCTGGATTGCTCACATTGGAAGGAGACAGGAATCCTTTAAATAAGAGGCATAGTGGGTATAGTATGTACTCAAAAGCTGCCAAAAATACAAAAAAAAAAATTCCCTGGAGACTTGCTGACTGCAGAGATGAAAATAATAGAATGATCTCCGTGGATATGGATGTGTCATCTAAGAATGAAACCTACACAGTTCTAATGTAAATTTGTTTCAGGAGATGTTCATTTTGACTATTCTGTTGGACTATTTAATAACCACTCATGTCAGTTTTCAATTCAAACTCAAGCTACAGCATGCCATTCAACAGTTAGCAAAATGAGACGTTTGGGCTCAAAAAACATGAACTAAATTCAAAAGAATCAGAAATATGCAATGTTAGACATCACTTCTATTCTCAGGAGCCATGTGATCTTAATTCTAGCTGGTGATTAAATAAATTAAGCCTGAGGAAATAAATATATATATGTGGACCAAATGGCCAATATGGAGCAGGACTGACCTTAGAAATTTACAAACTAAGACTCAAGCAAACGTAAGATGTAAGAAGTTGATATATGACTTCACTCAACAATAACCAAGGATCCAATGAGTAGGAAAAAAGCGGGAAATAACAAAATATACAAAAAAGGTAAAATGGCACAAAAGTAGGAAGCCCAAAAAGCAAAAATAAAATGGACTTAAATGTAAATATATCAGTGATGAAAATAAATCTAAAAGGGTAATAAATCTATGGAAAAGAAATAGAGCTAAAATATACCCTAAAACATGATAAACATGAGAAGTGAACTTCTCTATAAACACTCAACTTACATTAACATGACTTTAGTGTTCTATATTCTTCATTAACATACCTTTATTAAAACCAGGAAAGTTTTCCTTAGTAAGAAGAACTTGCAAATAATTTTAAATTTGTTTTAGGAACTTAGTGAAAATTCATTTATCCAAACAATAAACTACTCAACTATCTACATTTGCTAGAATCCATAGGTAATTTGAAAATTGCACTTGAGGGGCACCTGGGCGGTTCACTTGGTTAAGCATCTGACTTCAGTTCAGGTCATGCTCTTAAGGTTAGCGGGTTTGAGCCCCGCATCGGGCTCTGTGCTGATTCCTCAGAGCCTGGAGCCTCCTTCAGATTCTGTGTCTCTGTCTCTCTCTGACCCTCCCCTGCTCATTCTCTGTCTCTGTCTCTCAAAAATGAATGAACATTAAAAAAATATTTTCTTATAAGAAAGTTGCACTTGAAAAATGAGATATCAATACATTTCTTTAATATTTACTAGATCCAGTGACATGCAGCATAGTTGAACTACACAAATAAAAATCTTGATTTATTTTAAATGCAAAGAATATTGCCACAAGTATTTACCATCTTACGTGGACCTTTCACAAAAATTGATTATGTTCCAGTTCTAAAGCAAGTCTCAACAAATTTTTAAAAATCAGTAATATACAAACCAAGGTCTCTTACTTAACTTATTGTGATTAAATTCAAGACCATGAAATCCAGCAGTAACACCTGCACCGGATGCATAGAGCAGCTACTTGAGGACTCTGCAAAGTCAATAACAAGCAGATTGGGGAATAAACCAGAATTTGTAGTGCCACCAAACTAGTGTGAGGTTAGCTTTTTTTCTTATATCTTCACACTACTTAGGCCTGAATACAGCCATAGTCACAGGCAGTGCACAGCAGAAAAAATAAGCAGAGCCCCCAGTTTCCAGCAGGAAGAACAAACGGGGGAGCCACAAGGAAGTGGAAAATATCAGTAAGACTGAAAAGATGGAGAACTTGGGAAAATTAGCCTTGAAAGTAGCATACAGATCCCTGGGTTTACCTCTGCCCTTAACATGCATAGATCTGATTGATTTTAAGTATCTTCAGAAAGACTTTGAGAACTGAGTTAATAAATAGACGACTACCCAGATCCCAGATTAGTCACTGGGTGGCCCCACAGGAAGGACAGATTCAAATAGACTACAAATGTCTTGAGCACAGAAAGGTCTCACATCAATAAGCTAAATTCCAATGTTATGCAGCAAAATAAATCCAAAGCAAGCAGAAGGAAAAAATAAAAATAAGACCAAAAATCAATGAAACAGAAAACAGAAAACAATGCAGACCACCAAAGAAACCAAAAGCTGAAAAAATCAAGAAAGTTGATAAACCACTAATAAAATTGACAAAGGAAAGGGGAGAGGGCACACACATTACTAACATGAGTGGAGCCCTATAAAAACGATTATTATTTCGAAGAAAAGACAGACCACTCGATGAAAAAATTGACAAAAGATTGAAACAGAATCTTCACAGAAGGAGAATCCAAAGAGCCAATAAATGTATGGAGTCACATTTAATCTCATGAACAGTCAGGAAAAATCACTTTAAAATTATAAATGAATACTACTGAACACCTAGATAAAGATGAGGAAAAACTGTGAAGTCTGACAAAGACTAGGAAAAACTGAAGTTTGACACCCAGGGTAGGAAGATTGTTTAATCTATAAGTAATAATAAGCATTGTTAGTGCAATCGCACTATAAATTTATATAACCATTTTTGAAAAGTTGGGGATTATCTAGTAAAGCTAAAAAAATTACATACCTTAGCAACCAATAATTTCATTTCTAGGTATATATATCTTAGAGAAATTACTCTATATGCACATAGAGTAAAATCAAAGAATATGCAAAACATCACTGTATGAGAGAAAACAAGATAGAAACAACACAAATATTAATCATGACTGCACTTGAAAAATGTATAGTGCTGTGTTTGCTTACTGGAATAATGCAGCATTGAAATAAATGAACTCAGACTACGTAAAACAACATGGATTCATCTCACAAAAAATGATGAGAAAGAAGCAATTTCAGACAAATTCACACACTCTAATTCTATTTATATAATATTAAAAATCAAAAAGGATTGGTTCTCAAAGTTCACTGCATAAAAATGACTCAGGATCCTTCTTTAAAAACATGATGCACACCATGTTTTAGAAAACACATTGCTGTTTTCAGATGCAAAAACCCAATCGCCAAAATAATGTATATAGGGATATAGAAAAGGCATGTACGTGCATGCATTCACACATACACACTCACACCTCATATCCACACACATACATCAAATTCAACACAAACTAAATCTGTAAATTCGGAGTATTTCAAAACTTAGAGGAAAAGGGTAAAGGCATGGACATATTAATTACAGATAAATACATTAAGTGATATATTAAAATATGTATTTATACATATATGCCGTTTTTACATGTCATGTTATTATATATATGCAATATCAGAAAATAATAATAAATCAATCAGTAAAGAAGCAATAACCAATACATAAAGTTTTTTGATCAAAAGGAGTCAGTGATCAGACAAAAATATAACCCTCTCTAGACGTACTTTGGTGATCAGGTTTTTCAATAGTAAAAGGAATTGATTCTAGGCTGGCATCAAACTTTTCTGCGTGCAATGTTGATAGTGGGGAAGACTGGGCATGGTGGGAGCAGGGGAGGACTCTGTGCTTTCTGTTTTACTTTGCTGTGAATCTAAAACGGCTCTAAAAAATAAGTCTATTCAACAAACAACAGGAAATTAGGAAAAACAACTTTCCTGTGGCCTCAAGTAATAGCTATGGAATGTTAATGGAAAAAAAATATAAACCTCGTATCTATGATCATGTACATACTATAAGTTCAATGGCCTCAGGACATATTCTCAGCTATAAGAAATTAGGATTCATTTTATCCTTTAAACCTACAAATTGTAAGGTAATTATTCATAAGAAATATCACTAATCTGGTTCCTCTTCTAAATAATATTATTTGAATAGTTAACACTTACTTGGGAAAGAAGTTTAGATTTACTTGCAGGAAAGGCAGACGGTAACTGCTAGTTACGTTGCTTCAGCTGGCATTTGCCAATAATAAAACAAAATGTCTGTAATTAATAACTGGATTTAGCCTCCTTAGAATGCTGTATAGCAACCATCTGTAACTGATTGCCTAATACCTTACCCCAAGAGTCTTCCTGTCCAGTGTATAAAACATTTTCCTTCAGTGAAGTCCTAGTAAATCATTTTTCACTTTTGTCTTTACATATTCATGAATATTTTACTGCCCCTTGGAATTAGTGTTCCCAGGAAACTGCCCACCTGTTCTATGCTTCAATCCAGCAATTTATATAGCTTATAAACACTACAAAACTCATCACCAGGTTGTACAAAACAGTATACTACCTAAATGTTTAGGTTATAGAGGAGGCTTTCCTATACTTTAGAAGTTGTGTTTTGTTTTGTTTTTAGAATACAATTTTGCATTGATATTAGAAGAAAATATATGTGGACATTAAGCTTCCTACAATGTAAACTCCAGATGAGTAAGGCACATATTTACAGTAGTGATTGTTATAGATGAACTTGAAAAACATTTCCCAGTAGTTTCCATGGTATCTGACATTATGTAGAAAAGAAGTATGTTGTAATTAGCAAACCAGAATCTGTTTCCAGTTTTTATATTCTATTCTAGTAAAGTTATATAATTGAACTTATTTTATCAGCTGGCTATGTTTAAGATTGTTTCCTGATAGACAAGATTAGATGATACATTATTACATTATTTTGACCTAATCAATGTTCATATCTGATATTTCAGTTCTTGACTCTAATGCTCCTTTAGTTGACTAAGATAGTGAATTTGTTTAAATTCTCATTTAGCGCCAAGAATATTTGCTGATGGAATCATTTAATCAAAAGCACATTTAAAACTAAATTACCTAAATTATAAGAATAATTAAGCACACTGGAGAATGTAGCCTAGATTAAGCTGACTTGAAAACCACTTCTGTGCACATTCATAAATTTATGTTTTTCATATTGGAAAAAATGAAAACTGGTGATCTTTAATCAAGACATTCTGTCAACTCCGGATGTGTCTCTTTTTTGCTTGAGTATATAGTTTGAGTGAAGTTTAAAAATCAGAAAATGGACCTATTGAACACAATGAAATAAAATGTTATTATAAAGACAAGCAAAGGAGCGATCCTGGCTTGAGAACTCCAGCTACAGAGAAAAAAGAGTGAGGCTAGATAATAGATATAGAAAAAGAGAAAACATTTAACCAAGATATCCAACCAGGAATTTCGCTGTAGGAAAACAAAATAGAGCAGCATATAAACCATACATTAAGAACAACACCCCTTCATTCATTTTTGTTGTTGTCAATAAAATACAAGATATTAAGAACCCACTACAGGCAAGACATATTATCTATAATTGTTTCATTGCTGCAAAGAAATCAGTGGAAAATGTTGGAAGGAAAATGAAAGACATTGGAATAAGTTTAAAAGTTAAGGCTAAGAAAAAAAAAAGAGAAATAAAAAGGAATGTGTTTTTGAAAACTGGTAGCCAAGAGCTAAGCTGTAATGGTATAACTGAGCATTTAAAAAATTTACAAATTGCCAACAATAACAAGATAACATTCCATGTGTGTAGTAGAAACAAAGAACACATGACCACTTGGAATCATGTCTGAACATAAAACAAAGACAAGGACACCACATCAGAAAAACAACCAAATGTACCCCTTTCCTGTTCTATGTGAGTGAAGACTAGTCCTTTACCAATGACAACTCATCCTCCATTTTCCTCCTGCCTCCTAAGAAAAGCAAAGATACCTTATCATTAAATCTCCCCTGCGTCCTAACCGAACCAAGCAGAGCTCCGGCAGCTGAAAAGTCTTACTATCTTGTAATAAATGCCAAATCTACAGCAAGTTATTACAAGCTGGCACTGAGAGTTTGAGACACTGACCCCTGAATTCAGTGGCTGGTTGCACCTTGAAGTTTCACTGTCCTTTTGCAGTCCTGACATTCCCAAGGAACTGGGCTTTTAAGGAGGTACGAGGATACTGGACTGGACTACCCGACAAACCAATGTGGGCAACTGCACCATGTGCCCTGGCTAAGCCCTTAATACTGGAACTGTACAAAGCATGTTACTTGTTCATCCCATTCTTTGGGTCAACCATGCTAGCTAGGTGTTAATATATCCCCACACAAAAGACAAATCTGGGTCTTAGGTTAAGTACTTTCCCAAAGCCAGGAAGTCAATTCATGGTGTAGCCTCAGTAAACAGAGACGAATGTAATTATCTCTGTAGAGTTTCTGCAAAGAAGGTGGGCCACAGAGAATAACTGAAGTTGAAATTGCAAAACAAACACATAGCTCACTTAGCCCAAACTCTTAATTTCAAAAATGAAAAAAACAGAGACATAAGAAATTTGTTTCCTAGGGATGCTCAGTTGGTTAAGCGTCTGACTTTGGCTCAAGTCATGATCTCATGGTTCGTAGGTTCAAGCCCCATGTGGGGCTCTGTGCTGACAGCTCAGATCCTGAAACCTGCTTCAGATTCTGGGTTTCCCTCTGCCCCTGCCCCACCCACCCTCATACTCTGTCTCTCACTCTATCTCTCAAAAATGAATAAACATAAAAAAATTTAAAACAAAAAAAGCAATATGTTTCCTAGCATCTGAGAAAAGCAGATAATGAGCACCTTGTCATAAGAATGTCAGCTGTATAGTTTTTATTTGATAAAATTTTTAGAGGCAAATGATCCTTTTAAGAGAGATTCAGGTATTAGATAATTAAATTGGAGGACAGTTCACTACATGACAGCATTTCACCCAGAACACCTTGCAAAGGCATGATCTCTGTTGTATTTCTGAAGCCTAGCAAGTGCTAATAAATGATCAGTAAATGTGCTCAATGAGTGAACAAACAAAATACATGATTATGATAGCTCATCATTAGAGTTATGTGGTAAATGACACCAGAATGTTACAATACACTATATCTGGTACTAATATCTTTCTCTTTTTATTACAAACATTCTTTTTTTTTTAAATTTTTAAATGTTTATTTATTTTTGAGAGAGAGAGAGATGGAGCATGAGCAGGGGAAGGGTAAGGCAGGGGCACAGAATCTGAAACAGGCTCCAGGCTTTGAGCTGTCAGCACACAGCCCGATGTGGGCTGGAACTCACAAACCATGGGAGCATGACCTGAGCCGAAGTTGGACGCTTAACCCACTAAGCCACCCAGGTGCCCCTATTACAAATATTCTAATGTCATATATTAATTGATTTTCTTCATAGAATAAGTAATAAGATTCACACATTGCTTCTGCAACCAAACTAAAGACATTATTTTCACTTTGTTTTTAAATCCTGACAGAGCATCAACTGGTGACAACTGTAGAAATGAGAAAAAGTGGCCTCCATTGAAAATAGACAAGAGTACATGGGGCATCTGGGTGGCTCAGTCATTTAAGCGTCCAACTTTTGGTTTAGGCTCAGCTCATGACCTCACAGTTCATGAGTCTGAACTCCACATAGGGCTCCCTACTGACAGTGCAGAGCTTGCTTGGGATTCTCTCTCTCTCCCTCTCTCTCTGCCTCTGCCCTGCTCATGTTCTCTCTGTCTCTCAAAATAAATAAGTAAACTTTAAAAAATAAAATAAAATGGACAAGAGTATATATGGAAAGGAGCTAGGGAAAGACATGAGAGTTCATGTCCAGTCTATTCAAATTTCACCAGTAACTCAAATATCACATTATTACAGCTTATAAAATATTAAAATAGGCCACCCAATTAAAATTACTGATATGAGAGTGTTATAATTCCACACTTCTCTGCAAATACTCATAAGAAAAGTAACTTTTTTTTCAAGATATCAGGGAGATTACTGACTCTGACAGCTATTCTGAATGCAATGTTATGAAATCTGGAAAACTACTTCAAGACTGTAAAACTATCCATAGCATGTTAAGCAACAAAGAATTATCTTTTCTGTATTGTCTTTTACTCAGAATAAGTAACAGAAACCTATGGAAGAATTGCCATATTATATAAGACAGCATAAAAATTAACACATGCAATTAGCATTTCATCCAGATACCAAGATATCATCCTGGTAGAAATAGTCATTGCATTATGCTAGGATTATTCTAATTACTATATTTTATTAAATCTGTTCATTATAGTTTATCAAATTTCATAACAAAACTAGAATTGAGGGGCACCTGGGAAGCTCAGTCAGTTGAGCAGACAACTCAACTTCCACTCAGGTCATGATTTCATGTGGTCAGTTCGAGCACCACATCAGGCTCTGTGCTGATGGCACGGAGCCTGCTTGGGATTCTCTCTCTCTCTCTCTCTCTCTCTCTCTCTCTCTTTCTCTCCCCATCTCTTTGCCCCTTCCCCATTCACTCTCTGTCTCTCTCTCAAAATAAATAAAATAAACTTTAAAAAAAGAAACTAGAATTGAGCTGTGGAAGTGTCAGAATGTGTTGACTCTGTAAACTATGTCAGATAAAAGATGGTTGAAGGAACAACTGGAACATTCATGGGCAAGAAAATACTGATGAGAACATGCCTTAAGTCTGAACTTGTTCTAGCTATAAGAAGAAATAGATTTATTTCTCTGTAACTCCAAAAAACAAAACTGATTCCAGTAGAATATAATCATCAAGACATGTAGCTTTGTTTCAACCATGAAAAAAAAAAAAAAGTCTTGTTTGAAATTAAGCAGTATGGTTTAGAATGGCTTTACAGATAACTAGTATTTCAACTTCTGGTAGTTTCAACCAAAGGTGAACGCTTAATTGGAAAGGGATTCTTGCACTGATGGGGAGAGTTTGGATTAAGTTTCTCTAAGGTCACTACAAAGTCTGAGGGCATACAAATCAGTGAAAAACTTTATGTAATGTAAGTGAGGAAGTAGCTAAAATTGGTCACATTTGCTCATAAAGAATACATGCTTTCATTTGAAAATAGCGTTTTTGGAATTTTTAATTATTTTTAAAGCATGTATTTATATTTTTAGCACACTTTTTCAATCAGGAGATTTGAGAAATCATTGTGGGATGATACTACAGAAAGTCCAGAAAGAGTATTGGATAATGCCAAATCTGCCTAGACACTTTTTTTTTGATAGACACCATTAAATTAGTAGATAAATACAAGTATCTATCCTGTTATTCATTCAAACAAAGTCAATTCAAATTATTTCAATCTTAATTACTCAGTAAAGGAATCTATTTGTGGATACTTTAACATGAGACTTGTTTATTTCAGAAATGAGAAAAACTCATAAGATAAGCACAGGGCCTTGAGAGACGCCCAAATTTAACTCCATACACTAAACTGCTGAGAAGAAAGGAAATGCATTTTTTGGACAGTTGGATGAGAGCCAACAACTTGTTACAATGAAGCAGATTCTATTCTTTGGGATATTAAAGGATGCACGTATTTTTGGGGGGATCATAGAAGTAAAGGTGATTTATTTCAGTGTTATCAGTTGATCATTTACATGGGCTTCACTTTAATTATTTTGGATAAAAATAATACAACAGAAACAATTCTTTCTGGAAAAACAAAGGTTATATACATATTGAGAAATATCTTTTGGATTCAGGCATAGAATAAAAACTTCCAGAGGATCAACGAATGAGGGCAAGCAATAAATGAAAAAAAAAAATTGAAGCTGTACACCAAAAGAACACAATCAATTTATGAAATCCCAAAATACCAATTTTGGAATTGAGAACCTGTTGGAGGAAACAATACATACTCAATTTAACTGCAAAAATTTTTTTCTTAAAGCATTTGTTAGATTGATCATCAAAATTATTTACTGGCACTTGGGTGGCTCAGTGGGTTAAGCATCCAACCCTTGATTTCAGTGCAGGTCATGATCTCACAGTTCGAGGGTTCAAGCCCCATGCTGGGGTCTGTACTGATGGCACGGAACCTGCTTGGGATTCTCTTTCCTGTCTCTCTGCCCCTCCCCTGCTTGCGTGTACTCTTTCTCTCTTAAAATACATAAATAAACTTAAAATTATTTAAACAATTTAACTGAGAAATTATTCTGATGCTTGGTCTGAAGAAAGAAAAAACCTACCTTTTATTCTTTTCAAAAATTTTAAAAAATGTTTATTTATTTTTGGGAGAGAGAACAGGGGAGGAGCAGAGAGAGAGAGAGGCAGAGGATCTGAAGCAGGCTCTTGCTGTCAGTGCAGAACCCAGTGAGGGGCTTGAACCCACGTACTGTGAGTTCACGACTTGAGCCAAAGTCTAGGAAGCTCAACTGAGCCACCCAGGCACTCCCTGCCTTTCCAAACTAGATATTCTATCAGTATTGATTACTATATCAAACATGAAGTCATCCTTTACATATTGGAATGAATATTCAGACATAAATAAAAAAACAGTATTGATCTTAAATTATTTGGAATTGAAAAGCCATACTAGAGTTTGACCAAAGCTTTGAAGAACAAATATACTAATCTAACTATTGGACCCAGTCTAGGACTTGCCAGTGTTTCTTAAGGATCTATTTGACAGATACTACTTGAGTCAGCATAAACAAGGGAGGGAATGTGTTTTAAAGAGTTTGGGTTATTTTTCTGAGCTCCATTGCAGGAAGTGCAGCTGGGATGTCAAGGGTCACCTGGAATTGGACAGCCATCAGGAGCTAGAATAAAAGCTCTTTTAATTGATTTCCAATTTACAAACCCATTGCCTTAGCCAATAATTCCCATCCTGCTCTAAAACATACTGATTAATTCTCTCTCGTGGCATTTGAAACACTTCTGTTTAATAACCTCTTGTGCTCCAACAGTTCTGCCATTTAGGTTTATAGGTTTGCTTAAAGTGCTTTGTGTTGTTTCTCTAGCCTTTTTATGCTGGTTGTACTTACCTTTTGTAAGTACATAATGCAATTATTATGTAAATTGATGAAGTAAAATAGCATATAGTCAGAAAGGCTTTTTCTATGGAATTTAATTTGAATGCTTTGGAAATACTTGACAAAGATGCATTACAACCTTACAGTTAAATAAGAATGTGAAACTACAAAGGACGGAGAAAATTTTTTTTTAAAAAGTAGAAAAAGTCTTCACTCAGTATGCCTCAAGAAGGTATTTAAGTTCTTGCTCCATTCAAAAAATTAAAACAGAAATTACAAATGATAACTTATGTATTTAATGTAAATACATAATGTAATTTTATGCATTCTATAAAAATATCACAAAAACTCCAATTAGCAGATGTATACTTAAAGAAAAGGCTGTGAAGCTCCATGAGAAGATATGGATATAAACGTGTATTTACATTAAAAAAAAAGCTAGAATTTTTAGAATAACTATATACTCCTTTTTAGTGATTTCTTGCTTTAACCAAAGTTTCAATTGCTCATCTTTATTTCATAAAATAAAAGGACTTCCTTCTACCATCCCAATCTCTATATCTCTCTGAGATCACTTGGTCACTTACTCCTACTTTTCTCGTGTGCATTATGTCACTGTAACCTGCACTTAAAATGAGCTGAATTCATCGTGGTGAAAGTAAAAATTTAGCAACAAACAAACAAAAGACATCTTTTCTCTTTGACTGAAGGTGTAGACTCTATCTTATCCTCTTGATGAAGTCTCAGGAAAGCCACACAGATTTTTTTTTCTCATTCTTAGATCATAAAAAGTTCTTTAGGCACTTTTACTACCAAGAAAAATCTCACTTCAGTAATAAATGCCCAATCCCATATCATAATTACATAAATCCATACTCTCACCTAATTCAACATTTCTTTCCTATCCAACTCAGAACTGCATTCTCCCACTAATTTCCTTCCTTTATTGTTAGCTACTTACAGAAAGAGCTGAAAATTATTCATCCTTAATTCTCTGTAACTGAACATGTAGCAAGTGTTCATCACATATGTGTGGAACTAAAATGATTTCCCAGAAAAGAGCATCTCCCTTGGAGATGTAGAGACTTTTACCCATAAGTGAGGATGGCAAGTGTCACATTCATTCCACAACCTAATTCCCATTTGCCTTCCTTCCTTTCTTCTCCTTTCAGCCATACCACAACCATGGCTGATCACCACCACAAGACCACAACCACAAAGAGCAAAAAACTCCATTTATACAAAAATAGTTTGGTCAAATGATTTCTACCAGATCTGATTACTTTACAGGTAATAGCCTGGCCAAAAGAGTTTTTCTTTATATAATGCCAGAAGTCAAAGAAAAAGACTAATTCATTTGACTGAGCCTGATAAAGTCATAGCTGCTCAGTCTCTGGTTATTGGATCTTTAAATTGAGAAATTTAAATTCATAAGTTTTCCTAAAGTAATTCTCTCTCCATGATTAAACTAACACCTACGACCTCTGCCTTCTCATTCAGAACAATTATGTGAATGCATGAGTATTAATGATTACATCATCACTGGGAGATTTGTTTGACTTAAGAGGTAGGTTTTGAGCAGAGCTGTTACTAAGGAAGGCAGTTCAGGAGATCAAATTAAAGATGAGCAGATTCATAGAACGTTCATTCAATCATTTAATCAAAAAGTAGGGAGTCAATAAGGTTTTATTATATGCTAGATACTGTTCTAGGTGCCAGAGGTACTATGGTGAAAAAAGCAGGTTATATTTCTTCCCTCATAAAGCATTCACTTGAGTTAGCTTAGTTAGGAAGGGGAAGGGATAAAAGGCAATAAACAAAGTAATTTTAGGGTGATGCATGCCAGGAAGTATTAGCTCTAATGACGATTGACTGGGGAAAAATTCACTTTCAATAGGGTATCAAGGGAGACCTCACTGAGTAGCTAAGAGCTGAAGGACCTGATTACTCCATCTACTCCATGGGCAAAGGGCCTGATTAAGTAAGTGTTTGGCATAAATTTTTGAAAAAAGAAAAAGAAAGTAAAGATTTGGGTTCAGAATTTCTTACTCTTATGCTGACTGGTTCTCAAGATAGCCATGAGATTTACAATAAGAGAGAGAGAGAGCACACTCATCCTAGGTCTTTAGTTCAAGAAATGTCTAATACCTTGGAGTACTGAATATTCTTAAGGGGTATGTTCTTCAAGTCTTACAGTCAGATGGAGGACTTTTCTTTGCCTATCTAGAGATATTTCTTTTGAAAGAATAAGAACAATCCCTTTCATGGCCATAGATGGTGAAATATTTACAGACTTTTTCTTTCAACTTTGATATTGTATGTCACCATGTGGGTGAGGCAAGTCATTACACAATTATGACAGAGTTTTCCTTTGCATTAATTATAGTTAACTCCTATGTAATTATATATTATGCATTAGTTCCTTGATTGAAAATGCAGTAAGGAATTTTCTGTTCACCAACACTCTGAGTGAATATCCTATTGCTCCAGATGACTAAACTCATTCATTTATTCATAAGCATTTATCAAGGACTCACTATGTGTCAGATGTAAGATAGGAGCTGAACATACATGGGTAAATAAGCCTGGAAGTTTTCCTCATTTCATGGACCTTGTATTTTTGTTTATATATGTGAATTTTGTTTTTATTTAAGAAAAAAGTGGTTTTTTTTAATTTACTTCATCTCCAGGCCTATAAACATGTTTCTGTGGTTCATAACTGAGAAGTGACATGTCATTCAAGGTATAAATATAGTTCTAAAGTTGTAACTCTGCAAATCATTTACTCAAATTTCTCATTAGAGGTCTCTGCAACAGGATCCTGCTGTGAAAGTTCTTTTAAGAGATCCTAACTAAGCATTTTGTTTTGTTTTGTATTTTTCAGAATGATGAAAATGGACAGCAAGGATGATCAAAATAAATTTTATCACAGCAGTCACAAAACGTGATGGGTTCTTTTCTCATTTCAAAAAAACAAAACACTGACTTTATGTGCATTTTGGGGGAAAACACAATGGAAATCCCCAGAGTATATTTAAATTCATCACAATTAACATGAAGCAGCAATGTTTCCTCCTCCCAAGCATCACTATGGATTAGAAAGATGCACAGGCTGCTGTGTCTCCACTGTTTACAATAATAGTTTTAATATTTACAGTAGCTCACAGCAAAGCTAATAAGGTAAGATAATTTAAGGAAACTCAGAGTGCCTATGTTTAGTCTGAAAAATTGACAGACACTTTGAGACCTCAGCGATAATCCTATGACGATTCCCAACTTAGAGAGATCTTGGTGAAGTGTAACAAACTACTTGACTGATCGCTTCTCTTACATGTAAACATCAAATGAAACCATCCCTGGAATCAGTTGCGTCCCTAAGTAGAACTTCTTTACACCTGATTTGTGGCTGGGAGCAAAGGCAAATGAGCCAGGCACCATGGCTCTGGGTCTCTGAAAGAATAAGAAAGGAACAAGCCTGGGCTCTGAAGATAAGCTTAATTTCCTCACAAGTTTTTCTGTCCAGTCCTATTCTATTTACTAGAGAACAATCAGGCATAAGCTCATGGTCAAAGAAGACAATCACCTATAGGTTTACGTTTCATCAGTGAGAGAAAAGGACAATGGTTGCTACCTGGAAGAATTTGACCTACCAAAAGGGACCAAGAACTTTCAGCACCTTACCTAAATGTTATGGCCTCTTGCATTTTTCTTTCTTAGCTTATTTTCATGAAAGAGTATTCTCCTCCTCATTGGTACATTGTGTCATATAGATTCTGTAAGCTTATAAGGAAGCTTGGTAACCATCTTGTTTAGTATTTGGTATCTCAGTATTAGAAAGATTATACTTGACAGAGATTTTAGCTAAAAGCAGGGAACAAGAAGACAGTTTTATAAAAGAAGGTTTTGAAATAAAAATATATTTAACTGTCATGAATGGGAGATTAATGGAAGTGTTTTCTTTTTTTTTTTAATGTTTATTTATTTTTGATAGACAGAGAGAGACAGAGAGACAGATTGTGAGTGGAAAGGGGGCAGAGAGAGGGAGACACAAAATCTGAAACAGGCTCCAGGCTCTGAGACTGACATGGGGCTTGAACTTACAGACCATGAGATCATGACCTGAGCCGAAGTCAGATGCTTAACTGACTGAGCCACCCAGGCACCCTGTAATGATTTCTATTCCTAAATTCCAGCTATAAGTAAAACTCTTCAAAGCATTTCTTTTACCTTTTCTACCCAACCAAAAAAGAACAAATTACATAACAGGTTCTTTTCTTTTTTTTCCTTCTGTCTACTTGATTTACCAATATGGTAATTAATTGGAAGTCTTTCTACTTTTTGTTTCCTCTAACCAAGTCTTTAGCTAAAGAGTGGCATAAATCCTAATGTTGAGAAATGAAATTCTAAAATAAGAATCCAAATATTTATTCAGCTATAATTTCCTCTATACTCACAAATGGTAATTAAATATTATGGCAGTCAAGTGTCCTAATTATTTGTGATTTCTTAATGAAATGCAAATTTATTCGTATTTTCTAGCAGAATGAAGTATATAATTCTGTATTGTTAGGTGTTATTCACTCATCCACCTATTTAGTATTGTTAGATGTTAATCGGATCAGATACTAAAAATTTTCTTTTTCTATCTTTAATCAAAGGATAAACAACTATGTACTAACTAAACACTGAATGTTCAGCATTCCAGTTAATTATCATGTAAAAGGGGTGTGCAGATAGCGGTCTCTGAGTCCAGGAGTTTAAAAGAAAAGTTGAAAATCCAGGATTACCAGACCACTTCCACTGAATGTGGAGAGACCTTTATTGCTGGCAAAGAAGAGTCATCAGAATTTAAAGGCTCATTGTCCTCACTGTCATTAGGGTCTTTCCTCCTACAAATCCCATTCTTTCTCACTCAATACCCTCACTTTTAGCCAACAGCAGGATGAGGTCCTGTGTTTGATTTTCAACATTGTCAGCCCTATGGCTACGAGAGCTAAGGCTCTCCTTCGGGGCACACATACAAGACCTGAGGTCATTTACGAGGTCCCTGAACCGGGAATTTGAATCCCTGAGTTCATCCTTTTCTTTCAACACTTTGTTCAGTGATAGGAGCAACCAACCAATACCAGTATATTCCTAGTTTTCCAAAAATGTTCCGAAGTCTTACATGCAGAGTCACATAGCTCCTTGTTTCTTATAAGTAGTTGACCAGGGGTAATCAGTGCAGATATTTTTGCATATCTCTATAAACAGTTCACACTATGAACTATCAGTGCATAGAAGAATCATTTGCATCTTAAATCTAATCAGATGAGAGAACCAATTGCAGAACCCCCAGAACCAATTTGGAAAATTCATCCAAAAAATTCTGTTCTTTTAGAACTGCTGTCAATGCCAAATTCCGTATTAGCCAGGGTTCTCCAGAGAAGCAGAACGAGTAGAATATATATGGATATGTATATAAAAGGAGATTTATTACAGGATTTTTTCCATGCTATTATGGAGGCCAAGATCCTATGATCTGCTATCTCCAAGCTGGAGAATCAGGAAAGCTGGTGGTATATTCAGTGAGACCAAAGGTCTGGGAATCAGGGTTTTTAAGGCAGAAGACAGATGTCTGAGCTCAAACAAAAGAGAGCAAATTTGCCCCTCACCTTTTTGTTCTGTTCAGGTCTTCAAGGGTTTGGATGATGCCCAGTGCACTGGTGAGAGTGATCTTTGTTACTCAATCGACCAACTCAAATTCTAATCTTTTCCAGAGACACTCTCACAGAAACACCCAGAAATAACATTTTACCAGCTTTTGGGGCATCTCTTAGTTCAGTCAAGCTGACACATAAAATTAACCATCACAGTGAGCAAAATGTGTTTTCTCATTTTTTAATGTATTTCTATAAACTTTTACCATGCCTGGTACATCATAAGTATTTCATAAATACATGCTAACTAAATAAAGAAAAATTTAAAAAACACTGGCACATCCTTCCTTTCACTGATTTTTTCTTTAGTCAAAACATCATTACTTTTCATAATGTATTCTGTAGCTTCCTTCTTTCAGTATCTAGAGCATAATGGTACGTTCTTACATTTTTTTAAGTACAAGATTCCTGAAGGATGTAATTAAATTATTTCAAGTTATTCAATAAAAGTAGGAAATAAATTATGTGATATTTATGTGATAACTTTTCTAAATTTTGTGAGCATTACTGGCATACATATTCATCTTCAGGGTCATAGTGTAAGAATTTATGAATGACTAAAGATGTCCACCTACATGGAGAGATACAGAAAAGAAGAAAATAATATTACTAAAAATATTAATACGGTTAACTTCAAGTTGTTTTCTGAATGTCAAAATGGAGCAATTGAGGCACAATAAATAAGAACTTCCAACATAACACAGTTCAAGGTGATTCTGATATTGTTACAGAATATATTTAGATGATATTTCTATCTTGCTCACTGTATACATGTCTCTAATTCTTGATTGCAAAAGCAGATGGAGATGTTAAGATTTTATTTTATGGGAAATCAGACATTACAAACATAGCTCTCAAATGTGTATTGCTTGTTTAGAAATGTATTCACTTAAGATGTGACCGGAAGGCAAAATTCTTTTGCTGCTTTTTCAATCTACTTATTACTCTACACATGTAAAGTGATGTAAGTGGCACTGCCAGATGTGATCAATTATCACAAAAGCACTTTTCTTAATCCAGGATCTGAAAAAGTCTATAGCTAGACAGTTCTTATATTTGATATCTCAACCCCAATTTACATGAAAGCTGTTACCAAACAAAAAATAATGCAGCTGAAAAATTGGGCTCCAAAATCTGAAGGCTAAAAAGACCTCTATCACAGAAATAAAGTATCATAATCCCCATGCATCTATATTTCACCATTAGTTGGAATTTAAATTGGAACTGGCATC
This sequence comes from Puma concolor, assembly GCF_028749965.1. NCBI lineage: Eukaryota > Metazoa > Chordata > Mammalia > Carnivora > Felidae > Puma > Puma concolor. The sequence goes on along the minus strand of NC_141673.1, from coordinate 43,934,243 downwards.
CAAAAATTTTAACAGCAGATTAGAATTTCTGAGAAAATAATATATCTATTGACAGGAGTGCTTTGAACAGACATTGGGTTAGTGACTACAGCCCATTAAAAAAATAAGGAAGAACTCATCCATGCTATCATGAAATTTAACTCAATACTAATTCTGAATTCAGTCATCATTGAGTCTTCATAAGACTATTGAAAAAGTGAAAATAAATAATAGTAACAGTTACTGTGTGCTAGGATGTGTTCTTTGAGTTTTATCTGATCTTCTGAATATTGTCAGTTAGTTCTCAGCTCTATCTCATCCTCTTTCACTGCCTTCTTGTACTACAAGCTGAGACAACTTAAGATGAATAAATTTTATGGTATGTAAATTATACCACAAAAAGATTAACGAAAATATTATTTGAAACTATTTATTTATGTAAGTCAAAATGAAATAGCTCAAATAGATTAATTTTACTTTATATATAAATATATATAATTATTAATATATTATTTATATATATATATTAATTTAAATTCAAGTTGGTTAACATACAGTGTAGCCTTTAGGAGTAGAGCCTAGTGATTCATCTCTTAAATATGACACCCAGTGTTGGTTCCAAAAAGTGCCTTCCTTAATGTCCATCACTCATTTAACCCATCCCCCCAGATATATCCCCTCCAGCAACCCTTAGTTTGTTCTCTGCTTTTAAGAGTGCCTTATGCTTTGCCTCCCTATCTATTTTTATCCAATTTTTCCTTCCCTTCTCTTATGTTCGTCTGTTGTGTTTCTTAAATTCCATGTATGAGTGAAATCATATATTTTTCTTTCATTTATTTCACTTAGCATAATACAGTCTATTTCCATCCACATTGTTGCAAATGGCAATATTTCATTCCTTTTCATTGCTAAGTAGTATTCCATTGTACATATATACCACATCTTCTGTATCCATTTGTCAGTCAATGGACATTTGGGCTCTTTCCATAAAGCTGTAATCATCGGAGCACCTGGGTGGCTCAGTCCGTTAAGCGTCCGACTTCAGCTCAGGTCATGGTCTCACACTCGGTGAGGTCGAGCCCCGTGTGGGGCTCTGTGCTGACAGCTCAGGGCCTGGAGCCTGTTTCAGATTCTGTGTCTCCCTCTCTCTCTCTGACCCTGCCCTTTTCATGCTCTGTCTCTCTCTGTCTCAAAAATAAATAAACATTAAAAAAAAAGCTGTAATCATCAATACAGTATGGTAATGGCACAAAAACAGACACATAGTTCAACAGAATAGAGAACCCAGAAATGGACCCACAAATAGATCGCCGAATAATCTTCCACAAAGCAGGAAAGAGTATCCAAAGGAAAAAAAAGACAGTCTCTTCAACAAATCGTGCTGGAAAAACTGGATAGCGACATGCAGAAGAATGAAACTGGACCGCTTTCTTACACCACACACAAAAACACCTTCCACAGACCTAAATGTGAAAAAGGCCACCATCAAAATCCTACAGGAGAAAACAGGCAACAACCTCTTTAACATCAGCCACAGCAACTTCTTGGTTGGCATGTCTCTGGAGGCAAGGGAAATAAAAGCAAAAATGGAACTATTGGGACCTTCTGCACAGTGACGGAAACATTCAACAAAACTAAAAGGCACCCGGAGTAATGGAAGAAGATATTTGCAAATGACATATCAGAAAAACGGTTGGTATCCAAAATCTATAAAGAATTCACCAAGCTCGACACCCAAAAAACAAATAACCCAGTGAAGAAATGGGCAGAAAACATGAATAGACACTTTTCCAAAGAAGACATCCAGATGACTAACAGACACAGGAAAAGATGCTCAACATCACTCATCATGAGGGAAATACAAATCAAAACCACAATGAGATACCACCTCACACCTGTCAGAATGGCTAAAATGAACAACTCAGAAAACAATAGATATTGGCAAATAGATTAATTTTAAAGTGCAATGCAAACTCTTTTCGTACTGCACAATAAAGTAACTTAAAAATAAATTTAAATCTTTTAAATAAGATACTTTTTACATCTTGATATTAAAATATAAGCATTACATTCATTCAAAATAATAAAGGCAATTTTTGGTCAAATGAACTTAAATAACACAGTACACTAACATTTAGGTTTATTTCCTTAGGAATGTATTTTATGATTATATAAGTGCCAGTAATTGATTTAAACAGAATATCGACCCAACATAAAAATGAAACCCAAAGTAGTTGGCCAATCATTTGGTAAATATCACTATGTTACTAATGTATGCCATATATTTCTTATCCCAATAACCAGGACACATTGGCCTGCAAAATCTGCATAAGCTCAATAAGAATGGGCTTTTGAGAGAAGCAATCATATAATAGAAAAGCATCATCATTAATGTTGTGATCATCATTACTGTGTAAGAGTTAAAAGAAAAATGTTGAAGAAAATACAAGTACTAGCTGCACTTAAATGTATCAGAAATTGCTTAGCTATTTTGTCATGAAAATGGTAATTAATCCTTAGAAAACACCAAGAAATATCATGAAACTGAAAACAATATAAATGCACATTAAGTCAAATACTTAATATAACAATTAACCATTTGAGTAACACCACTGAGAATATTGTCAAGAAATTTTTAAAACTCAATGGTGGAGTAAATAAATGAAACATATTTTGATCTGTTTGAGCAAGTACTACTTTAATGTAAAGAATGATTCTTTGTTAGTATATAGTTACCTAACACACCTCATTTTAACAAATAAAAAGCAGACATCTGTGAGAAAGTTTAAAACTTACTTATATAGCACACAGATACTACTTGTTGAAAGGCTGTGATGATACTGAAAAGAGTATCTTTAGTTAAGAAGCATATTAACAGATTTTTTTCAACCTCAGTAGCTATTTATTCATTCTACCATCCATCCAAACAGGTGTTAAAAACCTACTATATCTCTACTAGTTATTTAAATTCTTCCCAAGTATCAATGAACTCAGACTCAGATTTTTCACGGTTGGGTTTCCTCTAGTATATATTGAGAATGTGTAGGAGGAGAAATCCTATGTGTCTCCTGTCACAATGTGACCTCTGCCACCATGTTCCATTGTGAACCATTGCTTCCTTGGTTCCCTCCCCAGACTGAAACTCCTGGTCATGATCTCCCTGACAGAAAGTTGCTCTCTCTCCAAGAGAACCACAGAATTTAACAGCAGGACTAGGTGTGTTACTCTCTACTCTTATGTCCCTTTCTTTTTCATAATACCACAATTGAAGATACTAGAATGAAACAGTCATTCCCTTGCCTTTTAAAATTTATTTGACATGATATTGCCAATTATTTTGATCCAAAGAAAGTAATTTGCTCAAATAACCTCAAAATCATCAGTATAAATGATAACTATCTTTGATATTTTTTAAATACTTGTGTCTCAGATTCCCCTATTGCTTGCCTTTGAAACTTTGAGTATCTTATTAGAATTCTTTTTAATTTACTTATTAAAAACTATCATTCCATTTCAATTTGTGAGCTATTTAATAGTTTTGATTAATAATTTGTGTTTTGCTTTGACTTGACTAAATCAAATCAAACTTTGTTTTGTTTTGATTAATAATTTTTATCATTAAGACATTTTTGTTTTGATTAATAATTTTTTATCATTAAAACATTTTTCAAAAGCTTATATTTTCTCCCAGCGTTTCTGTACTTATTTTTGTGTTTAGCTTTTCATATATTTTTGGTATGAATATCCAGTTAGTTTTATTGGAAAGAATACCATGTCTCCACTGATTCGAAAACCTACCCTATTACAGAAATCTCATAAATGTGCAGGTATATCTATTCCCATAATTATCCACTATGTTAACTGGCTGTTTGTTATATGAAGATGAAAGTGCTTATGGTAACTAAGACTTGACCTTGGTGGTTTAACACTCCTGCATGACTTTCCTAACCTCTGCTCCTTCCATATGGAAAATGCATTTCTCTTGTCATTGAGGCAGGAACTGATTCCCTAGTGTCATTTTTAGTCAGGATTTTTAAACTATGTCAAATCCTTTTAGTAGCTTGAAAGATCCCCAAAGACACCTCTAGGACAGGCACTTGATTATTCATCCTTTCATTTCTGGGGTATAGCAAAGATCATGAAGAACTGAAATTACTTTGCTCTTGTGTGATCTAAAATAATCTGTGGAAACTATGTAACCCTTTTTACATTTTTAGATTTACATCTACAAGCTTTACATTTAAATAGCTGAAAATGATATGCAACATAAGTATTTATATTTTGAAGGACACTGTTATACCACATGTTTAAGTAATTCTGAGGACCTAATCACATAACAATGGTATGCAAAATCACTTATTTAAAACTACAGAAATATGACCCTCTCTAATAATGACCCCCTCTAACAAATAAAGTTTACATTAGTCTCTTTCTATACCAATTTTCCCTCAGAATTGTATCATACTTTTCTGCAAGAAAATATGTTAATTCAAAACATTTTTTAAAGAATTTCTTACAACCATAAGGTTCTAAGTGTTAAAAAAAAACTGGAGTCTAGTTGTTACAAGAATAAGAGAGACCCAAATAACAAAAATATATTGCATATTTTGATAAATAAGAAATTATTAAACATGAAAAAGTCAATTTCCTTGGGAATTAATTTATTAATGAGATGGATAGAGCTGGATTCTTTTCAATTAGTTAATTAGTTAATGCAGCTAGCATGAATAGTAATTATTCTTACAATGGAAAACTTTTGTTTAGAATCTATTATTTTCTAATTCTTTATTTTTATTAACTGGAAGAGCAGAAAAAGCCTGTCTCTCATAATTGGGTAGAAGTGGAAGGTATTTGTTATGGCAAAATAATTCCATTCTTAAAACTCCATTTATATTATTTGCCAAAAATAAAGTTATCTAGCATCAAAAAATACAATAACAATTTCATTATATCTTCTTCATTTATGTGAAATACAAGTAATTAGAAACTGCATGACGTGCAAAATGAGTTATTACCCAGTTATCAGAGGCTTCTGTGACCTCAGGTCGCTGGTTATGCCAAGAAGATTTTGCCACACTTTACTGAGTAACTTTTCATTGTAAAGACATGTATACCTCAGATATAATGTGGGATCAGTTCCACACCACTGCAATAAGGTGAATATTACAATAAAGTGGGTCAAATGATTTACGTTTAGTTTTGGTTTCCCAGTGCATATAAAATTTAGGCTTACACTATAGTCTACTAAATATGTATTATGTGTAAGAAAGCAATGGACATATCTTAGTTAAAACATACTTTATTGCTAAAAAATGCTAACCATCATCTCAGCTTTCAGTGAGTCATGATCACTGATCACAGATCACCATAACAAATGTAATAGTGTGAAAAACTTTGAAATAATGTGAAATTATCAACATGTGGAACGGAGACATTAAGTGAACAAAAGCTGTTGGAAAAATGGTGCCACCAACCTTCAATTTGTAAAAATGCAATATCTATGAAGTGAGATAAAGCAAAGGGCAATAAAACGAGAATTGCCTGTATATATTCACTATCAGGTGCATTCCATTTCAGTTGAATCCTATTTCACCTGGTGAAACTCCATTGTCATTTACCTTTATCAACAGCTTAAGAATAAGGAGACAGAAACACACAGAGATTAGGTAACTTGTTCGCACAGTACTGCTAATGAGCAGAGTCTGATATCAAATCTGTCTTTCTTTGAAAACTATGTGGGTCTATCCAAAATGTAACCATCATTAAGTTTTTTAAAAAGAAGACATAATTGCCCTAAGATACAAGAAAAATAGTTAAACATAAAATAGTTGAAATAAAGATTCCCTATGAAGCTCAAATTCATTTTCTGATGACAACACCCTTTGCACTTAAGACACCTATTTAGTTCCTCATATTTCCTAATTGTTTGAACAACAGGAATTGATCTAGTTAAAAGTACTTCATAATAGTGGCATTATTTTCTTGCTGTGTTTTCATATGTGTTATTCTCATCCTCCTAATCTGATTGGAGTCTGTGTAGACCTCTTTGCTCAATTTCAGGTCCTACTAATTTCTTGACATTTTCACTTGGAAATCTCCAGTGATTCCAGGTTGAAGTCTTTTAGCCCTTTCTACCTATTAGCATCCTTTTTCTGTTTCCTCCTTGTTTTGTCATTCTCATCGTAGTGGACACTATTCACGAGTTTTCCCATATCAAAAACCAAGCCTGTACTTTGTCTCACCCACCACATCCGGTCCTATAGTGTCTATTTGCTAGAGGTCTCCTGTATCTTTCTCATCCTTCTTCAACCTCATGGCAGTGTTGTAAGATGAGGATTTCAACCTCTTTTTCTCGGTTATTGCATGATCCTTCTAGCTTGTTTTTCTATACTTGCCTTGCATTCTTCCAATCTATTCTTCTCCATGCTCCAAGACTAGCATTCTGCTATTCAAATAACAATGTACATTCAATGAAATATTTCCAAGAAATATATTTCATGTCCATGAATTTGCAAGTATCACTATAGGTGCGAATAATACAGCCATAAGCAAAGCACAAAAGTTAAACCCTCCCTACACTTTATTATCTGCCTAGTTCTCTTCTTGTAAAAGTAAGACACAAACGTTGATCCTTCCTCCACCTTCCCACATATTACACATTCTCACTTGAATTTTTTCTAATGCATTATGGTTCTTCATGCCTCTAGAATTTGATATGTACTTTACACTGTCTTTACTTATCCATCTCATCCCACTACCTACAGTTAGATAATAACCAATCATATTTCAAGGCTTTTGAACTGAAACTGTCACTTTTTAAATAGTTCAAGAGAGATAAAAACTACTTCACATGGTATAGAGTTAATAGCATAATTTTAATTAGGTAACTCAGGGAAGTTTAACGGAGTCAAATGTTATTTTCTTTTCTTACTAAACAAGAGTAAGTAATTAACTTATTACCTACTGAAGAGTAGTCCATTGTTTTCCACTACTTGTGTAAAAAATTACAGTTTTTCCATTATATAGTAGCTCTTAATCTATTTTTTAAATAATAAAGTCATTTCTCCATATGGAATTCTCTATTAAAAATCTTTCATATTCTGACAAACTCATTTTAAAATATCAAAAGTTCACAAAATAGATTTTGATGTTGTTGAAATATTAGGAATTTTACTGTGAAGAGTGACTTTCATTCAGTTCTACGTGTCAAATTTTAAGAAACTCTAATAAAGCAATGCCCTAAATGTTTCATTGAAAAGAGTACTTTTTTGTTTAAAAATGTGAATAATTACCATGTACACAGCAGGAACACACCTGGAAAAATATCAAGCAGAAAGTAAAATTAGCATAAACACAATGTTCCATTTCATTTAAGAGCTTTTACTGATTGAGGGAAAATGAAAAGAAAGAAAAACAAAAAGAAATGACATGGTTGCCTTAGTTACAACCATCATTTCCATGATTACCTGTCCATCCAGTCTGCTGTTGCATTTAATAACTTGAGAGCAGTGAGGAAAGAAACAGCAAAGAGTGTACAGTATTCTCCAACACAAATGGCTTAATTTTGATTTTTTGCTATTATGTCTAATTGATTAACTCCATTAAAATATTAATTCACAGAAATAGAAATTAATGATATGTGACTCTATGACATATTTTTGCCTTAAATTTAATTTTCCAATTTTAAATAAGCACTTGAAAATATAATTAATCCTCCTAATTCAACAATGTCGATTGCTTGCTTTCGTTATACCACCATAGTCACTAGGTTCTAAAGATATGAAAATAGAGAAGGTTCTTTTACTATTAAAGAAATTGAAGACTTGTAATAGAGATACACAAAAAATTAACAGTTACTATATACTGTGATGTTTTTTGAAAGATATTAATTATAGGACATTAATAGATACAGCACACAGAGTTTCTCCTAGGTGTCCCAGACTCTACTATGTGTTTTATATACATGATTTCATTTATTCTTTTGACAATCTTAGGCATTACCTGTTATTCCTGATGTCCAGAGGAGAAACTAAGGCTGAGAAAAGTTATTTTTTGTTGCCCAAAGATGCACAAGCATAAGGCAGAAGAGCCAGGATAAAATGTCAGTCATATTTGATTTCAGAGTCTGTATTTTTTTGTACATATACTAACTATGAAGGTCATTCAACTAACTCTCAAAAAAAGTTAAATAAATACTTACATAAGATAAAGTGAGGCATATGATGCATTTGGAGAAGTACAACTATTTTATTAAGACTGTAAAGTGAGAAAAGTCACAAAATGTTGCCTAGAGAGAGGTCAGGGACTAACTATAAACAGGTTTGTGTGCCTTCACTTTACTATTACAGTGGCTTGCATATTATCTTTTATGTTTACATCCATATATAACTATTGTTTAAACTATAATTCCTGAGTTTTACCATAGTTAGCCATGTGATATAAACTTTCTCAAAATCTTATGCCTTGCCACCTACATAGGAATTCTTTAGTACATATTTTTCTTGATAATTCTAATTAAGTACATGGTCACTAAGCAATCTCTTTTGATCTGCATCATTTCTCCATGATTTTAATTGGTAAATATGTAAGTGGTTTCATTTTAAAAATGAGAACTATATAGTATTTCTAATTTGTAAAAGAATAAAATATTTCAATCACAGTATTTTGCTAACATTCTTAATATATTATCAATATTAAACAGAAGAAGTTATTAAACGATTTTAATATGATTGAAACTCCAAATTCATGTTCCAGTTGCACATTATCTTCTTCTTTAAGTATCCAGAAGTTATTTAGTGTAGGTCTCATGAATATCTGCCTACTTTTTTAATTTCTGAATTTCCAGTGACAGCAGAGGGAGCTCACAGTGTATTCTTTTGAGATTTGCTAAGTTACATATTTTACTTCTGTTGCTCAATGGAGGGGTTGTAAAACTAAAAGTTTATTTTTTCAAGGGAATTTTCATACATATGTAATAGACAATATAATTTGTGAACTATGTCTTATAGCAATAAATAGAAAAATAAATTTGATGACTTCACTACATATACATTCATTAAGTTCAAATTTAGATTTTAAACTTGAACTACGTCCAATTGTTATCATTATCCTACATTTTTGTATATTGCTCAAATCTTTTTCCTGAACTCCAGACTTTGATATATGTTCGGTGTCTCTGCTCAGATGCCTAATAGACATCTTAACCCTGTCCAAAAGTAATCCGCCCCTCTGCAAACCTGCTTTGCCACAGTCTTTCCCAACTCTGTTGAGGACAATATCATCCTTACAGTTGCACAGGCCAGAAGCCTTGAAGTCATCTTGACTTCCCTCTTTCTAGTAAATCTTAGGTCTAACCCAACACACTATTCTTTCGACATGTTTTTGGAATCCAACCATTTCTCAACAACCTTATGTTAACACCCATCTCCTCTCTCACTTGGATTACTGCAAAAGCCTCCTAAAAATATCCTGGATTTTTCCTTTTAAAACACTTCCCTGTTCTATTTTCAACGTAGCAGCAATAATAATCTTTTTAAAACAAAGGGTATGTCATGTCATTCCTTTCCTCAAAATCTTACAATGGTTCACTGAGAATAAAAGCCAATGTGGGGGCGCCTGGGTGGCTTGGTCGGTTAATCGTCCGACTTCGCTCAGGTCATGATCTCACCGTCCATGAGTTCGAGCCCCGCGTCGGGCTCTGTGCTGACAGCTCGGAGCCTGGAGTCTGTTTCGGATTCTGTGTCTCCCCCTCTCTCTGCTCCTCCCCTGTTCATGCTCTGTCTCTCTCTGTCTCAAAAATAAATAAACGTTAAAAAAAAATTTTAAAAAAAGCCAATGTGAGGGGCGCCTGGGTGGCGCAGTCGGTTAAGCGTCCGACTTCAGCCAGGTCACGATCTCGCGGTCCGTGAGTTCGAGCCCGGCGTCAGGCTCTGGGCTGATGGCTCGGAGCCTGGAGCCTGTTTCCGATTCTGTGTCTCCCTCTCTCTCTGCCCCTCCCCCGTTCATGCTCTGTCTCTCTCTGTCCCAAAAATAAATAAAAAACGTTGAAAAAAAATTAAAAAAAAAAAAAGCCAATGTGTCTCTAATAACCTACTAGACCTTGTATGATTTTTCACCTCTTTCCCACTTACCTCTCTGACCCTATCACCTGATTTTCTCCCTCAATAGCTGCAAAGCTACTGCTCTAGCCTTTCCATGTGTCATATGGGTGTGCTCCTATTTCAGGGCCTTTGCACTGACACTTCTTTGTTTGAAAAGTCTTTCTCCCAAAGGTCTACACAACTAATGCCATTAAGTTCTTTGTTCTTCACTAAATATTATCTTTCAATGAGATAAGCTCTGAGCAACCTATATAAAATTGCAACTCACATCATCTCCCTGACCTCTCAATCTCTCTTGCCCTACTGCACTGTTTTTTTACATACTTCTTATTACCTTTTAATATACTGTATTGTTTGCTATACCATATATATATAGTATATCAATACTATAGCATAGTATACTATACTAGTATAGTATATCAATACTATAGTATATCAATAGTGTATATATATATACACTACATCATTTGTTATATTTAATATCTTTTCTAAAATGTATGTAAAAGGCAAAGACTTTTTAAAAATCTCTGAATTAGCGCAAGCATGGAGAACAATTGGTCACTCAATAGGTGCTAAAAAGAGATGCTGGTTGGATAAATATATAAGTGATAAACATTAATTTTGATAATGTTTATGGTATGTATGCTCCTGTGCTATAGCAGTCATTTTTTAAATTTAATACACCAAGGTTAGAACTTCAGAAATAATCTTGATAAGGGTTAGCAATTTTATATGTACCTCTATTTATATATGTCTGATAAAGCATAGTAGGTATTTAATAAATATAAACTAATTTATAGTGTAATGTACTTTAAGCAGAAGGGTGCCAAAGCTTTGTAATAATTTCCAGTAGAGAAATACAGTGTTACTTTCTCACTTGAAAGATTTTATGATAAAAATAATTAGTTCAGATCTCAGTATAACCCTTCTTCCAATTTCCTTAAAATAATAATGCTAATGTATTATGTAAATCAGATGAGCCTGCTGGTATTTAAGCTGGTATTTTGTACTAGTAAGTATCTGATTGCCTAGTATAACTGAGAAATCATAAATCTTAACTGTTTGGTTGGCTTACAGAACATATTTACTTTAAGGTTAAAGCCTTGTTTTTATCAACTTTATAGGCTATAATAAAAATATGATAAAATCTGCCCATTATTCAAAATAATTGACTAGCTCTACTCCACTGTCTACAGAACCAAATTGAAAGGCTTCTGTGTGGCTTCTATCAAACTATAACTTGTTTCTTTCTAAAATATACCAGGCATGCTCAAACTCAGGAACTTTTGAACATGCTGTTAGTTCTTTTATTTGAAATATTTCCTGAGGGCAAAGCTCATCCACTGCCCATCAAAATTTGTTGCCCTTTTCTCCAGATCTTTCAGCTCCAGATCTTTCACTGCAGTTAGGTGGCATGTGACAAAGTGTTCTCCAACATCTCTGAACCAAAGAGATGTGCGCCGCTTCTAGGCCTAGCCCACAGAGCCTTCAATAAGCATTCTTTCATGTTCCTCTCCTTTGGCTGATGGAAACGACTGTGCCCAGAGGTCCTTGGAAGGCATGTGTTAAAAATCCAAGTGACCATCAGCTTGGCCCAAATAATTGTGTGCAGGCACTGCCCTGCTGTATGAAACCTTGCCCAGCATGTTTACATATGAAAGAAATAGATTTCTTGCTCTATAATCACAGAAATGGAGCAGGGTGCTTTTTGTTACAGGATTTTTAACTTACTCTAACACATGGCTACCAAACACCAAATACCTACAACTATTTAGTAGATGCCTTCTGTGACCTTAACCCCACTTGGAAGGCAGAACTAGAATCCTCTGACCAGGCAGAAATATCTACCTTTATTCCTCCAGAGAAATGACAACATTCAATGTTATATATTTGTTTGCATATTTGTCTTCCTCTTACAATTCATCTCCTACAGGAAAAGGATTGAAGCCTTTCTATCCTTGGAGTCTCAGTTTACAGAGTATCCAGAACACTCTAAGTCCTAAATAAATAAATAAATATTTAAATATTTAAATTAATACTTATTAAATTAATACATGAGTGAATGAATCAACAGCGTCAGAAATAATACATATGTCATTTAGCTCAGCAGCACTTCCTTTATTAAAATTTTAGGTACTCAAATATTTAACAATTACAAGATGATTCTACTTCCTTTTTCCTCACCCTTCTTTCTCTAGACACACTGACACATGAACTTGTGTCAGTCACATGAATCAATTACAAAGCAGTGTTAACGTTTTAGAGGGCAGGAGACACTATTACCATGGGAGGAAAAAAGTCTGAGTAAAATCAAACAAAGGAAAACAAAATGGAAAGAAATTATTCATCCAACCAACCAATCAAACAAACACAAGAGTGAACAACACAGAAATTCGACACTGATATATCTGGGTGAAAACGATGTGTTGTAGAATCCAGATAGTCACATTACAGATCATGAAGGATTTTCAGAAGTTCATCTTGTCAAACTTAATTTTCAAAAATTATTATTTAATATTGAACACAAGACAATGTAGTAAAATATAGGTAATAAAAATTGCTTTATTCAAACTGCCAATTTTTCCCCTATTGTTGCACATGAAAGATGCTTAAAATTTACATTGGAAGCACACATAAGTACAGTAAGGGCAAAGGTCAATTGTTATTGTGTGCATGGAAACCTTAATAGAATTGCATTGCTCATTCACTGATAGGGGTTAATTAGTTAAGCCTTCAGTGCTACTTAGCAATTTTCACACACGTCACACAGTTCAAGTGCGCACAATACAAAGCAATTACACAGCAGTAGAAATTTGACAAAGAAGCAAAGCAAGATCAAACTCAACAATACCTACTTTTTTCTTCTAAAAAGAATATAACTTGGGCTCAAAATGCAACTTGTGTCTACTTACTTGCTCTACATAGGAAAACAAAGTATAAGAGGAGCAAAGAGAAAAGATGATACATCAAGAGTAGAACTAACAGTTAAACACATAGCGCAACAGCCACTACAGAATTAGATGGCTCTAGAATATTGTAAATAACTGAAAAATGTATCAAAGCAGAAGAACTACAAGGCCATAAAAATGTGGAGTAAGAAGTCAAGCTGGGAAAAAATTTGATTTTTTTTTCTGCTCTCTGTTTTGAAATTTAAAGCTTAAAAAATCTGCAGTAGTTCTTCTTTGGAATAATTGTGCAATATTTTTAAATTATTTGTTTTTAAAAGTCATCTATTACTTTCAGAGTTCCAACAACCTAGGTCGATTTAAGAACTATACATACTTTTACTCTCACTTTTTATTTCCCCCTTTCCAAATGCTTTTTTCTGACTGCTTGCCAACATTTCATTAGAACACATTATTTCAAGAGAAAAGCACTCTTTCAGTTTGTTTATTATAGGAGGGAATATTCATAGGTGCATCTTTCTTAAATAGTATATTTTCTATGAAATTTACATTTGAAAGAATTGTTGTGGAAGTTTGCAGAACTATTGTATAGTATAATTTTCTTTTTTTTTTTTTTCAACATTTTATTTATTTTTGCGACAGAGAGAGACAGAGCATGAATGGGGGAGGGGCAGAGAGAGAGGGAGACACAGAATCGGAAACAGGCTCCAGGCTCCGAGCCATCAGCCCAGAGCCTGACGCGGGGCTCGAACTCCCGGACCGCGAGATCGTGACCTGGCTGAAGTCGGACGCTTAACCGACTGCGCCACCCAGGCGCCCCTGTATAGTATAATTTTCAATTCGCATGAAAACAGAGTAAGCAAAACTAGGGAAAGGGTACCTCCAACCAGAGATCTGACCAATAGGAAGTCTGTCATATAAATGGAGCCCTAAATAAAATTTTCTTACACCATTAATAACATGTCATACATTCCCCCTAACCTGTGATTTTAAAACAAAAATCACAGCTCAAAACAGAAATTAAAACAAGAATCATACTATGGATATATGAGGAGAGACACGTAAGCAACATTTGTTGGTTGAACAGAGGGAGAACAGATTATTCTCTCTCAAGGAAAACTGAAGCATGGCATTGAAAGATAAATAAGATGTTAAGGGCATCTAAGGAGAAACACAAGGAAGAATAAAATCAAAACCATAACTCATGTTCATTAATGTTACATAGAGATTGAGGGTTTATATTGAAATATTATATTGGAAAGGCTAGTTGGAATTTTCTGGCCCAATCAGGTCCTCTATACTATATAGTTCACAATTCCATAAATTAAACTGATCCTCTTACACAAAAGTTTAAAGCTAGAACCATCTAAACTGGTTCATGTAATGATATTCTCCCTAACGAGCACCAGTTTCTCTTTGTCATCTAGCCTATGTCATCTGAGATCAATTTATGATCTCATTTGTCATGTGGAACTCACACTCCATGGGCCTCCCATCACAGGGACCTCACACATTTGCCAAACAATGTTTTACAAAACACCTCACCTCATAGAGGGTCTATCCACCCTTCTCCCCCATCTCATTTCTCTGTATCCCTTTCTCTTTGTGCTGAAGTACACTGGCTTTTTGTATTTTTTTGGGGGGGGCGGTCTTTCATGACAAAAGGGCTTTGTCCAAACTGGGAGCTTACTTTTGCTCATTACTGTTTCTTCAGAGTATGGAAAAGAAAGTACCCAATAAGCATGCAATAAGTGCACAATAGGCAAGCAATTCACATTTGCTGACTGAGTTATGGCACCAAATAAATGGATATTCCTCCCATAGAAGACTCAATCCTTATGATTTGGAAATCAAGTCTAATCAGAAACCATTTGGGGTAGGGCCTTAATTATATCCTGTAAGCAGTAGAGAATAAAGTTTTATTCAGACAGGTAGGCTGTTGAAGCTTTCAAAAGTACCCAATTCTGACACCCTACCACTTTGCTTTATTTTTTTTAATTTTTTTTTAACGTTTTTATTTTTTATTTTTGAGACAGAGAGAGACAGAGCATGAACGGGGGAGGGGCAGAGAGAGAGGGAGACACAGAATCGGAAACAGGCTCCAGGCTCTGAGCCATCAGCCCAGAGCCCGACGCGGGGCTCGAACTCACGGACCGCGAGATCGTGACCTGAGCCGAAGTCGGACGCTCAACCGACTGAGCCACCCAGGCGCCCCTCCACTTTGCTTTATTACATCCTGAAGTGAAAGACTTTTCCCTTCATAAAGAATATTAAAAATATGAGATTTTGACACAGAATATAACCTGGAAGTCTCTCAACCAACCCTTAGGAAAACTCCAGTCTGTATTATATACAGTTCTTAACTTACAACATATGCAGTCTTTTAAATAGTCTGAATTTTGTAGTTGCATCATGGCATCAGAAGGCTATGAAGCTGGGTCACAATGATCAGGCTACGAGTAAAGTACTTTCACGTGTGTTTTGATGTTGTGCCCTCTACTTTATAATATTCTGAGTAACATTACTCAAAGTGTGATATAAAATTCACTATTGTATTTCATTTCGAGGGCATCATCAAACCCATTTCCTATTATATTAGTCAGAATGTCTTTTGTGAGGCTCTCTCAATAGGAATGCCAAGTGTGCTAGTTGAATAGCTATTAGTCGTGCTTTACTTTATTGATCTTAACTTCTGATTTATTAGTTTTAGGTCTTTATTTTTCATCAGAAACCATCATTTTTTTAAATGTTTATTTTTAAATTTTATTTTTATTTTTGAGAGAGAGAACGTGAGCAGGGGAGGGGCAGAGAGAGAGGGAGACAGAGGATCTGAAGTGGGCTCTGGGCTGAAGGGCTCACAGCAGCAAGCCTGATGCGGGGCAAGAACTCACCAACTGTGACATCATGACCTGAGCCAAAGTCGGAGGCTCAACTAACTGAGCTGCCCAGGTACCCACAGAAACCGTAAATTCTATCTATCATTTGTCTATCTATCTGCCTATCATCTATCTATTTAGCTATCTATCATCCGTTTATATAATACCTATATATCTATTTTATTTCTTTGAATTGTTTGGGGAGACAAATCCAACACTACAAAATAAAATTTTACGTAGATTAATTTTTTGATGAACACAAAACTTCCACTATGTATGGAAGTTTGTATGACTATTTGTTTATTTCCGCAAGAAATGGTACTTGAGTTTTGTAACATAACTGAGAAAGATCTCTCCCTGGAGATTAATTATCCAAAATGTAGAGTATTTAAGCACCAAACTTTAACTTCAGACTCCCAGATGAGTTTAAAACCTCTCATGCCTAGAAAGGACAAGGAGATTAGATAAATCCATGAAACAAGTTTAGGGGCATTTGTTTATCTTGGATAAAAAGAATATTTGCATTTTAAAAACATGGGGCTCCACATAGAAATATTTTCTCTCTCATTTTTTTAAAGGAATGTAGTCTTTCCATTTATCTTTCACTCTTGCACTATTGATAAAGCCATAAATAAGCAGAAACATCTCTTTATTTAAGAACAATAGTGCGAACCCTATTGCGAATGCCAACTGATCATGTGCCTCAGTGTTGGGAAAAAGTTGGAGGAGACAAAAACATGATTCAGATATCGCTGAGCCGCAGCACACTGCTGCCCCAGGAAAATGTGGAACAAACGTGGTCGAATCTTATTTTTATTTAAATAAACTACAACTAGGGGCTCCTGGGTGGCTCAGTCGGTTGAGCGTCAGACTTCGGCTCACGTCATGATCTCATGGTTTGTGGATTCAAGCCCCACATCGGGCTCTGTGCTGACAGCTTGGAACCTGGAGCCTGCTTCAGATTCTGTGTTGCCCTCTCTTTCTGCCCCTCTCCCACTCATGCTGTGTCTCTTTCTCTCAAAAATAAATAAATGTTAAAAAAAATTTTAAAAATATATAAGCTGCAACTGCAAAATTTCAAAATTGTAAAATAAAAGCACAGTTATGTGAGCCACACAAAGCCTACCCATGTCCTGGTACAACCATAAGGGGCTACTTAGGACCTATATGAGAGATATCAACTTATTGTCCTCTGAATTTATTGTCGTTGAGGAAAATTTTCCTTGAAATCATTTGTGGTTAATATTTTTTCCCTGTCAAACTATTTGTAAAGTTTTAAAAATGCTACAGAAATTCTAAATGTTTAGTTCTCTAAGTTTGAATTCCTTTATTCTTTCTCCTTGGTGCATTGTGAGCATTATTTTACTTACATATTTAAGTCTTCAACTCTGGAACATTTTTCCATTGTACTATTGATTTTTAAATTTTACCTGCTCATTCATCTTTTTCTGGTTTGTAGGCAGTCCCTATGCTATCCTCTATCTTCTATAGCTGTCATCCCTCACCACATTTTTTAATGTGTTTGTCCAATTCCTCTGCATATCTGAAGAGTTTTCTAAAGTTTTCCGACACAGCATAGCCTTTTCTCTGGCATCATTCTCTCACTCTTGCTTGATAGAAATACAATTGGAGGGGCACCTGGGTGGCTCAGTCAGTTGAGTGTCTGACTCTTGATATTTCAGATCAGGTCATGATCTCAGGGTTCATGAGTTTGAGCCCTGCATCAGGCTCTGCGCTGACAGTGTGGAGCCTGTTTGGGATCCTCTCTCTCCCTCTTTCTCTGTCCCTCCCCTGCTTGTGCGCTCTCTCTCTCTCTCTCTCTCTCTCTCTCTCTCAAAATAAATAAATAAATAAACTTAAAAAAAAGAAATAAATATAATTGTAGAATTTGGGGGGCTAGGAAATTGAGGATTACCTAATTCTTCTATCAGATGGGACTACGGCTCTGTTATTTAGGTGGTTTCCCACATCTCTCTCTCTCTCTCTCTCTCTCTCATCTATTTATAATGTATCTACATATAAATATAGAAATATACTATTCCTTATTCTACTAGTTAAACAAATATAAAAAAGCAAAAACAGGCTTAGAGACCTGCACTGTTTTGTTTTGTTTTGTTTTGTTTTTTATTTCACTTTCCCTACCTCTCAACATCTGAACAAAATGTTTAAAATTTAATATTTTAATGGTTTTCTAACATACCTCATAATCAGAAAGATAATAGACAGTTTTTTCCCCTTGTGAGCCGAGACCAGAGCTAACCCACTTACATTCAGCAGTGGGTGTCATGTGGGAGAAGAGAATGGAAAAGGGAAAGAAAGAGACCAGGCCTCACCCTGTGCCCAGAACCATCTCCATCTTAGTCTGATGACATCAAAAGAAAAACTGGAAGAGAAGATCCAAATCTGCTGTGATTCACCACTAGAAGGAGGGTCCTGTTAATGTTCTCAACTTTGTCAAACAATTCCTATCTCATTGTAGGGAATGAAGACAAAGATAGGTACAGAAGGAAAGGTCAGAGACCTTACATTCCTATGCAGAGTTGATTAAGCCGGTTCTAATGCATTTTATATTGTTTCCTTATAACCTTAATTCTAGTAAGCTTTTCTCTCAGCTCATTCATTTCTTTTTATATTTTGAACTCCTTTCAAGGAATCCTTAACTCATCTAAATCTAATTTCTTACCATCTCATCTTGTATATCATTTTATAAAATCTACATTTTATTAAATTTCGATATCAGTAATTTTTCAAAAATATTCTCTTATTTCCTCGGAAAACTACTTTTTAGCGATACCTTCTTTCTCTGCTTCTTTTAGGTATATGTTCCTTCATTGTGCATAAGCATGTATATATTTTGCGTGTTTACTAATACTTGTGTTATAAAACTTACTCCAGCCACAGTACTAGGTTCTCAAAGAGTTTGAATGTGTTTTTCTTGGGTTTGCCTTGTTTTCTATTTATTTATTTACTAAGTATTCACCGAGACCCTATTTTCATACTATGAGGATGCATTCCATTTGGCTTTTGATATATAACTCTTCTCAGATATCAAATTTATTGCTCCCTCCATGGCTCTCAGCCTTGAGGAACAATAGGCAAAACTTGTGTAACCTATTAACCTTTTCTCCTTGTCTTTTTATTTTCTACTTGGTGCACAAACTCTGACTTGGGACCTACTCTTTGTGATCCTTTCTAAATCTCATGTTTATCATAACAGAGAAGGTGACTCCAAAATGTATTTGAAATTTTTTACATGTAGATGACTTCTTCCCTAATATTAACACCAATAAGTATTTTACTATGGTAAAAAATAATCGCTTTCCGATTCAGACAAATTCACTCAGTCACTCTTATTGTTCACACTACCAACACAACTCTGGCTGGCTTGGTTAGAGTGTCGTCTTGCCTTAGTGAGAGCTGCTCCACACACTACCAAAGGTGGTTAAGGAGCTCCTTTCCAAGGCTACTTCAGTACTCCCTTTTGCCTGTGGTAACTCACCTTTTATTAGACTCCTCCAGTTTAATATTATAACTGTTTCTTTGCATACAAAAACTCTATAGTGTTGGCCCCCAAATCAAAGTACATTGTGTTCAGAGTTAAAGATTTTCTTAAATTTAACGTAATTTCATTATTAGTCTTTAGTATTTTTTATTGACCTTTGTGTGTGAATACAGTAGAAATGAATCGGAACACAGAGGATTCAATTTAGCATTTATCATTAGAGTTGTTTTTAAAAGATGGAAATAAGTATTGCCTTCTATTCTTACAATATACAAATTTTATAATGTATTTATAAATTTCATGTAGATTTCTCCCCAATAAGTTTCAATGAGCAGTACACTCTTGTGCTACAGTGTGCCTCTTATTGGAAGAAGGGATCTTTCTGTGATGATTCAGTGCACTTTATAGTTTATTTGAATGTTAGCTTGCTTTTCAATATTTTTGTCCTATCTTCAAAGGATTAGAAGTGATTGGATTTATTTACATCAGAATTTTATGTATAATGTAAGTATTTTTTTTAACCTTTTTTAAATGTTTGTTTATTTTTGAGACAGAGAGAGAGACAGACAGAGGCAGAGCATGAGTGGGAGAGGCACAGAGAGACACTCACAGAATCTGAAGCAGGTTCTGAGCTGTCAGCAGAGAGCCCAACGCGGAGCTCGAACTCATGTGAGATCATGACTTGAGCCCAAATCGGCCACTTAACCACTTGAGCCACCCAGGCACCCCTATAATGTAAGTATTAAGGCATTGATAAGTGAATTATTTCGAGTTGATTTGACTTTAACAAAAATGGCTTAGATTTAGAAGTGATGATAATATGGAAATTTATCTTACCACATATATTTTGGTTTTATAAACTATTGTATAAGTTTAAAGAAAATGATCCATATATGCATAAACATTTTCCATCTGGGTAATGGTTTATTTTTCCTCTCCAAGTGATGGGATCTGCTTCATTTTAAGCAAGAAAAAATTTTTTCCTTAATAACTGATAACCCTAAAGATTCTCAGATTAAGTGACCAAACACATATTAAGATATTAAGTTGGGAAGAAAAAATTTAACATTTATTAATATATCATTGTTTCCCAAGTGAAACATTTGTTTATGAAATTTATTTATGAAATTCATTTATTTATGAAATGAATAAATTCTAATAAAAACAGTAAGTTGTTGCATATTTTTGTGATTTTTTTCAATGCCGATAGATACATGCATTTCTAAAAAAACAAACAGGATTCTGGTTTTTGGTCTACCATGTAAGAAATTAGAAAAAGAAAAGCAAATTACATCCAAAGTAAGCAAAGGACAAGAATTAATAAAAATTAGGGCAGAAATCAATGAAATTGAAAAAGAGGAAATCAATAGAGAATATCAATAAAACCAGAAGCTGGTCCTTTGAAAAAAATCAGTAGAATTCAAAAAGCCTCTAGTCAGGCAAATAAATAAATAGGATAGTACAATTAGTAATATCAGAAACAAAAGAGGGTTCATCACTAGAGAGCCTGTAGGTATTAAAAGATATAAAAATATTATGGCCAACTCCATGTCTGTGAATTTGATAATGTAGACAAAATGGACAAATTCCTTGCAAGGTACAGTCAGCCAAATCTCACACAAGAGAAAATAGTTTCAGTAGGCCTATATATTAAATATACCCATTCTAATAGGGCAGAGGCAATAATATCTCACTGTGGTTTTGATCTGCATTTCCCTGATGATTAGTGAGTGATAATTAGAACCATTTCATGTACCTGTTGGCCATTTGTATATCTTCTTTGGAAAAGAAGTCTATTCAGGTCCTTTGTCCATTTTTTAATCATATCATTTATTTCCTAGTTATTGAGTTATATGAGTTTCTTATATGCTTTGAATATTAACCTCTTATCAGATAGATAATTTGTAAATATTTTCTCCCATTTCCATAGGTTGCCTTTTCATTTTTCTAATCATTTATTTTGCTGTGCAGAAGCTTTTAGTTTGATGTAGTCCCCCATGTTGATTTTTTGCTATTTTTACTTGTGCTTTATGTGTCATATTAAAAAAAAAAAATCATCGTCAAGAAGCCTTTATTATTTTTTTTTCCAACGTTTATTTATTTTGGGGACAGAGAGAGACAGAGCATGAACGGGGAAGGGGCAGAGAGAGAGGGAGACACAGAATCGGAAACAGGCTCCAGGCTCCGAGCCATCAGCCCAGAGCCTGACGCAGGGCTCGAACTCACGGACCGCGAGATCGTGACCTGGCTGAAGTCGGACGCTTAACCGACTGCGCCACCCAGGCGCCCCAAGAAGGCTTTAAACCTGTGCTTTCTTCTAGGAGTTTCATGCTATGGCTTATGGTCTTATATTTAGGTCTTTGATCCACTTTGAATTAATTTCTGTGAGTGGTGTAAGATAGGGATCCAGTGCTATTCTTTTGAATGTTAAAATCCAGTTTTCACAACACAATTTATTGAAGAGACTATCCTTTTCTCTATTGGGTATTCTTGTCTCTTCTCAAATATTAGTTAACTGTATATGCATGGGGTTTTTTGGGGGGAGCTCAAATCTCTTCCATTAGTCTGTGCATCTGTTTTTATGGTACTATCATACTGTTTTGGTTACTCCATTTTCGAAGTACAGTTTGAAATCAGGAAGTGTGATACCCCCAGCTTTGTTCTTCTTTCTTGAGATTGCTTTGGCTATTCAGGTTCTTTTGCGGTTCCATAAGAACTAGGATTTTTTTCTACTTCTGTAAAAAATGCCACTCGAGTCTTGATAGGAATTGCATTCAATGTATAGATGGCTATGGCTATGGGTAGTAGGGATACTTTAACAATATTAATTCTGCCCAATCATGAACAGAGACTACCTTTCCATTTATTTATGTTTTCTTTAATATCTTTCATCAGTGTTTTTTTTTTTCAGACTTTCTTTTTTTTTTCTTATCTCAACTTTTTTTTAATAAGTCCAGTTAGCCAACAGATGGTGTAATATTAGTTTCAGGAGTAGAATTTAGTGACTCATCACTTACATACAACACCAAGTGCTCTTACTCATCACAAGTCCCCTCCTTATACCCATCACCCATTTAAAATTTTGTTTCTGAAATTTCATATATGAGTGAGATCATATGGTATATTTCTTTCTCTGACAGGCTTATTTTGCTTGGCATAATAGTCTCTAGCTTCCTCTACCTCGTTGCAAATGGCAACATTTCATTCTTTTTTATGGCCAATGTTCCATTATATACATAATATATTATCTTTATACATTTTCTTTATACATTCTTTATTCATCTTCTTTATACATTCACTAGTAAATGGACATTTGGGCTCCTTCCATAATTTGGCAATCATTGACAATGCTGCTATAAACTTTGGGATGCATGTGTCCCATCAAATCAGTATTTTTAGATCCTTTGGGTAAATACATAATAGTGCAGTTGCTGGATTGTAGGGTAGTTCTATTTTTATTTTTTAACTTTAAATCTAACTTTTTAAACTCCATACTGTTCTCCAGAGTGGCTGCACCAGTTTACAGTCTCACCAACAGTGTAAGAGGGTTCCCCTTTCTCCACATCCTCACCAACACCTGTTTTCTTGTGTTGTTAATTTTAGCCATTCTGATAGGTGTGAGGTTGTATCTCACTGTGGTTTTGACTTGTATTTCCTTGATGATGAATGATGTTGAGCATCTTTTCATGTGTCTGTTAGCCATCTTTGTCAATGTCTAATAGTTTCCAGTGGGCAGTTCTTTTACCTCCTTGGTTATATTTATTCCTAAGCATTTTTATTATCATAAATGTTTTTTATTCCTCTTTCAGGTAATTCATTGTAAGAGTATACAAATGCGATGGTATCTTGTCTTTGGATAGTTGCTAGTTGGTCTTCTTGTGAGGGGAACTGAAGTTGGGAATGATCTATGTCACCATTTGGATGACCAGTGTTAGCATTTTCTTACTCATTTGTATTTATTCATTATGATATCCACCAGCAAAGATTATAATAATTGTAACACCATAATGCTGAATTGCTTTACCTCCAGTGAAGCCACTGATTGTTCAAAGATGCCCACTCTGCACTAGAAACATTATTCCTCCTCTTGAGTCCTGAACTACTTAATGAGCTTTATTGAAAGTACATCTACCTTTAGCATAATTTTTCATAGTTATAGTGCTCATTGTTTCATCATTTCTTCAGTGTGTCTGTAGAGTATAGTTTTCCTTTATAAATATAAAGGATGGTGAGTCCTGTGTGTGAGATAATTAAACAATAACAGTTAACTGTAATGTCAGTGTCCAAGTGCATCAAGAGTATCAGATAATTGGGGCACTGGATGGCTCAGTCAGTTAAACATCCGACTTCAGTTCAGGTCATGATCTCGCAGTTTGTGGGTTCGAGTCCTGCGTCAGCCTCTGTGCTGACAGCTCAGAGCCCGGAGCCTACTTCAGATTCTGTGTCTCCCTTTCTCTCTGCCCCTCCCTCACTCACGCTCTATCTCTCTCTCTCAAAAATAAATAAACATTAAAAAATTATTAAAAAAGAGTATCAGATAATATGGGAAGCACATTTAGATTCTATACAACTCTAGATAATTTGAATGTCAACACTGATAATTAATTCATGACTCCCAAAATTTAAAGAACAAAATGATAATGTAGAAATAATTTTGGACAAACATCTCTCCAAGTAAATGTAATTAATTAGGCACTTTACCAGAATCAGAGTTATAGCCCGAGATTGGACTTAATCATGTGCTTCTGGTTTCTGGGCCCAGCAATATTAGCTTCTTCCTATAAAGTACTTGTGCAATAATAACTTTGATTTTAAAAATTCTCTGCAAAATATTTTGAGCAGTCCACATATTCAGGGCTGCTGCTGTTACATAAGACTCACTTGCGGAATTAGAAAAAGGGGCCCCCTCTGGGAAGATGAATTAGAAAAAGGCAGAGCTTTCCTCAGGGCTGACACAACCTTGCATCAAAAGCACACTGAGAGGATTTTTAGCCCCAATAGGCTCCCTTGGCTGAGGGCCCCAGTTCAGGGCACAGCTTGCATGACAGTATAAGGATTGGCCTGAATATATTTTTCTTAAATTCACTTTCTTCACAAAGTGATGAGAATAAAAGCTTAGTAAAATATAAAAGTGCTGTTTTAGGGAAATGTACTCATTATTTGATTTATTATTTGCTAGTCTCTTGTTTTCTTTAAAACTTGATCCAAGTACCATCTTGTTAGCCTTATGCATATGAACACTGATAAGTTCCATGAGAAGATGAAAAGAAACTACAAACGCTAGTATTTATAACCATTGTTACAAGTGCACTGACAGTGTGTGTTTTTATAAATTGGCACTGAGAAGTTTGCATAATCTCAAATATCATGTATGAGCAAATAAAATGGTGAAAATTTTCAATATTTCAAAGGAAATTTATTTCTGTACTGTTAATGCCAGGGTATAAATACGATATTTCCTTTTAAACATGCAAACTGACAGAATCCATTCCATTGTTCCTATGGTTGATTACTTACTAATCAGAACTATGTCCCCGTAATTTGTGATATTCACTATCGCAATGCTAGCAAGGAAGGAAACGTAATCTCAATGCATATAGTATAATATCATAACTTCTATAATCAGATGACCTAGTTTCAAATCCTTGCTCAACAGCTTACCAGCTGTGCAACATTGGACAAACGATAGTTTGCCTAAAATACAGGGTGGGGGGTGTGAATAACAGAAATCAAAAAATGAGTTCTAGCAATCAAAACCTCTTCCAAAAATATTTTGTTTTCCTTTGATTTTTTATGTGTGGGAGACTTTTATGTCTTTCCAGGACCTCTCATTTTGCCTAAACGGAACAGTAGACAAACATAACTAGAGATCTTAAGCTTTACAGGAAATTTAGAATATGTCAAGACTTATTTTAACTTTCGTCATCAGGTTATCAAAGTACTTTACAGCACAATTTTCATCTGTAGAATGTGAGGCAAATATTCCACCCATGTCTTAGGGTTATGATTACTGAGTGATAAGTAGGGTTCTGATGGCTTACAGCTCTTAAAACTGGATCTGGCACTAAAGAGTAGGCACTCAAGAAAGGAAGTTATGTCTAGTAACATCCTTGGATTTCACAGAAATGTAAAAATTCACAGAACTTGAGATTTGTATTGATGTCATAAGAAACAAGTTTATGATAAATTTTAAAATCTTTGCGAGGTCATCTGGCTCTTTGAGTTTTTTCTTAGGGATTTGAATAAATGGCAATAGCAGAGTAAATTCCATACTTGTAGATTTAGTTCAAAACAGGGGATGTCGACATGCTGAACGTTTAAAAGGAAAAGTCAGTAAAAGGAGAAAAAAAACCCTAAAAGTAAATGATGATGCGTGGGCATCTGGAAGAAGAAAAATATTATGTTGTTATTATTAGAATCCTTTTAAAAATACCAGGTTTGTGTGCTGCCTTCTCAGAACCCACACACTCAGAGTGTTAAGAGGAGGAGTTGTTAGGACTGAAGTAATTATAACAAGGGTGTAAGTTTCTGTAGGTGGGAAACAACTTATTATATGGAGATGCTTATTTTAATCTTAGATAATATTGTATTGAATTTGGATATTTGGGCAAGTCTACAGTTCTTTCAATGTGGAGTAGAGGATCGACAGAACGAAAGTGTACGTCTGTGTATAAGAGACTGAAACTACCTTGTGCAGCAAAATGAAAGTCAGGCCCTGCACCCCTTAAAAAAGACAATTTCGGCATTTTCCTTTGAAGATTTACTTGCCTAATATCTTCACTGTCATTAAATACTAATAAGAATACTCTAGAGCACTTAAAGTTTGAATTGCGATATAAATAACTTTTATATGAGAATACAAAATAAATGTCTTCATCACTCTGTAAATAAGTACAACATTCTTTCTCTTTTTTTAAAACAGTTCTGTAATCTGATCACTATGCACCACTGTTCAATGTTGTTTCTGGGCCACTTTAACCTGAGTGGGGTCCTCCATTAGTGTCGTTACTCAGAAAAGGAACTGTAGTACCATGATTTGAAAATTTCCCATTAGTTTATCATCAGACTTGAAGAACCCTATACTAGTAGCTAATATGTGCATTCTATGTGAGGACATATTTTTTTTATTAAAGACTTTTTTTTTTTTTTAAAGTTTATTTATTTATTTTGAGAGAGAGAGAGAAAGAGAGAGAGAATCCCTGGCAGGCTACACACTCAGAGTGGAGCCCAGCCTGGGGCTCAATCTCACAACTGTGAGATCATGACCTAAGCCAAAATCAGGAGTCAGATGATTAACCAACAGAACAACCCAGCCCCCTCTCAAAGAGTTTATTTTTTAGAGTACTTTAAGTTTACAACAAAATTGAGAGGAAAGCAGATATTTACCATATGTCCCTTGCCCCCACATATGCATGTCTTTCCCCATTGTCAACATCACTCACCAGAACAAATGTTTGTTACAATCCCTAAACCTAAATACACATCATAATCACCCAAAGTTCATTGTCTATTTAAGGGTTCATTCACTCTTGCTGTATGAGTTGGGATAACACATATAGTCTATGAGTTTGGGGAAAAGTATAATAACGTATACCCATAATTATAATATCATATAGACTATTTTCACTTTCCTAAAATTCCTCTGTGCTCTATTTGTCACTCCGCCTCGCTCTCACCCCAGCACCCTTTGCATACTTTTCTCTTAAGACTCTATTTGAAGATGAATGCAGTGGCTGTTCACTGTGAGAAAGTTAGACTTGCTCCATAATCTACAAACACTGCCCTCTGCTGTCCCTAAGGATGCTCCTGTCATCCCCTGGCCCTGATACCAGGCACCTCCACTCCCTTTACTGATCCTGGGAAAATCCTAGAATCCTCAACATGTTAGTTCGATATCTGGAATCCTTAGTGCTATGCTTATTTTCTCTTTTATTCTACATTCTTCTAATATGTGTACTAAACTTGTATATTCTGATGTTTTGCACACATTTCCCACCACCTTTTCTTTCTCTGTATTTCAGACATGTGCCCATGTGAGCGCTGAACTGGGAGGAATTAATTGTCCAACAAACAACAGAGTGTACTCAGAACATTTATTCTTTCCCTTAGGAGATTTTCAGTGGAAAATATAATTTAATTGCAATGAAAAATATATAATATACTTCATCTTACCCTATATACCCATTTTAATATATGCTTTACTAATATTTCTGAGTTATGTCCTCATAATCCTTAAGCTGAAATTTAAAAACTTAGACTAAATTGAGTCAAAATCTATCATTGGCTTCCAATGAACACTTCATAGTTTCAAAACAAAACACAATTTTTATGCATTCTGTGTACAGTAAGGAGTGTTAAATTTATAATGTCAAGGGGAAAAAATAACCAATACAGAAGATCATACAAACAGTCTGAGTAAAATATAAATTCAAGAGAAATTTGCTTATGAAGACAAATATTGCTAGGTCCTCTCTTATAATCTTAGAAGTCAACCTTGTGATTTTACTCCTACCTGTTACTCATACCTGTTCTTTCTTTCCTACATTCAAGTGACTGTCTAAACTCTAATTTTTTTTCCCATTGATGTCCACTCCTACTGCTCTGTTAATTTCCTAGTTGCTGTAAGATCCAAGGACACTTAAGTTGGCCTTGTTCCAAAAATAGCTTTTCTCCTCCTGTGGGAAAAATAATGCTGCTTACTGTTTTAATCCACTTTGGTTTGTTTTGGCCCCCAGTGACCCAGTAATACCTATAAACTCAAAAATCACATAGAACAATTGGATTTTATGCTCAAATATTTCTTCCTTAAACACAAATTTTATTACCTTCTTCTCACTTGCCATTATCTTGCCTTCTTTTCATTCATTTGTTCCCTCCATCATTGTTAAATTTCTTCTCTGTTCAATTTTAAGTCTAAAGGCAAATACTTTAATAATAGATTTCTAGTAACAATCCAGAAGTTCCAATTTCCTTTGTCAACTATTGTTTTGCTTATCTAATTAATTGATTTGGCCTACATTAATTGAGTTCTAGTTTTAATATTTCACTTATTTGTTGAGATTTTGTGAGAATGTATAAACAGTGCCTGTCCTTGAAAAAGTCAAAAGCAATATTGAAGTATAAACTTGTTAAAATTACTATGGTAGGACATCTTATGTTTCATGATACCCATATGTGCTAAATGTTTTTGAGTTACAGTGGCTTAAATTATTACTTGCTACTGTTGTTTTTTTCACCAGAATCAGAGAAAACTCCACAGAAAAGGGATCATCTAGACTTAGATCTGAGGCATAAGTAAAAATTCACCAGGTAAGGGAATGTAAAAAGGGAATCAGAAAAAAAAAGCTAAACTAAACTAAAAACTAACTAATGAAAATCAAATTAGGGAAACACATAGGTGAAACCATGGACTCTTGAGATTGTGGTTCAGCGATTAAATCACACTAATCCATTTGCTTTAATAATGGTAAGTATGTACGTTATCCAGCAAGAAAGGGGAAGTACAACAAATACCAAATTATTATGTTGTACACCTGAAACTAATACAATGTTATATGTCAATTATATCTCAATTTTTAAAAAATTTTTTTTTTCAACGTTTTTTTTTTTTTTTTTTTTTTTTTAATTTATTTTTGGGACAGAGACAGAGCATGAACGGGGGAGGGGCAGAGAGAGAGGGAGACACAGAATCGGAAACAGGCTCCAGGCTCCGAGCCATCAGCCCAGAGCCTGACGCGGGGCTCGAACTCACGGACCGCGAGATCGTGACCTGGCTGAAGTCGGACACTTAACCGACTGCGCCACCCAGGCGCCCCTATCTCAATTTTTTTAAAGGAAAGAAATGAAGAGTCCACAGAGTTTTAAATGTGGGCTTTGTCTATGTCTTTAAAAGTTTTCAAACATAGCAGTCATTACTTAATAGCTGTATGTGATTAAAATATATAGGTATTAAAAATTAAATTTTTTTTTCCATATAAATGACCCCTATCCAGCTCCATGAACCTCACTTCACTTGTTTGAATTAAAACCTTGAGAATTTCTGGGAAAAATAACCTATTAACTTACTCACAGTTAACATGAATTAATAAATCAAAATAGGTAGTTGAAGAAAAACGCTTGCATGAAGGAATATAGAGGAGATTATTTCAGTGAAAAGAAATAAACACATACATAACAGAAAATATTATCTAGAAGAGCAAATTCGGGAGGGCACCACAGTCATATCCAAGCAAGTTACACCAGTTCCAGGAAACCAGAAAATTAGTGCCCACATCTGAAGTTGGGGAAAATGTATCAGCGATTGTCTTGATAGAAAAAAACAAACTGACCTGTCCAAAAGAGCATAACAAAATAACTTAATAAAGGGGATATGAACCAAGAGGTTAAGGGAAGTTAAAGGAATAAAAATCAGCTGCAGAAAACTGTTACCAGCTCTAGATCTGAAGGGGCAAATGGAGGGAGCCATGTTGCCAGAATCCAGAGAATGCTAGAGTCATGAGACAGGGGCTCCAGAGAGGAGCTGGTGCTCTTGAGCTGGTGCTCTGGATGACACAGGTGTGCAGTGTTGGGGGGGGGGGGGGGTGCTGGATAGTGGAGCCTGTACACACAGTCTCTTTTCCTTCCTACATGCTGATCTCCTGACCATGCCTCCAACTGGAACATCTATCCAGAAATCAAGAACCAGAGAACCTGGGTGACTAGTCTGTAAAGGTCAGTCTTTGGGAGCATGAATCAAGGCAGGAAAGGACAAGGAAAAGACAAATAACTCAATAAGTAGAGAGTGTGAAGAACTCTCTAATTGTGGAGAATTTGTGGAAAATGCATTTCTGGAAGAAATACATGTTTAGATATTTCAAAATGGCTCACATTGTGAGCTATATGTGTATGTGAATACTTGCCAAAAGGTACTGTTCCCTGAGGTAGTTATTTAATATGCTACCTACAATATCTTCCACAAAGTAAGTTATAGTCCATCCTTTTCCCCAGCCATGGCAATGCTTGTTCTATTTTCTCATGAACAAAATTGTTAAGATGGCAGAGATGAAGTTTACACAAGGTTTAATAAAATCAACCTCCCCTCAATTTGCCAAAAGAACAGGATCATATAATATATAT
The DNA here is from genome assembly GCF_028749965.1 of Puma concolor. Lineage (NCBI taxonomy): Eukaryota > Metazoa > Chordata > Mammalia > Carnivora > Felidae > Puma > Puma concolor. Next base: position 43,903,765 of record NC_141673.1, on the reverse strand, counting down.
ATAAATAAGCATATATATAAATATAATAATTTATATACATAAGTATACACACCCACACACATATACTTTGAAGCAGTTACCAAAAAATGGTGCTATTTATATGATAGACTTCATCACTGTTACACCTATTGAGCCACACACAAATGTCAACTCTGTTTATGCTGGATTTGGATGTTTCAGAGATCATAGTACCTAATGGAGAAAATCTTCTACCAGGAATCATGACAACATTTCTATTGAATTCCAAGTGGATATCTTTCTGCCATTTGGTGCTCTTCATGACACTGAATAGGCAAAATGGGGATGATTTTGTAGCTACCATAATTGTCAAGTGGAAAACGAATTACTGCTACACACAGTGGGCAGGAAGTCATGTGTCTGGGAATACTCTAGACTACTTCCTAGCATCCCCATGTCCACCAAACCATACAAGAGGAAACTCTGAAAGTTCAAGCCTGTTTTCACTGATCACTTTGCTGTGTCATGAAGAATATTCTGTTGAAGTACAGGGAACATCAGGGAGCTCTTCAGAAGATAGTTTCAGTGTTCGAGACAACAGATGATGGCAGCTTGGAAGTGAGTAGTGGCTATAGAAATTGTGAAAGGAAGGCATATTCTTATATATTTTGAAGCTATTTCTCATATAAAATAACAATCTACTAATAGAAAATATATAATTGAGCAAAATACAAGATTGAGATATTAAGATATTTTCTGTCTTGAGAGAAGGTAGAATTTAAATTTAAGCAAACGATGAATGGATTAAAGATTAAAATATAAAACAAAATTATAAAAAACTTCAGTTGAAATATGGGTGCATTGATAACTGATGTGGGGTTACAGGGAGACTTTCTATGCAGAAAGACAATAATAAAGGAAATGACGTGTACAGAGAAATTGAAAAGGCTTGACATCGTAAATACTGAAAATTAAAAGGCAAACATCAAAGTTGCAAAAATATCTGCAATATTAATAATGAGGTTTTAGTTTCCCTAGTTAAAGAAATATTTTCCAATTTACTTGTTTAATCCACCCCCCTCCCCCAAAATGACTCCTTCTCTTTAATGGCACCTTCAGTCTGTTGATCTGGCCATTGTTTATCTCTATTCATTTTACTTGCCTATTGTTTTTTTTTTAAGGTTATTTATTTATTTTTGAGAGAGAAAGAACATGTGCAAGTAGGGAAGGGGCAGAGAGAGAGGAAGAGAGAATACCAAGCAGTTCCATGCTTTCAGCACAAAGCCCAAAGTGGGGCTCCATCCCATGACCCTGGGATCATGGCCTGAGTGGTGATCAAGAGTCAACACAATTGACTGAGCCATCCAGGCACCCCTATTAGCTTAGTGTTATTTAACTCCTTATTTAGCTGAGAAACCATGCTCTATGATTATAATGATTACCTCACAAACATCCTCAATTCTCTAGCTCTTTTCTTCTTATTTTAATTCCCTGGCACAACTGTAACCTTAGAAAATGTTGTGGGAGATGCAGGAGAAAGCATCAAAGGAGAAGACCTCAAAAGGGAAGGGCTGGAGGGGTGCCTGGATGGCTCAGTCAGTTAAGCGCCGGACTTCCACTCAGGTCATGATCTTACGGTTCGTGAGTTCCAGCCCCGTGTTGGGCTCTGTGCTGACAGCTCAGAGCTTGGAGCCTGCTTCGATTCTGTGTCTCCCTCTCTCTGCCCCCCCTCCCCCACGCTGTTCATGCCCTGTCTCCATTTCTCTCTCTCTCTGTCAAAAAAAAAAGAAAAGAAAAACAAAAAAACATTAAAATTTTTTTTTTAATTTTTTTTTTCAACGTTTATTTATTTTTGGGACAGAGAGAGACAGAGCATGAACAGGGGAGGGGCAGAGAGAGAGGGAGACACAGAATCGGAAACAGGCTCCAGGCTCTGAGCCATCAGCCCAGAGCCCGACGCGGGGCTCGAACTCACGAACCGCGAGATCGTGACCTGGCTGAAGTCGGACACTTAACCGACTGCGCCACCCAGGCGCCCCTAAAAATTTTTTTTTAAAAAAGGGAAGGGCTGGAGAAGGTGCAAGGCCTTAGGACATGTTTACACAGCTGAATGCTGAGGCTTGTAAGGAAGCCTAGAGACATTAACATTGTCCAGGGCCAGATTCTCCTTCACACCTGACCCTTCCTAGTGTTATAGACACCAATTAACTCGAAATTCAACCCTGAAAAGCTAAACCATTAGATTGATTAACACACTTGCTTAGCTGACTTTATGCACGTAGTTTTTAGCAATTATTCTAATAAAAAGAAGCTTCATTGTGGAGTTGGGGCTGACTATGAGAACCTTCACTGAACTGCACTTTGCGGACTCATCTTTTGCGACGCCGGCCATACTCCCTGCAACAAAATCCAACCAATTACATGTCTTCAATCGAGCAGCTGAGCTTTGCTAGAGAAAATGACACACACATTGGGATGGGTGTAGCTCATATTCACTATCACCCACAATAAATGTCCAATCAAGAGTATATACACAACGATGCAGTCTGTTTTTCCTTTTCTTTTTTTTAATGTTTATTTATTTTGAGAGACAGAGACACCATGAGCGGGGAAAGGGCAGAAAGAGAGGGAAACGCAGAATCAGAAGCAGGCTCCAGGCTCTCAGCTGTCAGCACAGAGCCCTACACGGGGACTTGAACCCACCAACCATGAGATCATGACCTGAGCTGAAGTTGGACGCATACCAGACTGAGCCACCCAGGCCCCCTACATCCTGTTTTTCAATTAGCAATGTACTATAAACATTTATATGTTAATGAATTCCAGTATATGGATCTATAAGGCACTATAAAGGAATTAGCAGATCTATGGTCTCAGTCATATATTTTTATTCTAATGGTGGTCTACTGTAAAAGGATGTAATGAATAGTCCTGTATCTCCAAGTATTACTTTAGCAAAAATCCTTAAAAGTAGAAATATATGACAAGGAATATAAAAATTTTAAGGTGTCTTATATATATTTCAAAATTTCATTCTATTTCATAAAGGTGAATGAGAGTTCCTTTATTACTTTTTGATGAATTTCTAATGCACAGATTTTTTTTAATGTTGATATCTCAAGTTACTTTATGTCTTAGTCTTAGCCTCTGTAACAACCTACCACAGACTGGGTGACTTATAAACAGCAGAAACCTACTTTCTCACAGTTCTGGAAGCTGGATGTCTGAGATCAGGGTGCCAGCAACGCCAGGTGAAGACCCTTGTCTGGGCTGCAGACTCCGTATTGTATCCTCACGTGGTAAAAGGGACTAGGAACCTCTGTGGGATCTCTTTTTTAAGAACATGAATTTCCTTCATGAAGCCTTCACCCTCATGACCTAATCACCTCCCAGAGGCTCCACCTTCTAGCATCATCATTTTGGGCATTAGGATTCCAACATCTGAATTCTGGGAGGACACAGACATTCAGACCATAGCACTTTACATGATCTCAATTACGAGTTATGTTTAATATTTAACATGTATATTCATTATATTTTAATTTTATATTTTTAATTAACTAATAACTTATAATTGTAGTCCTTAAGTAATTAATATTGCCCGATTTCTATTGCCTTGTTTACTTTAATAATAAGGAGAACATTAAAAACACTGAGTTATAATATAATTATAAATATTATTTTCTCATAAATTTCTTTTACACACTTTTCTGCCCAAAGAATCTTACTTTTTTTGTTTGTTTTATTTTTTTATTTTGAGAGAGAGGGAGAGTGTGCATGCACATGTGTGAGCAGTAGAGGGGCACAGGAGAGAGGGAGAGAGAGAATCTCAAGCAGGCTTGCACTGTCAGCACAGAGCTCGATGCGGGGCTCTGTCTCAAGAACCATGAGATTATGACTTGAGTCAAAATCAAAACTGACTGAGCCACCCAGGCGTCCCAAGCATCTTACTTTTAAAATTAGAGGGGCGCCTGGGTGGCGCAGTCGGTTAAGCGTCCGACTTCAGCCAGGTCACGATCTCGCGGTCCGTGAGTTCGAGCCCCGCGTCGGGCTCTGGGCTGATGGCTCAGAGCCTGGAGCCTGTTTCCGATTCTGTGTCTCCCTCTCTCTCTGCCCCTCCCCCGTTCATGCTCTGTCTCTCTCTGTCCCAAAAATAAATAAAAAAATAAAAAATAAAAAAAAAAATAAATAAATAAAATTAGAAAAAAATAAAACTACTACTATTTAAGAAGGGATTTAGTTTTACCTTCCTATATGAAGAAAGCATCCTGTAGCCATTTAGCTTTTGGTATTAATATTATGAAATAGGGGTGCCTGGGTGGCTCAGTTGGTTAAGTGTCAGACTTTGGCTCAAATCATGATCTCACGGTTCATGAGTTTGAGCCCCACGTTGGGCTCTGTACTGACAGCCCAGAGTCTGGAGCCTGCTTCGGATTCTGTATCTCCCTCTCTCTCTGCCCCTCCCCCACTTATGCTCTGTCTCTCAAAAATGAATAAACATAAAAAAAAATTTTTAATCATTAAATAATTTGGAAGACAATTTGAGAAACTGACTATAAAAGAATTCAATTACTAAAACATAGTGGAGACTTTAATATATAAAAATATAATCCATTGTACAAAATTCAAGTTATACAGGTCTTCTGATTATATTTTGCATAAATTAAAGCATGCTTCTTCATATTTAAAAAGATTAGTGTTAAGAAATCATATATATATGAAGGGCTTGATTAAGCTGCAAGGCACTGGGAAGCATCCAGAATGAAAATGAACCCATATCAGGGAGTTCACAAAGCAAGTAAGAAGTGCTGAACTTCAAACTGGAATAGCAAAAAGTAGAAAAGCAATATGTACCTTCAGCCTCTGGTCAGGTGCTATCTTTCAAGAATGTAATGTAATTCTTGAAAACAGCCTGACAAGGCTTTCAGTTTATAGAGAAATGTAATGATTATTAAGTAACAAAAATGCTGCCATGTATTTTTCTCATTATTATTTGAAATAGCAAGACTTTCCACAGTGTCAGCCAACACTAGGATTTAATAAGGATGTTTCATAGTGAGTTAGAGGGTCTGGTTCTGGACTTGACTACTCTATTCTAGACTTTCGGACAAGGCAGTCAGTTTGATGGTACCAGATTTAGAGACAATTTGGACTATAACATAAAACCTGTTAGATAAATAAAACCCCTTAAATATTTCACTTTTTTCCTGAAACTTGAGATACTGTAACCAAACAGATGGCTTTTTTATTAACTCTCTAGTTTTATAAGAGTATTTCGCATTTGTAAAAATTCTATTTCCCCTACTTTACAAAATTTTTTTTTGTTTACTCATTTTTGAAAGACAGAGAGAGACAGAGCACAAGCAGGGGTGGGGCGGAGAGAGAGGGGGACACAGAATCCAAGGCAGGCTCCAGACTCTGAGCTGTCAGCACCAGAGCCCGACGCGGGACTCAAACTCACGAACTGCAAGATCATGATCTGAGCCAAAGTCGGACGCTCAACCGACTGAGCCACCCAGGCGCCCTCCCCTGCTTTTTTATTATAATTTCAGTAAGTCCTTAAGTTGGCAACCAGCAGGTCTGATTAGGTTTTAAAGTGAGAAAATCTCAGTAGCTAGAAGATATGGGTATTTCTGGGTTCCGTTAAGACTCATAATTGATAGATTTTGCTTCATCAATCACAAACAAGACACAGCCCCAGAATCCATTCTGCACCATGCCATTCTAAACAAATAACTTACTGCTATTTTGGTAGCATGGTCCTATGATTGCTCAATGAGCGGATTTAAAATTATTAAAATGTTGCCACAAAAATCACATCCTAAAATTATACAGATGAATTGAAGTTGATTTATAACTGTCAAATACATACTCTAAGCAGGAATACTTTGAGGAAATACAGCAAAGGAAGCTTGCCATTCCCGGAGGATGTGAAGATACTTTCTCACCCAGATGATCTAAATTACTGGGTTTGGAATGCATTACAGATCTCGCCCTCCCCCTAGCATACCTTTGTTTAATTAAAATTTTAGATTGGTACTAAAATGAATTTGTATCATTTGAACAGGACTGATTTGGGAGGGACAGAAAAACTGACTCTTCATTCATTCTGTTCTTCTTCCTTCCCTTCTCTTTTTTTTTTACCCTCTATCTTTTCTTTACCCTTTTACACTCTCCTATTTCCTCTTTCTTTCACCACTTTTTAAAAATTTTTCATTTCTCTCTTCCTCTTTTGTTCATTTTTGCAAATATTTGCTGGTTTATCTGAGGGAAAACCTCCTGCCTTCTGATAAAACCTCTACCTGTGGTCCTTTTTGATTCAATCGTTTTCTATGCTTGGATGAGAGTTTAGTGTCATGATTATAATATTCGAGAGCAATATGTAATAGAAATTGAATAAAAGTTGTTAATACTTTAAATAAGAATGGAAACTATTAGGATACAAGCTATATGAGAATAAAGATTTTACGTTTCTAATGATGTATCCCTAGGGCTTCAAATATTTCTGATGCATGGTGAGAAGAAAATCAGAAGAGTAGAAGTCAAGGAGTCTCAGACCAGGGAATTTGAAGATGGCATAGTATCATTTTGGAAATGAAATCTGAGTCTCCAGAACTGGCCTTTTGTTTGGTTGTCTAATGTGGCCCAGGGTTTTGATAATGCTAGAGTTCCATTAAGGGTCTTAGGAAACATAAACAATAGAGACAAATATGATACATACTGTTGTGGAATTGTGGAAAGGGCATGAAGGAAAGTTCTGAAGAGCTCTTAAATTTGTCTAAAAGAATGAGAAATAAAAGTCACAGGGAAAGTACCATGAGAGCTGAATCTAAAAGAATGAGTGACAATTCATTGACTGGAGAGAAAAGAGGGACGTGTTGAGAAAGAAAAGAGCAAATAAATGATGGGATATTGCATGGGGACTTTTTCCCTATGCTCCAGAATTAGTGCCTAGAGATCCCCTCTCTATTACCAAGGCTCACTGATAACCAGAAAAAGGAACTTGCTAGAATCTGCTTCCACTTTCTCACTTCCAACTATATTTGGAGAGGACCATGTTGGGGATGGCTGTGGTAGTGAAAGTCACTGGGTTTTTAGATGAGTGGCAAGGAAGCAGCTTGTATTCTCCCTCTTGGAGAGGCAAGGATGTGAGAGATTCTCAGGGAGAGTAGATGCTATAGAAAGAAACTACCAACACACTCCAGATAAAAAAAAGAAGTTTGATGCCTGCAGGGAAAAATGCAAACTTCAGCCTAATTAGGTAAAGGGAAATGTCCCCACCTCCACTCTACATCTTTCCTTCCTGTCTTCAAACCTGGAAGATGCAGAGTTTAGAAGAGGGAAGAAAGAAAGGCAGTAAAACAGCCAAATCTCTCGCTTCCCCAAGCACAGGTCTGGTTTGCATTGGGTTTGGGGACCAATTTAGAATGGAATAGAGATAGGAGGTTAAGCCAGAATAAACTAATTTCAAAGGCAGGAAGCGACCGTGCATTTATGTTAGCTGCTCGGCTGGAATAAGAAAGTAGAATTTGACCTACTTCAGTTCAGGTTGTGAGAAATATAAGCTTTTCCTATGCAGTCTCCCAATTAATTGGGATTACTCCAAAATGAGTGATTTACATATGTAAAAAGAGCATGATATATTCCAAAGACAGTAAATAATTTGGAATAACTAGAAATCAAAGGATTTGCTAGGGAATGTAGAGAGATGCAGCTAGAAAGTTAGATAGGGCTTCTTATCCCATCTTTGGAACAAAGACTATATATTTGGTGGAGGATCTCCTGAAAGATGTTCAGAATGAAAGGAATATGATCATTTTGGCACTTTGAAAACATTGAATGTCCAATAAATTAAGTTAATTAGTCAACAGCTGGAATCCAAATTAAATTTTAGGAAATATATTTTGAGGGATGCATTATTAATGAAATGGATCTCACTCTGCTTATGCAACATTGAAAAATAAAGAATTAAAAGCTATGTGATACAAGACTGTTCAGAGTAGGTGGCATTCAATTTAGGCTTCAGATACTGGTAGAACTTTTATAGGTGGAAATAAATTTAAAACAGATAAAGGGAAATAGGAAATAACAATGTTTGACTTGGGGCAAGTAACAGATCCAAGGTACCAGAAAATAGAAGGTACATAGATAGGCTAAATACATAATTTATTGTTCAAAATGGGATAGCTTTTGGGAACGAAAAAAGAAATTAATAATTATTCTGGGGAAACAGGTGTAAACCAGACCTATCCTCAAAAAGCTGAATGTATGTCCACCTACATGTGAGAGCCAAGCAAAGATATTAAAGAGAGACTGTGAGGGACCCTAAATTTGACTGAGTTTGTACTTCAAGCAATAAGGAACCATTGAAGAGTTTTCTAGAAAAAGAACATTTCACTAAAATTAATGGGTTACAGGGACTGAAAGACAGAGGGAATCAAAAAAATACCCTCCCCTGATATCCACAAAGGCATAAAGCCCTGAATAATGGTGATGACAATGAGAAACCAAGAAGAGTTGTGAGAACTAGTTAAGAAAGCAAACAGAAGAATCTGGTAAGCAATTCTACATGGCTAGCAAAGTTGTGGGTGGAATCAAATATGACTTTAAAATTGTGTTGGGGCGCCTGGGTGGCGCAGTCGGTTAAGCGTCCGACTTCAGCCAGGTCACGATCTCGCGGTCCGTGAGTTCGAGCCCCGCGTCGGGCTCTGGGCTGATGGCTCAGAGCCTGGAGCCTGTTTCCTATTCTGTGTCTCCCTCTCTCTCTGCCCCTCCCCCGTTCATGCTCTGTCTCTCTCTGTCCCAAAAATAAATAAACGTTGAAAAAAAAAATTTAAAAAAAAAAAAAAAAAAAAAAAATAAAATTGTGATAGTTTGAATTAAATTTTTGTCGGTTGTAGATATGAAGTGGGTGGAGTGAAGTTATTTATTAGCTCAGTGTTGCTTAATAATATGGAATCTTTTGGAATCTCTGAGTTAAATAACTCAGTTTCCTTTTCCTCTCTCTTTTTCTCCCCCCCCCCTTTTTCTTTACATCACAAGGCTTCTCAAAGCCTTAATTTACTAATGAACATCATGGATTTCTAATGTGGAGAATTATTACGCACCGTGAGGCATAAATAAGTGGAATGACAATTTCAAAGTCACAAACTAGTTTGTGTAAAAGCAAGATTAATTCCCAGGTCTCCTAATTCTCAACTTGAATTTTTTTCCCCTACCTTGTTGAGATGATAGGAGTGAATGAGAATATTAAGTAGAGAGTGGTTAGAGGGTGAAAAAGCTTAAAGCCAGAATCTTTAGGAAAGTGCACATATGGGTCTGGAGAATGTAATGTCCTAACACAAGAGCTTGGATATTCTTATGTAAGAAAAATCTAAGAGGTGCGCCTGGGAGGCTCAGTTGGTTAAGCAGCCGACTTCGGCTCAGGTCATGATCTCACAGTTTGTGAGTTTGAACCCCTCATTGGACTCTGTGCTGACAGCCCAGAGCCTGAAGCCTGCTTCAGATTCTGTGTCTTCCTCTCTCTCTCTCTGCCCCTCCCCCGCTCACACTCTGTCTCTCTCTCTCTCTCTCTCTCTCTCTCTCTCTCTCAAAAATAAATAAACATTAAACATTTTTTTTAAATAAAATCTAAGTGAGAAAAGTTTCAAGAAACACAGTTGTCCTAGTCCATTCAGACTGCTACCACAAAATACCACCAATTGGATGGCTTATAAACAAAAGAAAATTATTGTTCACAGTCGTGGAGCTGAATGAGATCTTAGGATGCCAGCATGATCAGATTCTGGTGAGGATCTTCTGCTGGGTTTCAGACTGCCAACTTCTTGCTGTGTCTTCACATGGTTAAAGGGAGCAACCTATCTCTCTGGAGCCTCATTTATAAAGCAACTAGTCTCATTCATGAGGGCTTTTCCCTCATGACCTAATCACCTCTGAAAGACCGTATCTCTTAATACCATTGCCTTTGTGGGTTAAGATTCATCTTATGGATTTGGGGGCAGGGTGAGGGGACAAATATTCAGACTGTAGCAAGAGTGAGATTTATTGTGTAAAAATGTTTCAGAAAACTAGAGTCAAGAGAAAAACTAAGAATAAGCTTTACCGCTTTGGATGTAGGACTGAACAAGATACATAGTCAATACAGGAGAATGTGTAACATGGTGAAGTGAGGATTCAGGTGGATGAAAATGCAGGTGCAAGAGGAGATCACATACACTAATATATAACACCATTTTTAGAATCCAATGATAACTAATAACTCTTTTTTAAGTTCATTTATTTATTTTTGAGAGAGACAACATGAGCAGGGAAGGGGCAGAGAGCAAGAGACAGAATCCCAAGCAGGCTCCACATCGTCAGCACAAAACCGACGCGGGGGTTGATCCTACTGAGGTCATGACCTGAGCCAAAATGAAGAGTGCTTAACCTACTGAGCCATACAAGTGCCTCATTAACTAATGACTCTTGAAGGAAGGACCAACCAAGGCAAGCAAACACACTAAGAAATTGTTCTGATGTAACCCAAAAGTTGAATATATGCCTATGGCATTCCTGGGAGCTGATCTCCCTGTAGACATTTAGGGCATAATGTGTAAGTAAGATGAGGTATGTGGACATTTCACAATTTCTGTGATGGCAATGGACATGTATACAATATATCTTTATCTATCCATCTATCTATCTATCTACCTACTTATCTATCAATATTAAACAGAGATATATTTTGTTCTACGCATTTTTGAATGTTATATGGATATGTTTATAGACAGAGGTAGAAGAGTAAGTGTGGAATGAATATAAATGTGCCAGCATGAAGAGCAAAAGGTAAATGAACCAAGAACATAGCAAATGTTAAGAGAAGGAAGGATTATGAAATCTAATAAGAAATGGCTGAGACGAGAAGAAGAAAGTGAAACTTGATTCAATTTTAACTGTACGTTTCATCAACAATGAATAAACAACTTATAAATGAAATACATGATAGAAAATTAGAAAACAATTCTTACACAAAAATTGGCATCATTTTAATGAATAACTTAAATTAACATAATGATAAATAATTCAGTTATGTCAATAAAACATTGTTACCTTTTTTAAGATAATCAAGAAATAGCTGCTATTAAACTTTGCATTTTCACTTCTTTTAATTTGGTTTAAATCCAATTGCCTATATAATGTTTCAAGTATATTATACAAAGCATTTTTACCATTTTGCATATGGTATCAGTCTGATATGCCTGTATTGATACTTGTTCAGATGCCTCCAAAATTCTTAATGAATTGTCCAACTTTCCTTGGATCTACAGTTTTGTTCATCTTATCTCATTTGGCTAGGAATAGATACATGGTTAGAACATGGTGCCTTAATTTACAAATCAAGACTATATTTAGCATTATAATTTATTCTTTAACACATAAATAATGAAAAATCAGTTGGTTGAATTAATATCAGCCAAACACAGTAATACTGTTTTCATCAAAGTAAAATAAAAAACCTCTGTCAGTGTCAGACTAAAAAAAGGAACAACTTAAGTCACATTGGTCTATCACAGGCATTCTTTTTGATCAATAAGTATAGAGGAAATTATGTTCATTACAAAGGAGAAATAACCTTTCCTAGATATTTTTAGGGTTTATTATATGAATTAGAGCTCCAGCTTACTAGTCACTACTTACCTGAAAAGAATTTATTTGAAATTAACATATCACACTCTTGTCTTCTTCTTGGATCAATTTCCTATTAGTTTAATTTATTTCGTTTTTGTTTACAGGCTACTGTTAATAGATCAAACTGTTGTTCTGAACTGATGCAGCACACAGTAATTCATACAAAGAGACCACTCTCTTTTCTCACATAAATTCAAAAACTTCATTTCATTGACAATCATTTTTTTGTTATAAGATAGTAGAGGATTACAAAGTCTTTGCTTCTGATGTATTTTTACATATGTTTGGACTTATTTTGAGGGAAAGAAAACCAGCTTGATAAGATAAACTTTATGAAAGCAAAAATAATCTTTAAATTTAAAATTTTTTTAATGTTTATTTTTGAGAGAGAGAGAGAGACAGAACATACAAGGGAGAAGCAGAGAGATAGAGAAACACAGAATCAGAAGCAAGCTCCAGGCTCCGAGCTGTCAGCACAGAGCCCGACGTGAGGCTGGAACTCACAAACCACGAGATCATGACCTGAGTTGAAGCTGGATGCTTAATCACTGAGCCACACAGGTGCCCCAAAAATAATCTTTCAATTTTTAGCACAGCAAGAGGGAGAGTGAAAGACGGAGAGGGACTATCATGTATAAGTTCACATATAGTTAGGACACTAGTTTAAATCTGGAGATACAAAGATGACATGGTTTCTGTCCTTGAAGGTATTTAAAAATAGCATTATTATTAAGAAGAAAGTACTTACTTAAGAAGAAAGATCTAGATGGTCATAAAAAGCTTTCATTAAAGAGATTTAAGGGGCGCCTGGGTGGCGCAGTCGGTTAAGCGTCCGACTTCAGCCAGGTCACGATCTCGCGGTCCATGAGTTCGAGCCCCGCGTCGGGCTCTGGGCTGATGGCTCGGAGCCTGGAGCCTGTTTCCGATTCTGTGTCTCCCTCTCTCTCTGCCCCTCCCCCGTTCATGCTCTGTCTCTCTCTGTCCCAAAAAAAAATAAATAAATGTTGAAAAAAAAATTAAAAAAATTAAAAAAAAAAAAGAGATATTTAAGTTGAACTAATAATTTAATCTAAAAAGCTATTTTCTTCTTTTATTCTGTTTATGTCCTCTCAACACCAGCCAGCCTACCTAAACACGTTGGACTTTGAAATCACCTGTATTTAAACCGTTTCTGAAATCTTAAGTACTGTCTCCAGCCAAACACTTCTAATTCCTCCAATCCTTTCACTAAATGTCTCCTGGGATTTCTATACATCAACTTTATTAAGACCTCTAAAGAAATAGTTAAGCGGTGTGATAATTGACATACTTGTTTCTCAATTACTTATGAATGTCTTTGACATTAACTTTGGTAATATAATCACTGAAGCCCATTTGCTGTGGGTTTTAAATCTGGACTTTGCCACTTACTTTGAATTTCACATTGATAAAATTGCCTAGACTATATGAACTTTAGGTTCCTTATCTATAAATTAGGTAGTGCAATACCTAATTTATAAAGGGTGCGATAAAGATGAGATAAGCTGATATATGTAAACTCCATAGCAGAAGACCCTCAAAATAATAATTAAAATATATATTGAATGCTTACTATCACTACTAATACTATTTCTATACTACTTAGGGAATTCTTTTCTTTTTTTTTTTAATTTTTTTTCAACGTTTTATTTATTTTTGAGACAGAGAGAGACAGAGCATGAACAGGGGAGGGTCAGTGAGAGGGAGACACAGAATCTGAAACAGGCTCCAGGCTCTGAGCTGTCAGCACAGAGCCCAACGCGGGGCTCGAACTCACGGACCGCGAGATCATGACCTGAGCAGAAGTCAGCTGCCCAACTGACTGAGCCACCCAGGCGCCCCTTCTTTTCTTTTTTAAGTTTATTTATTTTGAGAAAGAGAGGTCGAGTATTTAAGGAGAGGAAGGGGCAGAGAGGGAAGAGAGAGAATCCCAAGCAGGCTCCACGTTGTCGGTGCAGAGCCCAAGGTGGGGCTCCATCTCAGGAACTGCAAGATCATGACCTGAGCTGAAATCAAGAGTTGGATGCTTTACCAACTGAGCCACCCAGGCGCCCCATGAATTATTTTCTAAATTGACCTCAGCAATGTATCTCTTTTTTCTTGAATGGTTAATGAAGCTCGAGCTGAAAAACCACCAATTTTTTTTTTTTGGTAGTTGTAATGGATGTATTGTTAATATTTTGAGCATATATAATTAAATGAATTTACTATCATTTAATTAGCACCTTAACTAAGGCAAGAATACCCTACTTATGTGTAAGAAAAAAATGGAAACCATGGTTTTTTAAACAGGAAAAGTGATTGGTTTTTCTCTCATATAAAAGAAGTTCAAAGATCATCAGGAACCTAGTTCTACTTTTCTGCCACTCCATTCTCAGTGCAAGCCTTTGCTCATGATTTAAGGTGGCTGCTGGAGTTTGAGCTAAAAGTTTTTGCTCTAGAAAAGAACAAAAGGAAGTGAAACAAAATCCAAAGGACATCCATTTTCCATTTGAGTTACATTGTAAAGATGCTGTACAGTGCCCAGGTATGCATGTTTATTCTTCCCTTTTTGTTACAAAATTCAAATTGCTATTCCAGACACGGAAACTCCATGGGCTTGGATCCAGTTTACTTGAAGATCAGTTATTTGTCCCAGAAGATACTTAAATCATACCTTGAGAAAGAGTTTAAAATAGTACAAACAGACCTAGGGACATAAAATATGTAGAAAAGCACTTGAAAATCAGTTGTGTTGCTCAAGAGTGGTGACAATCTACTGGGAGCTAAAGCTAGGAAAGCAGTTGGGTGGTAGCTCAAGGAGGTATAAGGATTCTAAGGTAGAGTAGAATAAAAATAATACTATCTAACATGAATTGAGTAATTACTCTATGCCATGCCTTCACAATGACCCAGAGATGATGTACAATTTGTATAGAAAAAAAAAAAAAAAAACAAAAAAACAGAATATGGAATCTGGGAGATTTAGTGAGTCACTTAAAAGTAGACATCTAGGGGTGCCTGGGTGGCTCAGTCGGTTAAGCTTCCAACTTCGGCTCAGGTCATGATCTCCCAGTTTATGAGTTCAAGCCCCACGTGGGGCTCTGTGCTGACAGCTCAGAGCCTGGAGCCTGCTTTGGATTCTGCGTCTCCCTCTCTCTCTGCCCCTCCCCACACATGTGCGCTCTCTCTCTCTCAAAAATAAGTAAACATTAAAAAAATTTTTAAATAAAAAAATAAACATCTAAGTGTTTGGATCAGCATCAATGTAGGCAATCTAACCTAACAGCCACCCTTATCTTTATTTGCTAATACATCTACTCTCACAATTTTATTTTCATTTTACTTTGTAGGCCTTTGGGAAGCATTTATATTTTTGAGGCAAGAGTTAAAGCAAAATTCTGACAGCAGTTTGAGAAATAGGAAAGATGAATATTTAAAGGCAGTGAGATCTGAACAATTTTATTTCATTATTTATTTATTCATTCATGCTAGACAGGGGAATATAGTGGGGCATGTTCCTTACTTTCCTGAAGCTTACAGTGTAATGAATTTAAAGACACAAAAAAGCACAGACACACCTTGGTTTATATCAGCACACATTGGTCTTTTTCCACAAGAATGTCCAAATGAGGAGATTTTTCTATCCTTGATATAATTATAAACTAAAAATGTGTTTTCTGGTTTGTCTCCTAGGAGAATGAAATGAGATTTGTTTTCAGCTGAGGTTAGAGGAGATAAGGCATTTAGGAAAATGAAATCCAGTACAAAATGTAGTTGAAGCCACACATTTCTAAAAAACAGGAATTATTTTTATTATAATTTGCTATGTTTAACAATTTTTTTTTTTAACAGTTGGGGAGATGCGCAAAACAGTGAAGCCCAGACATATCGGAATTGATCTAAACTAGCTTGGGTTAGATTTTTGTTATTGATTTTATAATGAACCACTTGTGAAAATGATTTAAATCACTAGATATTTCAGGCTTTTAGCGTTTTAGAATAAAATTTACTACTATATAATGGAGCATTTAGGTAATAAGTAATATTGATACCCAGAACCATGACAACTTAATAGCTATTTGTCTCTCAATATATTGGCCACAAGAATTTGAAATAACTAGGGAGAAAAAAAAGCATCAGAATTCCAAAATTAATTACAAAAATCACTGATCTTTCACAACCAGCAAGGAAAATAAAGCAAAAGGCATTTTAATAGTGAGTCTTAATTCTAATAAACAGGAAGACCTCTCTTTTGCATTTCATGTACTGTATTTTGCGAAGTTCGCAAAATCTCCTTATACTCTCTGATAGATGAAAAGATCATTGCTGAGGACAGCTGCGTTTTATTAGTTTTAGAGGTACTTTTTTGCTAACTTGATTAAATCTCAGCGAATGACATGAACATTCAAGTGGCTAGCTCAGTTGTTGGTGGTATGAGGACTGGAGTACTGGTAACTGAGTGGTTTAGCATTACTTTGGCTGCTTCTAATACAGATAACCGGTAGGGATATATCTTTCTCACTTTACAAGGAACCCAGAGACAGTGCTGGACTGATAGAGCCAGTCCATAATGCTGTCAGGGCTGGGGGCCCCTCTATTTGTTCATTGCTGCATCCTTAGCATCTTGTTGTCATTGCTATGGCTTTAAATCTGCTCCACTGCAGTTACTATGTCCACAATCCAGTATGAATATAAAAGAACAAAGAGCAGATGATAAGGATGTGTCTTTCAGTTTTTGGCACAAATGTGATCCTGTAACATGTATTTCCCCTAATTTGCTTTTCATAACAACTTAACAAGCAAAACACTGGGATATTATTCCATGATAATACATAGAGATTTACAAGAGAAAGACCAATATGATGTTAGTGGGCATGTAAATGTTTAAAGCTTTTCATATATCAGGGCATCTAGGTGGTTCAGTCGGTTAAGCGTCTGACTTTGTCTCAGGTCATGATCTCACAGTTCATGAGTTCAAGCCCCATGTCGGGCTCTGTGCTGACAGCTCAGAGCCTGGAGCCTGCTTCAGATTCTGTGTCTCCCTCTCTCTCTGCTCCTCCCCTGCTCAGGCTCTGTCTTTATCTCTCGAAAATAAAAATCTCAAAAATAAACGTTAAAAATTTTTTTTAATTAAAAAAATAAAAATTTTCATATATATCAGCAAGGTTGGAAGGAACACACTTATGTATGCCTTTGCATTCTTGAGTGAGTATACTTCTCGGTAAATTTTTGAAAATAGTATGTCTAGGTAAAAGGATATAATATTTTAAATTTTGAAAGGTATTGTCAAAATGTCCTCCAAATTTTGTATGGATTCTTAATTCTAATAGCAATATTGTTCTTTCACAGACATTTCAAAAACAATTATTTTCAAACTTGTCACACTTGCAAATTTGATAACACAGAAGTGGAATTCATTATTTCTTTTTTTTTAATATTTATTAATTTATTTTGAGAAAGAGAAAGAGAGAGAGAGAGAGAGAGCGAGCATGAGCAGGTACACACGGGGCAGGCAGGAGAGAGAGAAAGGAAAGAGAGGAGAGAATCCCAAGCAGGCTCCACACTGTCAGTGCAGAGCCTAACAGGGGCTTGAATTCATGAGCTATGAGATCATGACCTGACCTGAAATCAAGAGTTGTACGCTTAACTGACTGAGTCACCCAGGTGCTCCTGGGATTCATTATTTCAATTGGCACTTAAAATTTTTTTTGAGTGAGTTGAACATAAGTTTTGAATGTTTTGTGGTCATTTGTATTTTGGTGGTTGTTGTCATTGCTGTTGTTTGTATGGCTTAGAGTGACATAAAATCTTCCTACTCGTAATATATTGCTTTCATTTCAGTATGGTGCTTTGGAATTATTTTTGTGCATTTACCATAATTATTTACATTCATTAGAAATGTAAAGAGAAAACAAAGCCTTAACTCTGAAACTAAGTGGCAACAGTTATCACTCATTGTGATGGCTGATTTTGTGTGTCAATGTGATTGAGCCACAAAGTACTCAGATAATGTGGTTAAATATTGTTCTGGGTATATCAGTGCATGTGTTTCTGGATGAGACCAACACTGGAATTGGTAGACTGAGTAAAGCAGGTTATCCTCCCCAGTGTGAGTGAACCACATCCAATCTGTTGAAGGCCTGAATAGAGCAAAAGAATAAATAAGACAAAACTCGTTTCTAATCTGAGTGTTTCAAAGCTGAAACATCAGTCTTTTCTTGTCTTTGGCCCTGCACTTGACCTGCAACTTACCTCATGGGATCCCCGGTTCTCAGACCACTGAACTTGGACTGAAACTATACCATATGCTTTCTTAGGTCTTGAGTCTTCAACCTACCAATTGAAGATTTGGGGATTTCTCAGCCTCCATAACCATGTGAGCCATTTTCTTATAATAAACCTCTTCATATGTGTTCTATTGGTTCTGTTTCTCTGAAGAACCCTGACCAATATGGATTTTGATACCAAGAGTGGTTTTAGAACAATAGAGTCTTACTGATGTGTCTCCTGAATTTTTCTGGGGTTTCTGGAATTGGCTCTCTAATCTGATTATATTTAAAGACACTAAGGACTATATTTCCAGCAAAGGGAGTACTGATAGTCCATGGCATGATTCCAGCAATAGAGATACACAAAACATCTCCATTGAATATTCTTGGTCAACCACTTAAAAGAATCAAGGAGCTGGATGAAGTGTATAAGATACTTTCAAACATTTTTGGAAAACTAACAAATATAATGAGATTGACTAGTAACTCCCAATGTCCTTGGACAAGGTAAAGGATGAGCTCAGGATTCAAATTCCCTGCTCAATGTGTGCCCTTAAGGGGACCCTTACCTCTTGCAGCCACAAAGCTGAGTTGCTGAAAGTCAAACACAAATCTCATCCTGCCACTGTCTTCATTACAACACAAACTGAACTCAAAATATTTCAGGATGTCTATGAGGGCATTGATTGAAAAAGAACAAGAGAAGGATCTACAATTCCAGGCTGCTGTGCAAGCTGCTTTGCCACTGGGCCATATAATCCAGCACATCCAGTGGTGCTTGAAGTGGCAGTTGCAGGTAGGGATGCTATTTAGAACCTTTGGCAGGCTCCTATAGGTGAATTACAGTGCATGCCCTTTAGGATTTTGAAGCAAGGCTTACCATAATCTGCAGATAACTATTGTCTTTTTGAGAGACAGGACTTGGCCAGCTACTGGGCCTAAGCAGAGACTAAATGTTTAACCATAAGCTATCAAGTTATCACGTGACTGTAGCTTCCCGTCATGAACTGGGTGTTATCTGACCCACTAAGCCATAAAGTTGGATGTGCACAGCGGCACTCCACTGTCAAATGGAAATGATATAAATGTGAATGGGCCTAAGCAGGCTCTGAAGGCACAAGCAAATTATATGAAGAAGTGGCCCCAGTGCCCATGATCTCTGCTTTTGCTACATTATCTTCTTTCTCCCAACTTGTACCTATGGCCTTGTGGGGGTTTCTTTCTGATCAATTTACAGAGGAAGAAAAGACTCAAGCCTACTTTACAGATGGCTCTGCAGGATATGCAGGTATCAGTCAAAAAGTGGACAACTGCAGGACACCTAGACGTGGACTTGGACTGGAACTTACACCATCAGATCTTCTAGCTCTTTGACCCTTGAACCCAGACTGGAACTATACCATTGACTCTCCTGTGTCTCCAGCCTGCCAGTTGCAGACCTTATGACTTTTCAGGCTCCATAATTGGGTTTGTCTCTCTCTCTCTCTCTCTCTGTCTGTCTCTCTCTCCATATCTATCTATCTATCTATCTATCTATAGAGATCTCTCTTTCTCTCTCTCTCTTTATATATATATGTTATCTATCTTCTATAGAGATCTATAGAGATCTCTCTCTCTCTATATATATATATATGTATATAAAATCTATCTATCTGTAGAGATCTCTCTCTCTCTCTCTCTCTCTCTCTCTATATATATATATATATATAATCTATCTGTAGAGATCTCTCTTTCTGTCTTTCTCTCTCTCTCTCTCTCTCTCTCTATATATATATATATATATATATAGAGAGAGAGAGAGAGAGAGATATCTCTATATATATATGTATATAAAATCTATCTATCTATCTATAGAGATCTCTCTCTCTATATATATATGTATAATATATGTATATATAATCTATCTATCTATCTATCTATCTATGTGTGTGTGGGTGTGGGTGTGGGTGTGGGTGTGTGTGTATCTCCAGCCTATTGGTCCTGCTTCTCTGGAGAACCCTGACCAATACACTCTTTCTTTCTTTCTTCTTTTTAAGTTTATTTATTTATCCTGTGAGAGAAACAGTGTGCAAGCAGGGGAGGGGCAGAAAGATAGGGAGGGAGAATCCCAAGCAGGCTCCACACTGTCAGTGCAGAGCCTGAAGTGGGGCTCCATCTCACAAACTGTAGGATCATGACCTGAGCCGAAATCAAGTCAGATGCTCAACTGACTATGCCACCCAGGTGCCGCTGACCAATATTCTCTTAAACCAAACTCTGGGAGCCTTACTAAGAATACACAGCAATTGCAAAACCAACCACATCACTCACTCAAAAACAACTTCTTGGCATTTAATTTTATACATAATTGTAGAAATTATTATGAATATATATATTTTCCCACATGTATATACAAATATATGTGCATATATATACATTATATACAAACAATATATAACTACTTCTGTATTTATGTATGTATGCATGCATACGTGAACATATGTAAGCACTGAGAGGACAATTTTTGTGCAATCTCTATGGAAACATGGGGGGATAGAGAGACAGGGACAGAGAAGAGACAGAGACAGAGACATGAAGACAGAGTGAGAGACATAGCAAGAGATCATTTTCTTGGTGCTTTCATATAAAGTAGTATTTTTTAAATATTTTCTTATTTTTGAGAGAGAGACAGAGTGTGAGCAGGTGAGGGACAGGGAGAGAGGGAGACACAGTATCTGAGGCAGGCTCCAGACTCTGAGCTGTCAGCACAGAGCCTGATGTGGGGCTCCAACTCACAAACTGTGAGATTCGATGAAACAGATTAAACAGATCTACCTTTAGAATTTGCCAGGCCCACAGCTACAGTTCAAATAGAGATCACATATCTTGTATGTGACCTCATATGACCTGTGCTGAAGTCAGATGCTTAACCAACTGAGCCATCCAGGTGCCCCTAAGTAATATTTTTATTCAGCATAATTTTTATTATTTTAATAACTGTGTAACCTGACACCATTTTTATTTCAGATTTGTTTTTATTTTTTTAATGTTTATTTATGTATTTTGAGAGAGGGAAAGAGAAAACACACACAAGTGGGGAAGGGGCAGACAGAGAGAGAGAGAAAGAAAATCTCATGGGGCTCCATCCCAGGAACCATCATGACCTGAGCCTAAACCAAGAGTAGGACACTTAACCAACTAAGGCACCCAGGTGTATCATTTTTATTGCTTACTTATATATTCTGTAATTGGAACAAGTCAAAAGTATTAAGTAGGACAACAATTGTTCATTATTTACTTAATAATTTACAAGTTTTTATTTTTTTTAATGATAAGGATATAGCCTTTTTGTCTTCTATGTGACAGTACTTTGTTTTTCCATTTGGTTATTTATATTTTAACTTGGATTACTATTTTTTGAAGTTCAAATATAAGACATAAAAATGTTCTAAGGATGTACTGTAGTCCTAAACTTTTGTTCTCCTGATTAACACCATTCAGATCCAAGCAAATATCTTATAAACATCCTTCACCTATGTCATGAAAACAAAAGGCACTGCATTCAAACGCCGTGTAGGTTAATAGGTCAGGAACAGATATTGTTTTGAATTACAGTCAGAATCTGAGCAGTAGAAATCCTTATGTAAGTAAAAAAACAAGTAAATAGACTTACTAAATGTTTCCTTACAGATGACATGAATGGATATATTCTTGCATAACAAAGTACTGTTTTCCAGGATTGGCCAATATCTAGCTTCTGTCTTTTCTTTGTATTGCAATTTGTGGTTCTGGGGCTACCTATATATTGTTAAGGGATTTCCACCAGTTGTTTGGCAGCTGATAAACATTTTGCACTTAAATATTTCTTCTCATATGTATATATATATATATATATATATATATATATATATATATATGTATATAATGTATATATGTGTATATATAATGTATATTATGTATATGTATATATAGGATAGACATAACAGGCACAAAGCATAATACTGATATTTTACATGGGCAATTAGATGGTATTGAACACTAAAATTGTGAGTCACTTTATTTTTGTAAAAGGATCAATACGATTTAATTAAATTCTCCAAAGTAAATAGACATTTCCAGGACTTCACCCAGATCAAGTAATTTTGATGTATAAGTTAATATATTTAAATATAAGATATGTGATCTGTATTTGAACTGTAGCTGAGGGCCTGACAAATTCTAAAGGTAGATCTGTTTAATCTGTGTTATTTATTTTACTAGATTGTAGGAAGTGTTAGGAGAAAACATTTCATTGGTGAGAATAGTGAATGTCACTACATGTTATGCAAGTGGGCTTTGAAACAGAAGGAAATGACAATAATCAGATCAAAGGATAAGGAAAGAGGAAAAAACTTTCAGAAAGAAGCTTAACAATCTGTAGACTTTTATCATTGGTTTCTCTTGGATACTTAGTCGCACTTCACCTTTGAGTGGAATGTTTTAATATTAAAGTTCTGGAATCAGCTGGGACTAGTACAGTTTACCTGAGGGTAAAGGCTTTTGCTTTTTTGCTGTAGTTCAAGCTGGTTTTAAACAACCAGTCTAGACCTTTGAATGTCTGTAAACTAAGGAAAGAATCTGGTCTTTCAGCAGACCTACACACTTCAGATGAGTGGGTTGAGACCACAGGGCTAACATTTGTTCAGATTTGTTGAGAGTAACCTCCATCAAACTTGGCTTTGAGTCTTCATTTTCATATTTAAATTTTAGCAACTCTGAGGTTGCAACAAAAGTCATAGGTGTGGAGGACTTATAAAGTCCTTATTCACTCTGGCTAACCTATCCAGCCTCTGCACTATTACAATTTGCACTTCAAGTGAATGTCATAGGGGTGCCTGGGTGGCTCAGTGGGTTAAGCAACTGACTCTTGGTGTTGGCTCAGGTCATGATCTAAGGGTTTGTGGGATCAAGCCCCAGTGTAGGCTCCATGTTGACAGCACAAATCCTGCTTCAGATTCTCTCTCCCCCTCTCTCTGGCTCTCCTCTGCTCACATGTGTGCATGATCTCTCTCTCAAAACATAAAAAAATAAAAACAAAAACTAACTAGCTAAATAAATAAATAAATAAACTTTAAAAAATAAATGTCATATAATTTAGTTCTTTTTTTTTTTTAATTTGAAACAGAGAGAGAGAGAGAGAGAGAGAAAGTGTGGGGGGGGGAGGGGCAGAGAGAAAGACTCCCTAAGCGGGCTCCATGCTCAAGCGGGGCTCGATGCCAGGACCCTGGGATCATGACCTGAGCTGAAATCCAGAGTAGGACTCAACTGACTGAGCCACCCAAGCCCCTAGTTCTTTTTTTAAACACACTATTTTGACTAAAACTTTTGAGCCATTACTATGTAATTAACACTGTTAAAACACTTATACATTGTTTCAGAAAACTTGGCAAAAATTAATGAGCTGTTTAAAGCCTAAACCTTAGAGCCAAGCTTCTTGGACTAAAATCTTCCTTGGCAGCTGTGTTGCCCGGACAAGCTACTTAACCTCTCTGAACCTATATTCCTCATCTGAGAATAGGAACATAAAAGCACCTTTCTCACAGGAGGTTTTAAGGATTATTTGAGATAGTATTAATTAATGCTTAGAACTATGTCTGACACATAAGTTGTCTGTACATATTAGCTACTACTTTGATTACTCTGTTGTGACATTGGTTATGTCTGCTTGTTGGTTGGTTTCCTGCTTCACTGGAGACACCCTGATGCCAGCACATCGTTTGAAGTCTCTTGTCATCATCTTTGTGCAAACTGGAACCATCAGTTAAATTTTTACGAATCAGTCTATTTGTAAAACTAGATTTATGGAAAAGTTAGGATTTACAAAGTTACCAAAAAAAGTTAGTGACTTACAAAAGTCGCTGCCAGGCAAAGTATTATTCATCAATAAGAAATTCCATATATGGCCACAGGTAATAAACTTTTCTATAGTGGCTCAGTCCTTTAAACATTAAACCTTTTAAAAATAGTGGATATTTAATTGACTTTTCAAGCCTTTTTTTTTTTTGCAAGAAATAAAATACTTCCAAAATTATAACTGCTAATATTCTAGAGATTTAGGTTTCCTCAGGGTGCACACCAAATTATTATTGATATGTGGGGTACCATTAATTTGCCATATTGCTATGTATAAGTGGTGGTCCCTTTTGATTGATAAATCTGATCTAATGTAATTTAAAACAATGAATTACAAAAATAAATATTTTCCTATTGATTAACTATTTAAAATTATTTCTCTTAAAAAAGTGATATCTTCAATGGATATTCTTTATACTGTTTTCTGAAACTCTTAAACATAAAACAAATGATAAATCTTGTCACCTCTTAATTTTCAGCAGACCACAAGTACATTGCGTAGATTAAAGGGACACAAGCTAATTGCAAGCAATATTTTAATATGATTACTACATTAATACATTTATTTATAATAAAGTAGAAAATATTAATGTTGAACATTGCAGAAAATCATTGACCATTCCTTCTCTTTTTTATATTTCTTTTTCCTTAAAAACCTGTGTCTTTTTTTTTTCTTTCTTTCTTTTTAATGAAAGCCTTTGAACTGGAATCATCTATAGGGTGCACTGAATTGCTGTTATATAGCTCAGCAGGGACCTTTAACATCTTCTGTAGGGCACCTACTATGAAATCAATTTGTTCCACTGAACAAAATGACTCATTTGTTGCTTTGCTCTACATTGCCTTATTTTGACTTCTTGCATTATTATTTTTATTCAGATGGTAAACCACAGTACATTGTGATGGCACATCACTAACTTTCAGTGAAAGATCATACATATCCACGTCATCAATAATGGAAACATCTTAATGTCATCATAAAATAAATAAGATACCATGGTTCCTTTTTTTCCACACCAAACTTTAATTCTCAAGCTGTATCTTTATAAATTTTATTGGGACATAAAAGTCACATATCAATTCTTTATTCAAATTTAGAAGGAATGGCCAATAGTTTTCAACAAATGTCTATGCCTTATATTTGGGTTAGGAAATTTTCAATAAAATACAGTCAGAATAGTGCCATAAATCCTTATGTATCCATCACCCAGTTCAACAATACATTTTCTCTATAACTTGCTCACTTCTTGCCCTGAGTAATTGCAACAGATTATTCAGGAAAAAAATCTCAGATATTATAACATTTCATGTGTAATTATCTCATGTATATATCTAAAATAAGTACATCCCTTTATAAGCAACCACAATTTTCTATCACACTCTCACTGCAAAATTAGAAGTAATTCATTGGTTAATATCAAATATCTAGCCATTGTTCACAGTTCTTAACTTATCACAATTCAACCAAAATATAAACGAACCAAAGTATGAAATATTCAATCACACCAAAAAGTTCATGTCTGCCTCTTTAAAATCAATCCTAGGGGCGCCTGGGTGGCTCAGTTGGTTAAGCGTCCGACTTCAGCTCAGGTCATGATCTCGCGGTCCGTGAGTTCGAGCCCCGCGTCGGGCTCTGTGCTGACTGCTCAGAGCCTGAAGCCTGTTTTGGATTCTGTGTCTCCCTCTCTCTGTGACCCTCTCCCATTCATGCTCTTTCTCTCTCTGTCTCAAAAATAAATAAACGTTAAAAAAATTTTTTAAATCAATCCTTTACTACCCAACTTTTGGGAAGAATTGATCAGTTTTAAGTTCCTACTCTTCACCTTTTTCTAAAACATTACATAAATGAAATAACAATATGTGGCTCTTTTAAGTTTATAGCATAGTAAAAATCACTTGACTATATACATTGGGTCTATTTCTGCACCCCCTATTCTGTTCATTGGTTTATTTGTCTGCCTTTACACCAATTCTACATTTGTTGGTTACTGGATGTAAGAAGTATTGAAATCAAGTAAGGTTAAGTTTTTTAAGTTCTTGCTTTTGAAAATTTTTTTAACAGTGGGGAGAGTACATTTGATTCTTTTTATTTCCATGTTATTTTTAGAATTAGCTTTTACAAACCAACAAACAAAACACCTACTTGGATTTTGATTGGGATTGCACTGAATCTACCTATCAAATGGGAGAGAACACCTTAACAATATTTTGGTTATCCAATTCAATTCATGACATAGTTTGTCTTTGCATTTATTTGGGCTTCTTTTATTTCTGTCATCAAGGTTTTGTAGTAGTAAGCATATAAATCTAATATAATTATATACCTAGATATTTCATATTATATGTTGCTATTTTAAATGGTACTTTAAATTTTTTAAATTTCCAATTGTTATTTTCTGGCATTAAAAATACAAATGATTTTTAAAAATTAACTTTGTATATTGTGATGTTGCCAACATACTTAATAGTTTTAGTAGCTCTTTAGATTCTTTAGTATTTCTTAAGTAAATAATCATGTCATGAGTAAATAGGGAAAACTGTATTGTCTCCTTTTCAACTCCCATGCATTTTATTTATTTCTTGTCTTACTGGATTGACTGGTACTTAAGATTGCTCCCAATTATAGGGAAAAATCATTTTTTTACCATCATGTATGCTGCTAACTGTAGGGTTTTCAGAGATGCCTTTATTAGATTGAGGAAGTTCCCTAATATTCCTTTTTTTGCTGAGAGTTCTTACCATGAAGAGATGTGGAAAATTATCAAATGCTTTTCCCGCATCCATTGAGATGATCCTAATTGTTTTTCTTCTTTAGCTTATTGATATGGTGAGTTACATTGTTTAACACATGTTTCACCAATCTTGCACTCTTTGGATAGATTCCTGGGCCATAATATATTCTGTTTTAATAGATTGTTGATTTGATATACTAATGTTTCATTGTGGATTATTGCATATATGTTCATGAAGGATATCTATCCTTACTTTATTTTTTTCCCTTGTAATATCTTTGCCTGACTTGGTATCAATGTAATGTTGACATCATAAAATGTATGAAAAGTAGTCTCTATTTTTCAATTTTTGGTCAAGTTTTTTCAATGCATATTATTTCTTCTTTAAATATTTGAAAGAATTTTCCAGTGATGTCAATTGTGTCTACAATTTTCTTTACAAGGTTTTTAGAAGTTCAATTAATTTAATAGATAAAGAACTATTCAGATTATTCATTTCTTCTTAAATGTTTTTGGAAGTTTGTGCACTACAAAAAATTATATATTGTGTGGCACGTAAGTGGCTCAGTCATTTGAGCTTCTGACTTTAGCTCAGGTCATGACCTTGCAGTCCATGAGTTCAAACCCCATATTGGGTTCTGTGCTGACAGCTCAGAGCTGGGAGCCTGCTTCAGATTTGGTGTTTCCCTCTCTCTCTGCCCCTTCCCCCTCATGCTCTGTGTCTCAAAAATGAATAAACATTATAAAAAAATTTTTTAATTATTTATTTTACGCATCCTTGTAATGTCCATTGGAGGTAAAAGTTTAATTTTATAATAAACTCTTGACCTGCTGCCAAAGTGGTTTTTCCATTTTCCATTTTCAGGAGTAATGTCAAGCCCACCAAATGAAATTATTTTTCAGATGTTGAAAATTTTAATTTCTAGAAGTTCTATTTGATTATTTTTTATATCCACATTTTTGTCTCATATGTTTATATTGTAAATTAATGTGCATTTTTAATAATAGCTGTTTGAAGATCTTGTCTGCTAATGACATCCCTCTGTGACTTCTGAGGTTATTCCATATTACTGAGTTTTCACCTGATTATGTGTAACATGTTGCTGCTGCTTTAGAAGCTTAGTAACTTTCCATTGGATGTTACACATTATGTATTACATTTTTGAATGTTTTGATTTGTTATCTACTTTTAAAGAGTGTTGAAGTTTGAGTCAGCCATTTAATCCTTCAAATTCAAACGATAGCTTGTTTTTAAGTTTCACTGTGGTGGTCTACAGTGGTCTTTAGTTTGGAAGTTCTACTGCGACATTACCTTTCCAGTCTTTCTACTGAATGTCAGGTATTCAGCAAAGTACTTCATTCTGGCTGGTAGAAACTCAAACATTTCCCAGACTCATGCGACCTCTTGAAATTGTTCAACTTACAAGTTTCTCTGCAGTTTTTCGTTGTTTAACCAACCTTGCAGAGTCTCATCCGATACCTGTGCAGAGTGGTCTTAAGCTGAAAATCTATGGTACCGCTATGTATATTTCTGAGGTTATTTCCCTGTATGGATCCCTTTTCAATACCCAGCCCTGAAATTTATCTGCCTCAGCTTAAATATCTTCATCTGACTCTTCATCTCTGTTCTCAACAGCAAGTCACCTGGTTTCTCCATCTGCCCCGTGTTGCGGTTATTGTAATTCTGTGTCTAACTAGAAGGCTGAGGTAAATGTGCTTAGTACATTGATGTCATTTTTCCACCGAGGTTACACCTACCTTGTCAGAAAAAATTTTGTCAAAGAATGTAAAGTATGGCTTTTAAATGATAAAGTATGTTTGAGTTCATAACCAAGACTACTTTCTTTTTCTTTCTTCCTTTTTTTTTTTTTTGCTTCTCATTTCATCTTAAGCTTCTTATGTGAGTTAACACACATTTACATATATCACACCTGAAACTATACAAACAAAAATACGTGTTAATAGACATTGTCAAGGTATTTTATTTAATGCTTTTGCCATAATTCTTTTAATAAAAGCCTCTGATATTTTAGCTTATTGTTATCTTTCCTTATTGCATTTATTTAATAAAAATTTCTTTTTTTTTTTAATTTTTGTAATGTTCATTTATTTTTGAGAGACAGAGAGACACAGAGCACCAGCAGGGGAGGGGTAGAGAGAGAGGGAGACACAGAATCCGAAGCAGGCTCCAGGCTCTGAGCTGTCAGCACAGAGCCTGATGCGGGGCTTGACCCACGAACCACAAGGTAATGACCTGAGCTGAAGTCGGCTTAACCAACTGAGCCACTCAGGCGCCCTAAGAATTTGTTTTCCTTATTAGCGTAACTTCTGGATGCCCCAAAACTATATGCTGGGTCCTATTAAAGACAGAAAGAGAAACATTAGGAATAGCAGAAATCATTTATTCCCCAGATTCACCATAGTTTCATGAAGAATTTAACTCTATTTCCTACCCTTTTTAACCAAATGGAACAGTTGAGGGAGGAAGGAGGAGAGTGACAGAGCAAACCTTATTTATAATACAGGAGAAAATTCAGTAATTGGAATTATAAAAATACAAATAGTCTCTCTGTGAGGGCAGAGAAGGTATAGTCAATTCAAATGGGGAGATACGATAAGACTTCATGGTGATGAACATGGAATATCAAGTCTTAGAAGAAAAAAGTTTTTGAAAAACAGGTAATATCACATGAGAAGGTAGACAACACTGTGTCTTTAAAATGCATATTTCAACAACCCTACTACCCTGGAGTGAACTGATATGACAAAATCACCCTTGAAAAAAACAGTTTAAGGTCCAGCATGGAAATAACAAAAAAAAACACAAAACAAATAAGGAGGATAAATGCTAGACTGTGGTATAACATTTTTTTGAAAACAAGCTAAAAACCATAGCCCCAATTCTAGTTTTGTAAAACCAAATGAAGGACACCACAGATGACATGAAAATAAGTATTCAGGAAAAGAATTATAATCCTTTTCTATTCACTTTATTTTTTTTATGTTTATTTATTTTGAGAGACACAGAGAGAACGAATGGAGGAGAGGAAGAGAGAGAGGGAGAGAGAGAATCCCAAGCAGGCTCTGTACTGCCAGCATGGAGTCCAATGCGGGGCTCGAACTCATGAACTGTGAGATCATGACCTGAGCCGAAACCAAGAGAGGGACACTTAACCGACTGAGCCACCCAGGTGCACCATCTATTCATTTTAAATAATCAGCACACAATGTATAAGAACAGAGGTAAGATCCATAGCAAGTAAAGGTGGAGACCACGTAAGTCTTCTTTGCAGGAGCCTAGAAACTTTAGTGGAGTCAAATGTTATAATTTTTTTTTTTTTTTTTTTTTTTTTTTTTTTTTTTTTTTTTTAGAAAACAAGCGTATGGCATTGATTAAAAACATTCTAACAGGAATTATTGAATATATATGCTACAAAAAAACTGTGAATATACAGAGGTAGGTTAATTTAAATCATAAATAAAGAACAAGTTTTACCAATTCGGAAACTGAAGTAAGCGCTTATTACCAGAATGACATCATTAATTTAAGATATCTCAAAAATAGAAAGAAAGATGAAAAGCTAGTGGTCAGTTAGTTCAAAAGGAAGCAAAACGCTAATTAATCCTTTGACAATCATTAAAAAAATAAAATCAGGTTAAGTTTGGATTATTTATGTAGTTAGAATCTTAAAAAATCCAAATAAAAAGAGAAATCTTGACAGTTTCCCACATACTTGGTTAAACCCCCCCCCACACACACACCCTAATTTTCTTTTGACGAGATTCCATAACTGGTTGCATAGAGAGAGGCAAGATTATGACTATATTCAGAAGATAATACCTTGCAAATGACTATAATCAATTTTATAGCTCTATTGATATCTGAATTATTTGAATTTGCATCATTTCATCTTGCTAACAGAAGACCTAGCAACAGATTGAGGCAATTTTCCAAGTTGCTATTTGTTTCTGTTATTTTCAATTACTGCTATGTTGGTAAGTATTTAACATGGCTATGGAAAAAACAATGGGTTCCTTCTGCATTTCCCAGCCATACTTTGTCTATATGAGGCCATGTGACTATGGCCAATGGATTGTTCATGTAAATGCTATACACTTCCAGGTATGGCCCATTCAAGCTCCTGTGACAGTTTCTACTTCTTATTTGTTTCTCTGCAAAGGTTCCAGTGGGAAGAACTGTGAATTTACCATATGGAAGGGACATGGACTCCTGAGTCACCACATGGAATTTGGCTGCTACAAGTGGATTGGACTGACCTCTGGGAGATAAATAAAACTTTTAAGTTTAAGACAAAGAGATTTTGGTGTTGTGTGTTTCAGCGCTGGTATGCTCTGATACCATGAAAAGAGCTATAATATTTTGGATGATAAAAGCTTAGATTTTAAATATAATGAACCACTGGCTGGGCACATGCAGAAATAGAAGCCTTCAAGTTTTTATATCAGTTAAAGAGTCATTGCATATTCTGTGTAATACTTGCTCCAACGTTAATAATAAAGTAAAAACTGAATAGAGTGTGGAAAGGGGCAGCAGGGATAAAGATGAGAATAGAACATCAGCCTTAAGAGAAAATCCAAAAGAAAGGGGAACCCTCTTGCACTGTTGGTAGGAATGCAAACTGGTGTAGCCACTCTGGAGAACAGTATGCACTATCCTCCAAACGTCAAAAATAGAACCACCCTATGATCCAGGAATTTCACTACTTGGTATTTGCCCAAAGAATACAAAAATACAGATTCAAAGGGGATCCCCATGTTTATGGCAGCATTATGAACAATAGCCAAGCTATGGAGAGAGCCCACATGTCCATCAACTGATGAATGGATAAAGAAGATGTGGTATATGTGTGTGTGTGTGTATATGTGTGTGTGTGTGTGTGTATACATATACATATACATATACATAAAATGGACTATTATTCAGCCATCAAAAAGTGAAATCTTGCCATTTGCAATGATGTGGATGCAACTAGAGTGTATTATGTTAAGCGAAATTAGTCAGAGAAAGACAAATACTATGTGATCTCACTTATATGTGGAATTTAAGAAAGAAAACAGATGAACAAATGGGGAGGAGGGAAACAAACCATGAGAGACTCTTAAAGATAGAGAACAAACTGAGGGTTGATGGAGGGAGGTGGGTGGTGGATGGATTCAATGGGTGATGAGTATTAAGGAGGGCACTTGTTTGGATGAGCACTGGGTGTTGTATGTAAGTGATGAATCACTGAATTCTGCTGAAACCAATATTGCACTGTCTGTTAACTTACTAGAATTTAAATTAAAATTTGGGGGAAAAAAGGAGAATCTACTGGCTATACCTTAAAGAGATGTCTGTCAAGTATCTAAAGCTTTTTATTTTCCTAGACTTTAAATATTTTGGTTTCCAACAAGCAATAAATGAAAATTACTTTTTTATATGTAAAAAAGAGAAATTCCAAAAAATGGATTTTACCTATAGAGAGAGTACAATTTTGTGCCTACAAGAATATTTTGGGCTAAGCATGGGGCCCATCAGTTGAGCTAAAAACACTTAAGATATTAGAGACTATTAAAAAAATAAGAAACACTTATTTAGCATCAAGAAGTTGATAAGATATAAGGAAATAATCCATGATCCAGACAAAATCTAATGGATGTGGAAATCCAGAATGGCAACATTACTCCACTATCTTGAAGATGATTGACAAATACAGTGAATTTAAGCTTTAGTTTAAGGGATAAAGAAAATGTACAGGATTTGCCTAAGGCAGAAAATCAAAAGGCAGAAGGGCTAAAGATGAATAACTCAAAAATTAGAAAAAGGAAAATGAATAAACCCAAAGAGTAGGTGAATGGAAATATTAAGGATAAGACGTAAAATTAGTGAAATGCAAAACCTACAAAATGGAATCAACAAAGTCCAAAGATCATTCATGACACGAAAATATAACAAAATAGACTAAACTTCAGTGACATTTAATATCTTAACATATGATATAATGAACAACTTTATAATAATAAATCTGAAAATTTATACAAAATAGACAAATCTTTATTTTATTTATTTATTTATTTATTTATTTATTTATTTATTTATTTATTTATTTTGGGGGAGAGAGAGAGAGCACGAGCAGGGTAGGGGCAGAGAGAAGGAGAGACAGAATCCCAAGCAGCCTCTTCCCCATCAGCACAGAGCCTGATGCTGGGCTTGAACTCACAAACTGCGAGGTCACAACCTGAGCTCCCAAATAGACAAATAGATAAATCTTTA
The DNA here is from genome assembly GCF_028749965.1 of Puma concolor. Classification (NCBI taxonomy): domain Eukaryota; kingdom Metazoa; phylum Chordata; class Mammalia; order Carnivora; family Felidae; genus Puma; species Puma concolor. The sequence goes on along the minus strand of NC_141673.1, from coordinate 43,870,994 downwards.
GAAGAACACAAATTACACATTGACAAAAGAATTCCAAACAATTCTAAATAATGCTATAATTGAATTAAATCAATAGTCAAAAATCTTATTTGAAGGAAATTCTTAGTCTACATGGCATTGGTAATATTTGAACTTCTAGAGGCATATGATTCTAATCTAACACCAACTGTTCTAAGAAATAGGAAAAACAGGGGTGCCTGGGTAGCTCAGTCAGTTAAGCATCTGACTTTGGCCTAGGTCATGATCTCACGGTTCTCATGAGTTCGAGCCCCACATAGGGCTCTGTGCTGACAGCTCGGGGCCTGGAGCTTGCTTTGGACTCTGTGTCTCCCTCTCTCTCTGCCCCTCCTCTGCTCATGCTCTGTCTCTGTCTCTCTCTCTCAAAAATAAATAAACATTAAAAAAATTAAAAAGAAAATAAAAAAAAGAAATGGGAAAAACACACATGTATACCAATTGTATTTATAAGATTGGCATGGCCTTGTTATAAAAAAAAATATACTACATGAAAGTAAATTTACATACAAATTTCACCCAAGAACATACATGAAAAATGCAAACTCAAATATTAACAAACGAACACAACAATGAATAAAAAAAGATAATATAATCTATCTTATTGGGTTTTTCAGAGATTCAAGTTTAAAATCAGTTTCTCAATTAATGTAATGTACCAGATTAAGTTTGAAGAAGATAAAATATATCATTTCAATAAATGTAGAAAAAATATTTTGCTTGTACATAACTTTGGGAATATATATACATATATACATATATATACATATATATACATATATACATATATATATATACATATATATACATATATACATATATATATACATATATATACATATATACATATATATATACATATATAAATAGTTAGTGGAATTTCTGGGTCAGAGGGTAAATGTACAGGATACTATCAAGTTGCAAATATCTTTTCCCACTTAGGACAATATCTTAAGAAACAGATATTGAGGAATAGAGTGTGCAATTTCTGTATAGATTAATTTATCAATGATTTCCTTCATGGAAAATTTCATTTTCAAAAAAATTGTCATCTTTCTTCTTTCCATCCTCTCTTCCTCCCTCCTTTTCTTCCTTCCTTCCTTCCTTCCTTCCTTCCTTCCTTCCTTCCTTCCCTTCTCCCCTTTTTCTTATCTGTCGTCCTTTTAGTGTGACAATATAAATTAATGTCTTGTAAGGTGAATTAAGATTCAATTTTTGTGTTTTCCTTAATTAATAAACATCTGCAAGAGTGCAATTTCATTCTATTGAATATAAATATTCTAATTGCTGACAAACTGTGCATGTTGGAAAAAGGAGAGACAGGAGGCAGAAAAACAGTTATTTAACAAAAATTATATAAAGAAACTATTACTTCACAAGGAAAAAGGAGGTAATATTTGAAATTATAAGTTTATGAATTTTGAACCATTATGTACGTGAAATGTGAAAATAACAGCTCTCCTGATATGTTGTTAGGTAACCAGAAACAAGAAAATTTATGACTGCATTTAAGAGTGGGGGTTCAAGAATTAGACTGCCTGAGGTCAAAACTAGGATCTTCCATATATTAGCTGAATGAGCTGGAGAATTTTCTAAAATTCCCTTAGTTTTCTCATCTATAAAATGAAGATAATGATGTTATATACATCAGGGCATCTGGGTGGGTCAGTCCGTTAAGCATCTGCCTTTGGCTCAGATCATGATCTTGCAGTTTGTGAGTTCAAGCCCCACGTCAGGCTCTGTGCTGACAGCTCAGAGCCTGGAGCTTGTTTTGGATTCTTGTCTCCCTCTCTCTCTGCCCCTGTTCAGCTCACGCTCTGTCTCTCTCTCAGAAATAAATAAACAGTAAAAAATTTAAAAAATAAAAATATTATGTTATATACATCTTAAGATAGTTGTGGATAAGTAATAGTCAATGTTTGTAAAATGGATACAACAATTCTTGGAAAACACACGGCACTTCCACCAATCTTGAAATTTGCCTGGTGTCATTCCTTAATCTTCTCCTTCTAAATTCTCCACTGCTGTCCATTCCTCTTGGCAACAAATATAAAGAAATTAGATTAGTCTTTTGAACTTTTTATATTCATTACCCTGAAACTTTGTCAATTTCTCCTCCACAATGGTTTTAGAGAAGTCTCCACTGAAAACATCTGATCTCAAACTCACTTACTCATGGATTTCCACACCGTTACTCATCAGTATTCCTATTTTCTCCGTATAGATGTTTTGCCTAACCCTGTTTGTCGCCTAATATGTGGTCTTCTTTACATTTAGAATGTTTTCCCACTTTATACCAATTGAAATTCCATACTTTCTGCTGTGTACTTTAGGAACACTTTGGCAACTAATCTGACCTCAGACCAATTCGTTATTTTGTTAGTGCCTTTTTGTAAAATGCTTGTAATGCGCTATCACTTATTTTTTTTGAATCAGATACTGCTGTTAGGTTGTTTCCCTAACTGCAGCTGTTACTCTTGGAATCAACCACATGCAACATGTTTCTGCACATGTGCATTTTTCAAAGCAGTATTATTTTTATGCTCAGAATCAGTAAGCAAAATGACGAACAAGATATTTTAAAAGCAACAGGACTATTTAAATATCTTCCCTTTAGCACATCTTTACTAATTATTCACTTACAATTATTCACTAATAATTAACTTTATTCACAATAATTCACATTCAATTCACAATAATTGCAATTATTCACTAATTATTCATCTTTACTAATTATTTGCTTTGATTTATAAGGGTCTATATTCTATCAATCACTTGCTAGGTTGCTTTTGGCAAATCACTTTACACTTCTACATCTCCGTGCCGTCATCTGACAAAGTAGGCATTGGGTTATATGCTGGATAAAGCATGGAACTTCAAAATTCTCCAATAACAGACTTAGAAACTGCTTGCCATGCATCAGGTCTGCAAATAGCACCTCAGTGAATGTCTCTTTGTGGATATGTGTGGAAGTTTTCCTGAGATACATATTTAGGAGTGGAATTTCTGGGTCATGGAAAATATTCTTATTTAATTTGACTGAGTACACTCATATTGTCTTCCAGAATGACTACACCAGTCCACAGTGATTGAGGTTTAATGTATAGAAACATCCACCCTAGCACTTAGCATTTTCAACTTGCAGGTCTGTTAGCTGTGAAGTGACACCTTTCTTTGATTACTAACGAACTTGAACAACTATTACGTACTCTGTAAATTGTCTGTTCTTATATTTTGCACATGTTTTTCTATTCATCACAGCTAAAAAGTGGAAACAATCTGTATCAATTTCCTAGGACTGCTATAACCATGTAGCACAAACTGGGTGGGCTAAAACAATAAAAATATATAATCTCACAGTTCCTGAGGCTAAAAGTCTGAAATCAAGGTGTGTACAGGACCATCCTTCCTCTGAAAGATGTAGGAAAGAATCTTTCTTTTCAAATGCCAACCTCTTATAGTTTTCAGTAATTCTTATCATTCGTTGGTTTAAAACTGGCCCACTCCAGTCTTACCTCCATCTTTGCACGGGCTTCATTCCTTTGCATGTGTCTGTGTGCCCTCTCCTCTGCCTTCTTACAAGGACACTAATCTTTGTATTCAAGGTGCACCTATCTGCTGTGTGACCTCATCTCAGCTAAATATATCTGCAAAAAGTCTATTTCCAAGTGAGATCAGTTCTGAGATTCTAGATGGATATGAATTTTTTTGGGGGGTGGGGAGGGAGAACCCATTTGACCCTAATGTTCATGACCTAAATGTTCATCATGACCTAAATGTTCATCAACTGAAGAACAGATAAACAAAATGTGTTTTTTTCTTTACAGTGGGCTATTATTTGGCAATCAAAAGGAATGAAGCAGTGAATGATACCCACTACTGCATGGATGAACCTTGAAGCTTATGCTCATTGAAAGAAGTCAGTGACAAGATCCTACACCTATGTAACTCAATGATTATAGTCTAGAATCGGCAAATTTGTAGAGACAGAAAATAGATTAGTGGTTGCCTAGGGGTAGAGGGAAGCATGTGGAATGACTGCTCTGGATTCCTTCCTAGGTAGTAAAAATGTTCTAAAATTAGATTGTAGTGATGGTTGCACAATTTTGTGAATTTACTAAAAATGACTGAAGTGTATAATGTAAATAGATGGATTTTATGGTATGTGAATTATAACTTAGTAAAAACTATTTAAAAAATGACTCACACACCTGGATTTGGTGTGTGTGTGTGGGGGGGTTATGTCATACTTCTGGAATGTGTAGTGACACTGGGTTTCTTTTTGTTGTTGACTCAAAACAATTGATGAAATATTATCTATGTACATCTAGATATATGCCTATATTGAGTTAGCTATTGAAAATTCTCTTAGTTTTGATATTGGTGAAGTTTGTCAACTAGAATTCCTTTATTTTTACATAAGTATATTCATCAATATTTTTATTATGATTTAAATTTTTGAAAAATTTTTAAGTCTGCCTTTTCTCCCATATCAGTAAATTGTTCTCTCCTGTATTAATATAATTACCTTGTAGTTTTTCCTTTAAAGAGTATCTTCTTTTTTTAAGTTTATTTATTTATTTTTGAAAGAGAAGGAAAGCATGAATCGGGGAGAAGCAGAGAAAGAGAGGGAAAGAGAGAGAATCCCAAGCAGACTCCCTGTAGTCAGCACACAACCTGATGTGGGGCTCAGACCCACGAACCATGAGATCATGACCTGAGCTGAAGGTGAACGCTCAACCAACTGAGCCACCCAGGCACCCCTCTTTTCACATTTAGGTATTTAGTGTATCTGAAGTTCAAGTCTTATGTGTAATTAGGTAAAGATTTAATTTTACTTTTTTTAAATATCATGATCCAATTTTTGTAACACCGTCTATTATGCAATGTATACTGTATGTTTATTAAGTGCTTGCACACAGATGGCTTGATGTCTTAGTTCCCTCTTCTTTTCAAATAGTCTAGTCTTGTGACATCACCACACTGTTTTCATTACTATAATTCCCCATTTTCCTTTATCGTTTCTTAATTAGAAAGTGTATTGTGCTATCTCCTCAATAGGATAAATGCTCCTAGGGTTTCAAATAAACTCATAATATTGACTTTCCAGGAACTGGACCACTGTGAAGCATATGGTAGACAATCAGTAAATCTGAATAAATGAAGAATGAGCAAACGAAAGAAACAGCATGTAGAAATTATATATATATATATATAATGTTTAGTAAACCAAAATACATGACCAATTGTTTTAGGAAATTATACAAACTTGATGCATTTAAGAAGAAGCATATAAAATATAAAGAAATGAAACAGTCATAGGGCAGAGTGGGACATGTAAAGGGGAGGCATGTGTACAAATTTACTCCTTCTAAAAGGACAAATCTTATGTCAAATGGATATTACAATCAAAATTTAAACACAACATTTAAAAAAATTTTTCAGCATATTTATTTATTTTGAGAGAGAGAGAGAGAGAGAGTTAGAGAACAAGTGGGGGAGGGGCAGAGAGAGAGAGAGAGAGAGAGAGAGGGAAAGAGAGAATCCCAAGCAGGCTGTGCACCTCCAGGGCAGAACCCAATGCAAGGCTCAAACTCATGAACCATGAGATCATGACCTGAACCAAAGTCAGATGCTTAACCGACTGAGTCACTCAGGTGCCCCCAAGCATAACATTTTTGATATTCAGATTAATATAATCTTGTCTAAGAGTTGTTATCTCATTATCTCGTTAATGTTATGTCTTATTACAATTAGGGCATTGCTGATTTTGAATTTGAAAATTAATACTAAACATAATTTTTAAAACCTGCTTTTAATTGGGGAATTTCAAGTTTTATTGCACTAATAAAATGTTCAGGCTCAGACAACGCTAATTACTATTTAGAGATTGTTTGCAGGTGCAAATGTGAAAACATTTCTTAAAATTGTAAACACTTTATTGTATTTAAATACCTGTATTTTATAAGAACTAGTAATGTTTGAAGTGATTTGCATTTAATTGTGTTTTAATCATTCCAAAAGTCAACAAAGTTGTAAATATTCTTCTCTAAGAAAGAATTTTTCTACTTATAAAATATCTAGGGATTCCTCAGACTGATCCTTGTCTGGGATTACTTCTGTCTACACCAAGGCCCCAGCACTCCATTAGCACGTGTTCTCACATCAAAAGTCGTTTACGCCCTGTACAATTTGTACAGCCACCACTTCCTACTGAAGTCACTTTTTGCAGTTCTATAAACATAAAACAAGACAATGTACAAAAATGTTTGGAATATAAGACTTCATTATTGGCCTCCAACAGAGTCCATTTGAAGGGAAACCAGAAATACATTCAAAGTTATACTCTCTTGAGGTCTAGATAGACCATATAGCGCTTGGAGTTGCCAGAGGTTAGAAAAAAAGATGAAGCAAGGAAGGCAAGAGAGGAAAAAGAATTCAAATAGGGAATGGGCAATTTATACTTGCCGAATGTCCACCATGGGCCTCACTTTATGCTTGGTGTTGTTATATACCATTTCTCATCTAGCAGTCAACAAAACGCCACACATTATATTATTTCTCTAAACTACAGCTTTCTTACTGAGAAAACAAAAGTTCAGAATCAATACCTGTCTGATGTCCCTGAAGCTGCTGAGGAACACGGAGTCTAGAAGTCAGCCCTCCTGATGCTCCATCCAGCATGCACTCCACCACAGCGGGAGTTCAAGACTAGACTGAAAGTACAGATCTTGTCTTAGAAGGGATAACATAACGCAGTATCCATACAGGTAATAAAATTTGTGTTTTATCAGTTCCATGATATCTATACCCAGATCATTATTGTTTAGTCACTAATTTTTAGTTGACTTGCCGTAATGTGAACAAATCTCAGTTATGTAGTTCTGATTTTTGCATGTTTCACATCATAACTTAAGAAAAGTAGAAATACACGATTGCTTTAAATGCAAAAACAAAACCAAAAATGTCCATTTTTCAAAGAACTGGGCAAAACCACTTGCCCAAATCCTTAGTTTACAGCTGGAAATATGTCTATAATTAACTATCTTAAATAGAAGGTTACCCTAGCAGGAGAAAGATACTTCATATTTTGTCTTTATCTTTTGTTGTGGGCATTTTTGTAAAATAAGAATAATTTAGAAATGATGTTTAATGTAATGCTGTCACAGGGAGATTACAATTAGAGAAAGCACACAGTACTTTTCTACAATCTGAAGAGAATTATGGTATGTTTCCACTAGCTCTCGACATATTTCTTCAAACTCTGAAAATGCAGTTTGGTATTCTGATGTATTAAGAACCCAATTAATCATAAGTGTTAGTTCAGCTGCAGGGTAGATAAGTTTGTTATTAGAAATCACATTTTGAATTTTTAAAAATTCTATTTTATTTTTATGTTTCTTTCTCTGAAGCAGTCCCTTTTAATTATGCGACAGTAAATTTCATATCCAACAATCAAATACAGTTTTGCTGTTTCATCAAAAAGGATCCATGTGCTCTTTGCTTTTCTGTATTTCCGTCTATGGCTTTACTTCAAAAGAAAAAAAAGCTCCTTTAGAGTAATATTAAGATAAATTTTGCATTTAAAAAATTTTTTAATGTTTATTTATTTTTGAGAGAGAGAGTGCAAGTAGGGGAGGAGCAGAGAGAGAGGGAGACACAGAATCTGAAGCAGGCTCCAGGCTCTGAGCTGTCAGCACAGAGCCTTACATGGGGCTCAAACTCATGAACTGTGAGATCATGACCTGGGCTGAAGTGGTACACTTAACTGACTGAGCCACCCAGGTGCCCCAAATTTTACCTTTTTATTTATTTATTTATTTATTTATTTATTTTTAATTTTTTTTTTCAACATTTATTTATTTTTGGGACAGAGAGAGACAGAGCATGAACGGGGGAGGGGCAGAGAGAGAGGGAGACACAGAATTGGAAACAGGCTCCAGGCTCTGAGCCATCAGCCCAGAGCCCGACGCGGGGCTCGAACTCACGGAGTGCGAGATCGTGACCTGGCTGAAGTCGGACGCTTAACCGACTGCGCCACCCAGGCGCCCCAAAATTTTACCTTTTTTTTTTTTCTTTTTTTTTAATTTTTTTTTTTCAACGTTTATTTATTCTTGGGACAGAGAGAGACAGAGCATGAACGGGGGAGGGGCAGAGAGAGAGGGAGACACAGAATTGGAAACAGGCTCCAGGCTCTGAGCCATCAGCCCAGAGCCCGACGCGGGGCTCGAACTCACGGAGTGCGAGATCGTGACCTGGCTGAAGTCGGACGCTTAACTGACTGCGCCACCCAGGCGCCCCAAAATTTTACCTTTTTTTTTTTTCTTTTTTTTTTTTTTAATTTTTTTTTTTCAACGTTTATTTATTCTTGGGACAGAGAGAGACAGAGCATGAACGGGGGAGGGGCAGAGAGAGAGGGAGACACAGAATCGGAAACAGGCTCCAGGCTCTGAGCCATCAGCCCAGAGCCCGACGCGGGGCTCGAACTCACGGAGTGCGAGATCGTGACCTGGCTGAAGTCGGACGCTTAACCGACTGCGCCACCCAGGCGCCACAAAATTTTACCTTTTTAAAACATTATAAACTTGTTGAGGATGTAGAGGATTATTTATAGTAACTAGTCTTGCCCAACTATGCTTGGGTGTCTCCATTTTATGAATTAATAGCATTGATAAAAATTATGTATTTTAGCAGAATTCATTGTATCAGTACTTACTATATGTCAGGCAATGTGCAAAGAATCTTATACACAATAGTTTACTTTTAATTTACACACTGGCCCAATTTGGAAGGTAAATAGAGATGGGGAAATTGAGTAATAAAATACTTGTATGATTTAAACAGGTCATGTAGCTTGTAGGGAGCAAACTCATTTTACCCGGTTCCAAAGGGTAATTATAGCTCTTTAACAGGCACTACAAAGTAGGTATAGTGGGCAAAGTGTTGAATAGCCATTCCTATGAAATATATGTAAGGTGGTTTTACTAGTAACTAGTTTCCCGGTAGCATTGGTTGATGATTTGATTGAGAATGAGAAGGGAAAATAGATTGAAGGAAGGACAATTTTGAAAGCTGAAATGTGAACTCTTGAATTTATTGCCTCAAACAAAGGAAAATTAAAGTCTATGTCTACTGATACAAACTTGATTATTTTGATTAAAGCCTAAGTCAAAATGTTTGAGTCTGTTAAAAAAAATAGTTGTCAGTCAAAACAAAACAATAGGTTGATTTTTTTAACTTTCTTTTGTTTTTTTTAACCTTGCCAATGAAAATAGACAAATTAGTAAATGTAGAACCAATCAGAATTATACAATTTTTTTCTTTATTGTCGCCTTAAATCCGGAAGTCATAGCTGTGTAGGCAATCTGACAAGAAGGTAATACTTTTCTGAATGATCGATGAACTGTAAATTCCTAGTCCTACATTAACGTAAAAATCCATAGTGAGGGCAGGTTTTATCTGATGAAATCAAACCTTCACAGACCTCATCTTTTAACCTCTACTGTACTATATGTAAAGCTGTTTAAATTTATATTAAAACTTCTGGGAAAGACTATAGGGGAGAGAGAGGGAAGATGGCGGCGTAGGAGGAAGCTGGGCTTACCGCGCGTCCTGCTGATCACTTAGATTCCACCTACACCTGCCTAAATAACCCAGAAAACCACCAGAGGATTACCAGAACGGAGTCGCTGGAGCCAAGCGCAGACAGGAGGCCCACGGAAGAGGGTAGGAAGGGCGGCGAGGCGGTGCGCGCTCCACGGACCGGCGAGAGGGAGCCGGGGCGGAGGGGCGGCTCGCCGGCCAAGCAGAGCCCCCGAGTCTGGCTTGCAAAAAGCGGAGGGGCCTGACGGACTGTGTTCCGACAGCAAGCGCGACTTAGCGTCTGGGAGGTCATAAGTTAACAGCTCTGCTCAGAAAGCGGGAAGGCTGGAGGACAAAGGGAAGGATAGCTGCTGAGCCCCCGGACGACAGAGCTCAGTTTGGTGGGGAACAAAGGCGCTCGCCAGCGCCATCTCCCCCGCCCATCCCCCAGCCAAAATCCCAAAGAGAACCAGTTCCTGCCAGGGAAATTGCTCGCTCAGCGCAAACACCCAACTCTGCGCTTCTGCGGAGCCAAACCTCCGGCAGCGGATCTGACTCCCTCCTGCTGCCACAGGGCCCCTCCTGAAGAGGATCACCTAAGGAGAAGCAAGCCAAGCCTGCCCCTCCTGCCCCTGTGCACCTTGCCTACCCACCCCAGCTAAGACGCCAGATCCCCAGCATCACAAGCCTGGCAGTGTGCAAGTAGCCCAGACAAGCCACCCCACCCCACAGTGAATCCCGCCCATAGGAGAGGGGAAGAGAAGGCATGCACCAGTCTGACTGTGGACACAGCGGTGGGCTGGGGGCAGACATCAGGTCTGACTGCGGCTCTGCCCACCAACTCCAGTTATACACCACAGCACAGGGGAAGTGCCCTGCAGGTCCTCACCACGCCAGGGACTATCCAAAATGACCAAGCGGAAGAATTCCCCTCAGAAGAATCTCCAGGAAATAACAACAGCTAATGAGCTGATCAAAAAGGATTTAAATAATATAACAGAAAGTGAATTTAGAATAATAGTCATAAAATTAATCGCTGGGCTTGAAAACAGTATAGCGGACAGCAGAGAATCTCTTGCTACAGAGATCAAGGGACTAAGGAACAGTCACGAGGAGCTGAAAAACGCTTTAAACGAAATGCATAACAAAATGGAAACCACCACGGCTCGGATTGAAGAGGCAGAGGAGAGAATAGGTGAACTAGAAGATAAAGTTATGGAAAAAGAGGAAGCTGAGAAAAAGAGAGATAAAAAAATCCAGGAGTATGAGGGGAAAATTAGAGAACTAAGTGATACACTAAAAAGAAATAATATACGCATAATTGGTATCCCAGAGGAGGAAGAGAGAGGGAAAGGTGCTGAAGGGGTACTTGAAGAAATAATAGCTGAGAACTTCCCTGAACTGGGGAAGGAAAAAGACATTGAAATCCAAGAGGCACAGAGAACTCCCTTCAGACGTAACTTGAATCGATCTTCTGCACGACATATCATAGTGAAACTGGCAAAATACAAGGATAAAGAGAAAATTCTGAAAGCAGCAAGGGGTAAACGTGCCCTCACATATAAAGGGAGACCTATAAGACTCGTGACTGATCTCTCTTTTGAAACTTGGCAGGCCAGAAAGAATGGGCACGAGATTTTCAGTGTGCTAGACAGAAAACATATGCAGCCGAGAATCCTTTATCCAGCAAGTCTGTCATTTAGAATAGAAGGAGAGATAAAGGTCTTCCCAAACAAACAAAAACTGAAGGAATTTGTCACCACTAAACCAGCCCTACAAGAGATCCTAAGGGGGACCCTGTGAGACAAAGTACCAGAGACATCACTACAAGCATAAAACATACAGACATCACAATGACTCTAAACCCATACCTTTCTATAATAACACTGAATGTAAATGGATTAAATGCGCCAACCAAAAGACATAGGGTATCAGAATGGATAAAAAAACAAGACCCATCTATTTGCTGTCTACAAGAGACTCATTTTAGACCTGAGGACACCTTTAGATTGAGAGTGAGGGGATGGAGATCTATTTATCATGCTACTGGAAGCCAAAAGAAAGCTGGAGTAGCCATACTTATATCAGACAAACTAGACTTTAAATTAAAGGCTGTAACAAGAGATGAAGAAGGACATTATATAATAGTGACAGGGTCTATCCATCAGGAAGAGCTAACAATTATAAATGTCTATGCGCCGAATACCGGAGCGCCCAAATATATAAAACAATTACTCATAAACATAAGCAACCTTATTGATAAGAATGTGGTAATTGCAGGGGACTTTAACACCCCACTTACAGAAATGGATAGATCATCTAGACACACGGTCAATAAAGAAACAAGGGCCCTGAATGAGACATTGGATCAGATGGACTTGACAGATATATTTAGAACTCTGCATCCCAAAGCAACAGAATATACTTTCTTCTCGAGTGCACATGGAACATTCTCCAAGATAGATCATATACTGGGTCACAAAACAGCCCTTCATAAGTTTACAAGAATTGAAATCATACCATGCATACTTTCAGACCACAATGCTATGAAGCTTGAAATCAACCACAGAAAAAAGTCTGGAAAACCTCCAAAAGCATGGAGGTTAAAGAACACCCTACTAACGAATGAGTGGGTCAACCAGGCAATTCGAGAAGAAATTAAAAAATATATGGAAACAAACGAAAATGAAAATACAACAATCCAAACGCTTTGGGACGCAGCGAAGGCAGTCCTGAGAGGAAAATACATTGCAATCCAGGCCTATCTCAAGAAACAAGAAAAATCCCAAATACAAAATCTAACAGCACACCTAAAGGAAATAGAAGCAGAACAGCAAAGGCAGCCTAAACCCAGCAGAAGAAGAGAAATAATAAAGATCAGAGCAGAAATAAACAATATAGAATCTAAAAAAACTGTAGAGCAGATCAATGAAACCAAGAGTTGGTTTTTTGAAAAAATAAACAAAATTGACAAACCTCTAGCCAGGCTTCTCAAAAAGAAAAGGGAGATGACCCAAATAGATAAAATCATGAATGAAAATGGAATTATTACAACCAATCCCTCAGAGATACAAACAATTATCAGGGAATACTATGAAAAACTATATGCCAACAAATTGGACAACCTGGAAGAAATGGACAAATTCCTGAACACCCACACTCTTCCAAAACTCAATCAGGAGGAAATAGAAAGCTTGAACAGACCCATCACCAGCGAAGAAATTGAATCGGTTATCAAAAATCTCCCAACAAATAAGAGTCCAGGACCAGATGGCTTCCCAGGGGAGTTCTACCAGACGTTTAAAGCAGAGATAATACCTATCCTTCTCAAGCTATTCCAAGAAATAGAAAGGGAAGGAAAACTTCCAGACTCATTCTATGAAGCCAGTATTACTTGGATTCCTAAACCAGACAGAGACCCAGTAAAAAAAGAGAACTACCGGCCAATATCCCTGATGAATATGGATGCAAAAATTCTCAATAAGATACTAGCAAATCGAATTCAACGGCATATAAAAAGAATTATTCACCATGATCAAGTGGGATTCATTCCTGGGATGCAGGGCTGGTTCAACATTCGCAAATCAATCAACGTGATACATCACATTAACAAAAAAAAAGAGAAGAACCATATGATCCTGTCAATCGATGCAGAAAAGGCCTTTGACAAAATCCAGCACCCTTTCTTAATAAAAACTCTTGAGAAAGTCGGGATAGAAGGAACATACTTAAAGATCATAAAAGCCATTTATGAAAAGCCCACAGCTAACATCATCCTCAACGGGGAAAAACTGAGAGCTTTTTCCCTGAGATCAGGAACACGACAGGGATGCCCACTCTCACCGCTGTTGTTTAACATAGTGCTGGAAGTTCTAGCAACAGCAATCAGACAACAAAAGGAAATCAAAGGCGTCAAAATTGGCAAAGATGAAGTCAAGCTTTCGCTCTTTGCAGATGACATGATATTATACATGGAAAATCCGATAGACTCCACCAAAAGTCTGCTAGAACTGATACATGAATTCAGCAAAGTTGCAGGATACAAAAATCAATGTACAGAAATCAGTGGCATTCTTATACACTAACAATGAAGCAACAGAAAGACAAATCAAGAAACTGATCCCATTCACAATTGCACCAAGAAGCATAAAATACCTAGGAATAAATCTAACCAAAGATGTAAAGGATCTGTATGCTGAAAACTATAGAAAGCTTATGAAGGTAATTGAAGAAGATTTAAAGAAATGGAAAGACATTCCCTGCTCATGGATTGGAAGAATAAATATTATCAAAATGTCAATACTACCCAAAGCTATCTACACATTCAATGCAATCCCAATCAAAATTGCACCAGCATTCTTCTCGAAACTAGAACAAGCAATCCTAAAATTCATATGGAACCACAAAAGGCCCCGAATAGCCAAAGTAATTTTGAAGAAGAAGACCAAAGCAGGAGGCATCACAATCCCAGACTTTAGCCTCTACTACAAAGCTGTCATCATCAAGACAGCATGGTATTGGCACAAAAACAGACACATAGACCAATGGAATAGAATAGAAACCCCAGAACTAGACCCACAAACGTATGGCCAACTCATCTTTGACAAAGCAGGAAAGAACATCCAATGGAAAAAAGACAGTCTCTTTAACAAATGGTGCTGGGAGAACTGGACAGCAACATGCAGAAGGTTGAAACTAGACCACTTTCTCACACCATTCACAAAAATAAACTCAAAATGGATAAAGGACCTGAATGTGAGACAGGAAACCATCAAAACCTTAGAGGAGAAAGCAGGAAAAGACCTCTCTGACCTCAGCCGTAGCAATCTCTTACTCGACACATCCCCAAAGGCAAGGGAATTAAAAGCAAAAGTGAATTACTGGGACCTTATGAAGATCAAAAGCTTCTGCACAGCAAAGGAAACAACCAACAAAACGAAAAGGCAACCAACGGAATGGGAAAAGATATTTGTAAATGACATATCAGACAAAGGGCTAGTATCCAAAATCTATAAAGAGCTCACCAAACTCCACACCCGAAAAGCAAATAACCCAGTGAAGAAATGGGCAGAAAACATGAATAGACACTTCTCTAAAGAAGACATCCAGATGGCCAACAGGCACATGAAAAGATGTTCAGCGTCGCTCCTTATCAGGGAAATACAAATCAAAACCACACTCAGGTATCACCTCACGCCAGTCAGAGTGGCCAAAATGAACAAATCAGGAGACTATAGATGCTGGAGAGGATGTGGAGAAACGGGAACCCTCTTGCACTGTTGGTGGGAATGCAAATTGGTGCAGCCGCTCTGGAAAGCAGTGTGGAGGTTCCTCAGAAAATTAAAAATAGACCTACCCTATGACCCAGCAATAGCACTGCTAGGAATTTATCCAAGGGACACAGGAGTACTGATGCATAGGGGCACTTGTACCCCAATGTTCATAGCAGCACTCTCAACAATAGCCAAATTATGGAAAGAGCCTAAATGTCCATCAACTGATGAATGGATAAAGAAATTGTGGTTTATATACACAATGGAGTACTACGTGGCAATGAGAAAAAATGAAATATGGCCTTTTGTAGCAACGTGGATGGAACTGGAGAGTGTGATGCTAAGTGAAATAAGCCATACAGAGAAAGACAGATACCATATGGTTTCACTCTTATGTGGATCCTGAGAAACTTAAGAGAAACCCATGGGGGAGGGGAAAAAAAAAAAAAAGAGGTTAGAGTGGGAGAGAGCCAAAGCATAAGAGACTGTTGAGAACTGAGAACAAACTAAGTGTTGATGGGGGGTGGGAGGGAGGAGAGGGTGGGTGATGGGTACTGAGGAGGGCACCTTTTGGGATGAGCACTGGGTGTTGTATGGAAACCAATTTGACAATAAATTTCATATATAAAAAAAAAAAAAACTTCTGTACTTGGCTGAAATCACAAGAATATGCATGAAATACACTTTGTAGAGTTCTGTGTGCCCCCCAGTCACCCAAATGAATAAATCAATTGCAATTTAATATGTGTAGTAAGTTTAGAAAGCGTTGAGCAAAGATGATTAAAGGTTGAAAAACAAGGCCAAGGAAAAAAAAGTTAAAATAAAAATTATAATTTAGCCTCGGAAAAAAATTGAGAAGTAATTTAAGGACAGTCATTAGAGATACGAAGTCTATTTTAGACATGGTGGTAGCTGGTTGTTTCCTTATTCCAACAAGGAAAGAACAGAAAGAAATGAAGCCAATTTGTTGTAAGCCATAAAAAAAAGAGAATATTTGAATTGTAATAGTTATGGAATATTATTTTTCAGACATTTGACTAACATAGACCAAATGTTTTTCTAAGATATAAGTATGTATGCTTATACTTACATACATGTGTGTAGTTATTTGTAAAAAAAAAATTAAGATATATAGATTCCAAATGATTAGTGTCTATGCATTTTTGCTGGTTGGGTGGGTAGCATGGACTTCAGAAAATAATAGTTCTTTTTCCAAGGCCCAGTCCTTTTAGTGCAGAATCTCATGACTCCTCTAAAACTGAAAATCATCAGCTTCATTCTTAAGTCAGGATAATACCATATGTCTCTATATATTATTGGAATAGAAAATTACTATTAGATTTTACACAATTAAAGATTGTTAGCTAGACTAATGTGAATAGCACATATTGAGGAATCAAGTATTGAATTGAAAGTCCTGTCTTTTATTATTTTTAAAGCAAGATGGTTCTTGGGGCACCTGAGTCACTCAGTCTGTTAGGCTCTCACCTCTTGATTTTGGCTCAAGTCATGATCTCATGGTTTCTGGGATCCAGCTCCGTGTCAGGCTCTGTATTGACAGCACAGAGCCTGCTTGGGATGCTCGGTCTCACTCTCTCTCTGCCCCTCACCTGCTCACAAGCATGAGCTCTTCCTCAAAAATACATAAACATTAAAAAAAAAAAAAAAGCACACAAGGGGCATCTGGGTGGCTTAGTCGGCTAAGCATCTGACTTCAGCTTAGGTCATGATCTCCCTGTGCGTGAGTTCGAGCCCCACAACAGGCTCTGTGCTGAGGGCTCAGAGCCTGGAGCCTGCTTTGGATTCTGTGTCTTTCCCTTTCTCTGACCCTCCCCAACTCATGCTCTGTCTCTCTGTCTCTCAAAAATAAACATTAAAAAAAAGCACATAAGAGAAACAAGACCAACAATATTTGTCTGTTGTTATTAGTAGCTGATGAAGAAAGTGAATCAAAATATGAGATCACAGCTTTAGCTGAAGCAGAACCAAGAGACCCAGAGGAATTCTGCTGATCCAAGTAATACACTGTGTATAGAGAGGTCTGGAGACCTGTAACTTTCTGCAAAGTCTCCAGAGAAGCCTGTGGAGAAATGGCCAATCACATAGACAGCAAATGTTATACCAACAGTGTACATAGAAAATGTACATATGAAAATTAAATTAAATTAAATTAAATTAAATTAAATTAAATTAAATTAAAATTAAATTACATTACATTAAATTACATTACATTACATTTTTTTTTTCAACGTTTATTTATTTTTGGGACAGAGAGAGACAGAGCATGAACGGGGGAGGGGCAGAGAGAGAGGGAGACACAGAATCTGAAACAGGCTCCAGGCTCTGAGCCATCAGCCCAGAGCCCGACGCGGGGCTCGAACTCACGGAGTGCGAGATCGTGACCTGGCTGAAGTCGGACGCTTAACCGACTGCGCCACCCAGGCGCCCCTACATTACATTAAATTAAAAGGACTTCCCTAGGTGTGCTTTTGCAATTTACTTTTGGACTTGATATGCAAAATGTTTGTTTTAATTTTTTAAAGTTTATTTATTTATTTTGAGAGACAGAGAGAGTGAGCAGGGGAGGGGCAGAGAGAGAGGGAGAGAGAGAATCCCAAGCAGTCTCCGCACTGTCAGCACAGAGCCCAATGTGGGGCTTGAACTCACCATCAATGAGATGTGACCTGGGCTAAAACCAAGATTCCGACGCTCAACCAAATGAGCCACCCAGGTGCCCCCACACTGTTTTTATTTAAATGACACTTTGCTTTACCTCAGTGGCTCTCTGGTGTCTCTTTCTTTTCCAAAGTTAATTTCCTCCCTTGAAGTTGGGAGTAATATTTCCTTTTCTATCCACTTTAGAGTTTTTCCAAGGATTAAATAAGATGATAATGTGAAAAAACTTTAAAAAGTATAAATTTCTAGAAACACTGAGCATTCTCATCATGGTTTTATTTGTCATGTATGGCAAATCACTTCTGAAGTACGCACACTGGAGGTTTGGGATCAGCTGCCAGGCCTGTTTGCTTGTTTCATATTTGGAAAAGATTTGACAAATGTCAGTCATGTAATCCAAAGTGGACTAAGGAAATGATCAGAAGGCATTCGAGTAATGCTGAAACCAAATCAGTAACAAGTCTTTTGATGATGCTTTAATTGCAACTTACAGATCCCTACCCTGGCTATCTGAGGGCAAGTGGACTTCACTGAAGGAAGAACTGAAAACCTTGGCTGGGACAAGGCAAGAACTCACAGAGCCCCAAGGCTGAGGGAGCAAGAACAAAGTGACAGACTCAGGCTGCTGTTTTGGCCAGTCAGCCTCACTCCCCTCCGCCATCTATGTCACTCAGTTTACAGTCAAAGTCCTGATAGAGTCTAATAAGCTCAGCTGGACTTACATGGCCCCATCTTGTCTTTGGGGCAGACGATAAAAGTTAATAATTACTCTCTCAAGGATGCAGACAAGGAGGAAGAAGAAATGGTTATTTGAGAGGTCTCTACTAGAAGTGAGAACAGACATCGAGTAGCTAAAACAACTACAACAAATGTCTAGTATGTTACACAGACTTGGGGCTTATCACAGGGTAAATCTGGATAATTCAGTTTCTTGCCCAAATTTCCAAATACTGGAGGATATTTTTAATTGATTTTAAATAAACCATGTGTTATTTACAATAATTACTAAGAAATTCTAATATTTAGAGATATTTCTAAACATATATAAAAACATAATAGAGGATGAAAAATACATTAACTGATACACATTTTCTTGTTTTCAGCTATAATACCTTTAGAATTGCTTGGCAGTCTGACACTTTTCATAAGTTGATGGAATAGCATTCTCTCCTTGTCTCTGAAAGGATTTGTCTGGATTTCAAATGGCTAATAAACCTGTGTATCCAGTTTTACCTTTAAAATAATTGATATAATCATTCTAATTAGGCTAAATGTACCCTTTGATCTTAAGTGTCCATCAAAATATTTATCTTAATAGTTATCTTAATAACCATCAAAATAGTTATCTTATAGCAATGCTGTCTATTTTTAATACAGTCTGTTAAAAATATCTCTCCATATGTTAGCTAATTGTCTCTGTAAGAAAATAAAATAGAGTTCTAAACCAACTACCTGTCTTAAAGGCAATACATTTATCCTTTTATTTTTTTTTTCTTTTGGCAAATACTTATCAAGCAACCCAGACACTGGGAAGATAACAATAAACTGCTACCACTTATGAAGCTTAAAGTCTCATATGGAAGAAAGTAGGGGCATTTTCAACAAAACAATGCTTTGAGAAATGTATAGAAACACTTAAATCTGTCTCAGAGAGTCTAGTGATGCTTATCAAATAAGGTAGGCTATAGTTCTATATGGTATCTTTTTTCCGGCTTTATTGACATATAACCCACATAACTTTAAGGTGAACAACATAATGATTTGATATATGTATATACTGCAAAATGATTATCACGGTAAGATTAGATACCATCCATCAACTCACATATTCACAGTTTTTTCTTGTAATGAAAACTTTTAAGATCTACTCTCTCTTCAACTTTTAAATATACAGTACAGTATTGTTAACTATAGTCATCACCCTGTACACTACATCCTCAGAACGTATTTATCTTATAATTGCAAGTTTCAAGTAGAAGATACTGTGGGAGTATATGGGGAATGTTAACATGATTGCAATAATCAGCAGGATAAAATGAACTCCTTATTTCCTTTGGGTGTGTTATATACACAAGTACAGTGGTTAAAGTAATGCTAGCTATTGTAACAAACATAGCCCCACAGCTGTGTGCTTTAAGATAAGTTTATTTCTCACTCAGCCAACACTCGGATGTGGCTGTCCTACATCAGTATGCAACTTTTCTACACATGGTGACTCAGGGACCAGGGCTCCTCCTTTCCTCCAGGACTTCCTGAGTCCCCTGCTTCCAGCCAAAATGTGAAGGTAGGTAGGGTCAAAAGCAAGCAAAGAACCCTCCTCTACTTCACTGATTGTCCTGGAAATGGCATGTATGACTTCCACTTCCATTCCATTGGTGAGAAGTGGTTATATTGGCCCACATGTCACTTTTCCCAGTGACAGCTCTATTCTATGAAAACAAGGTTATAGAATAATTGATATTAGCTGTCCTTTAGAGGTGAAAGTGAAAGGATAAATGGGAGGGAGGGAGGGCAGGCAGGGGGGTAGAGGGGGGAGGGAGGGAGGGAGGAAAGAAGAGAGAGAATAGGAAAAATTAATGGGTGTGGAATTTATAATAATATATGACAATACCACCAGTGATATTAACAAAAGTGATCAAGAACAATTGACATTTTTGCAGATTAAGAATAATGAGAAATATGATTGGGGAGAATTAGGAGCTCAAATCTCTTAATACTTGTAAAAGGGTTTTATTTAGGACTTTAATTTCTCCTGAGAAATGGATAAGTAGCATAAATGAATAGACCTACATATTTCAACATGTGTAGATCTCAAAAACAATGTTGACATGGAGAGAAAACTTCACAAGTATTGAATGATGTAAACAATACTATACTAATTGTGTAAACTAAAGCACAAGATATATTGTCACATTGTGCTTATAGATACAGGTATATTTTAAAAATTATTAACATATTTAATAAAAATTATCAAAATATTAAAATAAAATAGTGGAGGGATACCTAGGTGGCTCAGTCAGTTGAGCATCAGACTCTTGTTTTCAAGATCCCAAGGTTGTGGGATCAAGCCCCACATTGGGCTCTGTGCTGAGTGTGGAGCCTGCTTAAGATTCTTTCTCTCTTTGGGGCACATGGGTGGCTCAGTTGGTTAAGTCTTCAACTTCGGCTCAGGTCATAGTCTCTCAGTTCGTGAGTTTGAGCCCCGTGTTGGGCTCTGTGCTGATAGATCAGAGCCTGGAGCCTGCTTTGGATATTGTGTCTCCCTCTCTCTCTCTGCTCCTCCCCTGCTCACACTCTGTCTCTCTCTCTCAAAAATAAATAAACATTAAAAAAAAAAAAAAAGAGGGGCACCTAGGTGGCTCAGTCGGTTGAGCGTCTGACTTCAGCTCAGGTCACGATCTTGCGGTCTGTGAGTTCAAGTCCGAGTCCTGCTCTGTGCTGACAGCTCAGAGCCTGGAGCCTGCTTCGGATTCTGTGTCTCCCTCTCTCTTTCTCTGCCCCTCCCCCGCCCATGCTCTGTCTCTCTCTCTGTGTCAAAAATAAACATTAAAAAAAAAAAGATTCTCTCCTTCTCTGACTCTGCCCCTGTTCCCTGCTGGCACTCTCTCTCTCCCTAAAACAAAATAAATTTAAAAAATAAAATATGTAGTGGAAGAACACATACCAAATTCTATGCAATGGTTTTCTGTGGGGATAGAAATATAGATAGAAAATTGTAAGAGTATATAGAAGAGATTGTAAATTTGTTGATAATACATTATTCTATATATTATTCTATACATATTCTATATATTATATATTATATAAAAATATATATATTATTCTCTCTATATATTATATATTATATAAATAAAATATGGTAAATGTTAATATTTTTTCATTTGTGGTAGTGGGGACAAGGCTGTTTGTTGAGGTAGTGTTTTCCACATTGAGAGACCCTGCAAATTTCACTGAGTCCTTTCCTTAGAAAGCAGGTGCTTGATGTTCACATTTAGGGCATTTTTATGCTCCTGACGGTATAGTATTTAGACATGTTTATACCGTGATCTGAGAGTGTATTGCATAAGTTTTTGTGAGCTAAAAAAATTTGGACAACATCGCTGAGCATAATTTGAATTTGGAAAAATAGGAAAAGAATTATCAGCTAAGACTGTATTATATTATTGGATTTAAGATAATTACACTTCTAGCCCATCTCTGAGGCTTTAGAAAGCAAAAGATTATCTAATCACATGGTTCCCAGAAAGATACAAAAAAGAACAGTAGTTACTATCTAGAAAGTAACCCACAAAGGTGGGAGAAGTATTTATCTGGTAATCTCTTTATTCTCTTGCCTGACAGGTCAGCTACTTTATTGGGTGGCTTCAAGTTAAGAGAACAGAATGCCAACTAATCTTTCTTTCCCTTCCTCCATATTATTCTAACATGGTCCATAATACATGAACTTTGACTTCAGGGAAAGTTAGGGAGAAAGCTTCTTTCTCTCTAGCCCTCATTAGCTCTACTGCTTGGAAACAGCAGTGACTCATCTGAATGATAAAATGGTGCCTACCTTAATTATAACTTTTGAGATTAATGAATTGAAAAATATTGTCACAAATAACTGACGAAAGCGAGGATTGCAGCACAAAAGGAGGAGAAGGCACAGGCAAAGATCATGAAACTATCAGATATCCAGCCTCTATTTCCAAAGATTGCTTTCGGCCACACAAAACATGTTTCATTATTGGATCACAAACCACCAAAATATGTGTGATACCTTGGTTTGCCAGAAACTACAGTCTCATTCAAGGAGAGGTCTTTTGTATTCCATCCGGTTACTTAGTCAAACCAGGATGGAAAGGAATGAAGATAACATTACAAAAACCAGCTGCAGACCATCGGTTTGTATAGTTTTCATAAACAAGGCTGACAAGATAACACAGACTACCCTCTATGAGTTGGACCCTAGCCCTTAACTACATTGACCAACAGTGGATACATTTAGTTAGGTGTGTCCAAAGGTCAGTATATGACTTCAGGCATCCTCAACAATAAGTAGAAGATTGTAGCCAATCTTGTACTTACACAGATGGGCTTTATGGTAAATAAGTAGATGTCTTTCTCTTTGTTTCATGGTGCAGTAGTGAAAACTCACGAGAACAAGGGTTTTTGTATCAGAATTTCCCCTGTAGCAGGGAGGTAAGACAACTCGATAAAAGAGGATTTACTAGCAAGTAGGTTTCAGACGGCATTCAAGAAGCATTCTCCAATCCTGTTACATCTGTGCTTTCGATGCACATAAAAAGAATAGCAATTTTTTTTTTTTACTTCCAATAATCAGTCTTCACCCTGTTGGGGGCAATATTACCACCACTAAAGTTGCTTGGCTTTATATGTTTGTCAAATTCATCCATATAGTTTAATGTAGTCGTTAAACGTAATATCGTTTATACTAATTGTGTAAACACACTTACTTTTCCATTCTATTGATGAAAATGTAAACATTTCCAGTTTTTGAATATTACATACATTCTTGTGCTTTTTTTTTGTTAACATATGTACACAATATCCTCATACACTATGTGTACTTGGATATTCACATGTTCAGCTCTAGTAGATTCTGCCAAATAGTTTTCTAATTACATTCACGTAAGAAGTTTTGGAGGATTTTAGTTGCCCCGCACTGTCACCAACACTTTTATATTGTCAGTATTTTAAAACATCAGTAATTTTGGTAGATGTGTGGTGCATCTCATTGTGGCTTTAATTTGTATTTCTTTGGTGAGTAAAGTGATAAGTGTTGTTTCATACACTGGTTGCATATTTGATTTTCCTCTTTTATGAAATGAATATCTTCTGTCCATTTATCTGTTGAGTTGTCTGTATCTTATTAAAGGATCTTCTTTTAAGACTTTAGTTATTCTGGATATAAATTACCTTTCCAAATATATGCAAATATCCTCTTCTGGTCTATGCTTGCTTGTTCTACACACTTTATCTGATGACCAGTTCTTACCCTTAATATCTATTTTATATGTTTTTGTTTCCTTTAGGTTGGCACTTTGGATTTCTTATTTAAAAACCTCACACTTTACTGACAAAATTATTTTCCTATATTTTCTTCTAAGACCTTTATGTTTTACCTATCACCTTTATGTCTGTAATCAATCTTGCATTGCTTTTTGTGTATAGGGCAAAGTGTCAAGATAACCATAAAAACTATGTGCTTACAAAGTAATTTTTTTAAAAATAAGCACTCCATGGGACAAATCTTTCCAAAAAAGAACTCAAAATCTAGATTCCGTAGAACATTTTTATGTTAAATTTGACAACACAAATGCATGAAAAAATTCACATTAGCAAAAAGTAAATGTAAAGTCAAAGAACAAAACTAAATTGTCGAGGGAAATTTTGTGTGAATTATTCAGTTTTTTATTGTTTGTGTATAATAACATCTACAAATCAATAAGAAAAATCCTCATAACCAAATATACAATTTGTCATATTTGTTAAGAGACAAATAAGGCTCCTATAAAAAAATGCCAAAAAATCCCAACAGGTAAAACAAGATAGCTTTAAAACTAGATTTTTTTCTGTCTTATATGATTGTTTGTGTATACCAAGTCCAGGCATCAGATTGTTTTCCAGCCTCCCCACAAAATATAACTTCTGTCCATGATCTAAAATGACTGATCTATCTCCCCATCTCATACAAATGTCAGTCATCACTAAATAGAAAAAACTGTAAGGCGATATAACCCAGAAATTACACACATATTTGTGTTCATATCCCTTTAGTAAGAATTTACACATCTACCCACAGGGAAGGTTGAAAAACAGTCCCTTAATAAATGACAAAGGGAAGTATGGATATACTGGAAGCCACTAGTGTTATCTTCCTCCAGGGAAAGAGATATAAACATTTTGTAGAAAATGAGTTTTAAACACAGTAAGATGCTAAAATTCGTTTATAATAAACAATTTTAAATTTTAACCACAAATGGATACTTTTTTTTGACATAGCATAAAGACAAAGAACTAAACATTTGATTCCACACATTGTGGACAAGGGTGGAGGAAAGAGGAATTTACCCTTGCTCTTTCTTGGAGGAAATATAAACTGAAATTCTGTCTATTGATATTTGACAATATCTACAAAATTTTTGAATTCACATATCCTTTTACCTAGATATTCCACTCCTTGTTATTTAGCTTCCTAGCAAAATAACAGATGTGCAAGGCCATTTAGGACAGCATTGTAAATAATATATGTATTGTTTATTAACTAGGTCTCCTTCAAATCAAGCATGCTTTCACATGAAGTGGAATACTATGCACCATTAAGAATATGACAGTTCTACTTAAACTGATATAAAAACGATTGCTATACCATATAAGGATTTAATTTAAAGCAAAGCATATAATATTACACATAGTATAGTACCTTTCTGTGTAAAAACAAAAAAATGCGCGTTTGTACATTTGCGTATCTCAAACAATAAACTGGAAGGAGGAATATACGAGAAACTGGGAACCATGGATATTTCTGGGGAAGCAAACTAGCCTGTGTGGGGTCTAAGGAGAGAAGACTTAGTCTTAATTTGAATTTTTTTATTCCTTCTGAATTTTGTACTGTATTAATGTATTACCTTTGCAAAACAAACAAACAAACACGCAAACAAACAAACCCAGGTTAGAGAACTCAAAGATAGAGAAAGCATTCATTGATGGAAAGATGTAGCCAATTGTTAAACTAAGTCTAGGATTTTAAATGTTATCTAAAATAGGCCAAAGATGTTTAATGTCAACTGAAAATAATGTCATCTGGGGCTAATGGCTCTGACTGCCTTGTAAATACCAAGACAGAATCAAGGTAAGTATTTCTTTAAATGAAATCATGACTAGTATGCTTAAGGAATTTTATACCTCTCCTGAAAGATTATAAACATACATTTTCACCCATAATTTAATCCACAGATTTAAAATGTATATGCTAGGGCACAATGGTGGCTCGATCTGTTAAGTGTTCAACTTCAGCTCAGCTCATGATCTCAGCTCTCATCAAGATCTCATGATCTTTTAGTGGTATTACTAAAAGTTCGTGGGTTTGAGCCCAGCTCAGAGCCTGGAACCTGCTTGAGATTCTGTCTTCCTCTCTCTCTGCCCCTCCCTCACTTGTTCTGTCTCTCTCTCAAAAACAAATAAGCAGGGGCGCCTGGGTGACTCAGTCGGTTAAGCGTCCGACTTCAGCTCAGGTTATGATCTCTCGGTCCGTGGGTTCGAGCCCCGCATCGTGCTCTGTGCTGACAGCTCAGAGCCTGGAGCCTGTTTCAGATTCTGTGTCTCCCTCTTTCTCTGACTCTCCCCTGTTCATGCTCTCTCTCTGTCTCAAAAATAAATAAATGTTAAAAAAAATTTCAAAAACAAATAAGCATTTAAAATAAATACATAAATAAAATGTATATGCTAATAAACAGAAACAAATAAGAATTTAGAAAATCTATGTTCTACTCCCTCTATACATTACTACTGGCTCACTCTATGAGTTTGAATACCTAATGTAATATTTCTCAAGTTTCAGTATTTTAATACATAAATTTGGACATTATTTACTGTACTTTGTATTGTTGCAGCCAAAATAGTGAATAAGAAAAAAACTTCTAAGTGATAAAATTATAACTTGAAGTGTTCCCAGGGTGATAACAAATGTTTAATCACTAAGGGGCGCTTGGGTGACTCAGTTGGTTAAGTGTCCAGCTTTGGCTCAGGTCATGATGTAAGGGTTCCTGAGATAGAGCCCCCTATCAGGCTCTCTGCTGTCATTAGGGAGCCCACTTCAGATCCTCTGTCTTCCTCTCTCTCTCTGTCCCTCCCCTTCTTGTGCTCTCCTTCAAAAATAAATAAACGTTTAAAAAAATGTTTAATCACCAAGATACCATGATCTTTGCTTACTGGGTAGTGCTCCTGGCCCATTGTGCCTCGAAATTAAGAATGCCTTCTCATTGGGGCGCCTGGGTGGCTCAGTCGGTTGAGTGTCTGACTGGCTCAGGTCATGATCTCACACTCGGTGAGTTCGAGCCCTGCGTCGGGCTCTGTGCTGACAACTCAGAGCCTGGAGCCTGTTTCAGATTCTGTGTCTCTCTCTCTCTGATCCTCCCCCGTTCGTGCTCCGTCTCTCTGTGTCTCAAAAATAAATAAACGTGGGGCGCCTTGGTGGCGCAGTCGGTTAAGCGTCCGACTTCAGCCAGGTCACGATCTCGCGGTCCGTGAGTTCGAGCCCGCGTCAGGCTCTGGGCTGATGGCTCAGAGCCTGGAGCCTGTTTCCGATTCTGTGTCTCCCTCTCTCTGCCCCTTCCCCGTTCGTGCTCTGTCTCTCTCTGTCCCAAAAATAAATAAACGTTTGGAAAAAAAAAAATTAAAAAAATAAATAAACGTTAGAAAAAATTAAAAAAAAAAAAAAGAATGCCTTCTCATTGATTAAATTGACAAGAAACTAAATTGGCCTGATCTTTCATATATATTTATTAGAATCCTAATTGACTAATTTGTAGAGAGAAATATAAATTATGTGCTTCTCCTCAAAGGGAAACCAGGACGTTGGTTAGTAAGCTCTGAATCAGGAACATAAAAATTAGTTGATGGCTCAAACATGATCCATCCATCTGTATAACAGAGATACAATTTTAAACGAGAAGACCAAGATATGTTTGGTAAGGAACCAGTGGTATTACTAAAAGTCTTGCTAAAACTCATATTCACTGCTTCTCTTGTTGACAAGAATTACTTTTTAATTACTTTTTATGTTTATTTTTATTTGAGAGAGAGAGAGAGGAGACACAGGATCCAAGCAAGCTCCAGGCTCTGAGCTGTCAGCAGAAAGCCCGACGCAGGGCTCGAACTCATAAACTGTGAGATCATGACCTGAGCCAAAGTCGGAGCTTAATCAACTGAGCCACCCAGGTGCCCCTGACAAGAATTATTCATACAACTTTTCTCAACAAAATAACTCTTAAAGTATTGCACTCGACAAGTTCTCCTGTTGCTTTGCCTCCATTCAGCCCCGTTTGTTGGGGTCCATATTCTCCTGGCCTCAGCTTCCTCTCTCAGCCCCCTTTGTCATGTCATTCAATAAGATCTTTTGGCAACAAGCCTACTTATTGCTAATAGGAGCTCCTAACATTGCCACTTTAATCCCTTACCTTCACTTACCTTAACATTTTCATACTGGCCATAAATACCAGCAATTTCTTTCAGCACCTGCATGTACCAGCATCTACTTATTGTGAAACATTGCTCTAGAATCATCTATTACTTTAGTGGTAATCCAGAAGTTTATTTATCCAGCTTTGAATTCAATGTTTAAAAGTAGAAATGAGTAGAATCTTAAGAAGAATGTCGGGCGCTTAATGTCATTGTTAAGGAGATTATGGGTAAGCATATAATGTATTGTCCAAACTAGGACATTTTGGGAAGTAAAGAAGGAGTTTTCAATACTTAGGCTGCAACAATAGACATAAACTGAGGGTACCCAAGACCAACTGGGACATATGTGTTACTTGAGAACTCAGCATTAAGAAGAGAGTTTTCAAGACAAGCCTTAGAAGTACTTTTTAAAAATTTTCCCCCGCAACTTAGAGTGACATGTCATAGCTCCCATGAGGTGATGAGTTGTGTCTAAATAGCATTACATGGACATGAGAAAGATATTGAGAGTAAAACCATCCAATAGCCTTCACATGTTTTGTTTTCTAATATTAAAATCAAAATATCCTATTCACTGCTATGAACATAGCAGGTGGCTGTGAACACTTCACTCATCTAGCATGTAAGCACCTGGGCTCCAGATGATATGGATGGTCAGCCAGGCGGCTTTGCCAGCGGAAGGTGAGCCACGGAGCCATATGGGCATCTTGACGGTTGGAGTCCGTACTATAAGCTGCCAACGGCTCCCACTGCAGGTCCTTTAAAAAGCTTCAACATCCTTCAGAAATTGGAACCTCTTACCACTTACGTGAACTACTAGGATTATATTTAATTTGCCTTAACATTCATGCCATTTTGTGTTTGCTATCCATAAGCCTGTTTTTTCTTGGGTTTTTTGTTTGTTTGGTTGGTTGGTTTTTTGCATTTTATCACTTACCAAATATCTTTTAGTCTGAAATGTGATAGGCCTGCCATGGTTTCAGAGTGGAATAACAGGCTATGAAAAGTATAACTTTTCACTGGGGTATTTGAGCTCTCTAGCAAAAGCTCATATAGCATATATTCAGGCACTAATTCCCTCTGGATGGAGTTTCTAGAATTTACCTCTGCATGTCACAGTGCCATCACATCAATCACCAAGAAGCAAGCATAAGATCCTGGACTAGAAGGGAATGGGGGGTTGGGGGGGGGAGGGAGGTACCACCAGTAAAACTGATAAGATTCTCTTCATGTAGTTGTTTTTCAATTTTAGTGAAAATTATTTGGCATTCACTTAATCAAAGTATCAATTTTGCATCTTAAATGTCATTCTATGCCTATGATCTCAAATCTCCTCTAAGTATTGAGGTTTCACAGTGATAGTCTCACATGATATAAACAGTCCTACCTATACATGTATATTCATAAGCTTTTCATACCATTATAAAAACATAAATATATAATCCCTTTTCCATTATGAATAATGAATAATGTACACTGATTGAGGAATCATTTGATTCCATCTAGGTTAATTTGAGCGAAGAACCTTAAACTGTATGGTTATTCCAATCCTGTTAGTCTTATTAATGGAAAACCTAGATGAAAATTATTGAAATAAGAAAAAAAGGCCAAAGAGAATATAAGGATGTAGTCCCATACATAAAGTACCTACTATGTGCTGGACCTGTATGAGATAGTTGATGTTCAGTGTCTCACTTAATCCTTAAAACAACCCTGAGAGATGCATTATATTAACCCCATTTTGTAGCTCAAGAAGTTCAAATTTAATATGTTTCACTTGTTTAATGTTATATAATCAGTAAGTGAAACAGTAGATAATTAAATACAGGTATATCTTTAAATCCTGTAACCTTAAACTGCACCAGGAGACCCATCACTCCAAACCCTTAATTTCAAAGATGAGTGCATTATGGTCAATCCACATTACATGATCAGTCACTTCCCTGACCCTCTGTCTACAGCAAAAATTTACCCAAGCTAATGACATTCAATCTTTGCTTAGGTAATTTTACAAATCAGTCTTCTTAAATGAGATATATAAATATCTGAGTGCTATGACCTAAATATAGATTACTCAAAAAGGTCAGTTCCCTCCCTGCCTTAATCTCTTTGGTGTGATAATATGTTTAGAAATGTAGTGTCTGTCATCACCCCACTGGAAATGATTAACATGGTAACATTTATGGTAAGACCATATATCTGGTCTTACCTAATATGCTGATACTAGATGTTATAAAGTATTTGTGTTTTATAATTCCAGAATTTTTCAGTAAACATCTAACAGGCAACTTCTTTGGTCATCACCGTGCCTGCAAAACTTTAGACGTTTAGATGTCATCCTTGCTGTTATCATGGAATTTTAATATTGATGTAAATTATATCCTAAGTGGTTTCATTTCATTAAAAACTCTTATAAATGTTAAATTGGTTTGGTCATGTAGGAAAGAAACTTGTATCTTTTACAGTTCATTCACTGCTTTCATTGATATGTTCATAACAATCAAGTTAATGATACTCTATATTTTCTACCTCAAAATAATAATCACAGAACCGTAGAACTTTGTGAAGCCTCAGAAAACAATGAACCCTAACTTCGTATTTGCTAGTAAAGGAAAAAGGTGAAAAGGGCTAAGTGGTCTGCCTGAGTCTCTGCAACCCAGGTCTGCAGTCTTCTATTTCTTGGTGCTTTCCACTGGAATTCAGTTACAGAGAGTCTTTGCAATTCTGAAACAAGGCCATAAACAGCAAGGCTACACGTTGTGAAAGTTCAAGTCCAACCATACTACCATTTTATTTAACAAAAATTTTTTTCCAATGTTTATTTATCTTTGAAAGAGAGAAAGAGTGCAAGTTGGGGAGGAGCAGAGAGACAGAGGGAGACAGAAGATCCAAAGCAGGCTCCGCATTGTCAGCGCAGAGCCAATACCAGTCTCGAACTAAGGACCTGTGAGATCATGACTTGAGATGAAGTCAGATGCTTAACCCACTGAGCCAGCCAGGCGGCCCCATACTCCAATTTAAAAGCAGTTATAACCCTGGCTTCGATATGGCAAGGATAAGGTCTTTCCGGCCACTGAATATCTGTTGATATCTAAAGAAACATTTCCAGTGAAAGCATCTGAAACACATCTTTGGGTTGTTTTCTTCTTGGTTTTTGAAATAGCTTATCAGGTAAAAGAAAAAAAATTCCATTGATAATTCTAAAGTGAAAGGTCACCAACGTGCCATTTCTTACTGTGCAAGACCAAAACTTGGTCATATATAATCACATATGTGATTATATATGTGATCACATATAATCACAGCTTGGTCATATATAATCACATATGTGATCATATATGTGATCACATATAATCACAGCTTCAGAAAATTACACCATATGGGCCAATGAACATATACTGGAAAAGAATTGTAGTAATCATATCTGCCTATCTTCTGCGAGGGCCAATGTTTTTATTCCACAATACTTCAAGAAATATTTCAGTAAAAAGTAAATTATTTAATGTGTGACATTAAAATACAATTATCCGTTTTTTCCTTTGCTAAAATGCAAATAAACTATTATGAACTAGTAAAAATTGGGCTTCTGTAGGTTATACTGATAAAAGGCTTGTCTCTTCCTTTTTTTTCTTTCCATTTCTACTACCAGTGGCTCAGTCATCTGAGACTCCTTCCTGAATTTCAGAGTAAATAATCCAAGTCATCCATTTCTTATATATTATCATATTTTTAAGGTTTATGTATTTTGAGAGAGGGAGAGAGAGCAAGAGAGAATGTGTGTTTGCAAGTAGAGAGTGGACAGAGAGAAAGGGAGAGAGGTAATCCCAAGCAGGGGACTCAAATTCAGGAACTACAAGATCATGACCTGAGCCAAAATCAAGAATTGGACCTTAACTGACTGAGACACTCAGGTGCCCCAACTATCTTTTTTCCTGAAGCTTCTTTAGGTTTTAAGGCACTGCCAGGTATTTACAATAAAATTAAAATTATTTAACCACATAAAGATTTATAAAGCTAGGGATAATTTTAGAGGGGTATGATGGTTTGAAATTACAATCATGTAAGTGAGCCATCTTTAAGTGGAGCCTCCAGCCCCAGCCTAGCCTTCAGAACACTACAGCACCAGGTGATATGTTGACTACAATTTCATTGGAGACTCAGCCGCAAATGCCTAACAAAGCCTCTTCCCAATTCCTGGGAAAGGGAAAAAAAAAAAAAAAAACACTTTTGGAAAAAAAAAAACTCAGGAAAAAAAAAGCTTTTGCTGTTTTAAACTGTTAGATTCAGGGGAACTTTAATAGATGGCACAGTATCCAGTTGTGAGTGTGTCACCACTGACATTTATATTGAAGCCCTAACCTTCAGTGTGACTGTTTTTGGAGCTAGGTTCTTTAAGGAGATAATGAAGGATGAGATCATAAGGGTAGAGCCCTGATCTGATAGATTGGTTTGCTTCTAAGAGGAAGAAATGCCAGAATTCCACTCTCCCCTTCTCTCTCTCTGACAGACAAAAGGCCACATGAGGACACAGCAAGAAGTTGGCCTTCTGTATGCCAAAGAGAGAGGTCTCACCAGAAACCAATACTTGATCTGGAACCTCCAACCTTCAACACTGTTCTTTAGGTGGCCCCGTCTATGGTATCTTGTTACGGCAACTCAAGCTGACTAATAATGAGCAGTTCTATAATCAAGCTTAGAGAAATATATAACTATATTTGGTGATGCATCAGTCTCAGTTACCAATAGAACCAAAGTCATCTGATGCTTTTAAATTATCAATGTTCTTCACACTCTACTTGACTGCTTGAAATTTTTTTCCATATTTCCACCCAGCTTCTTGCCTGGTCTTATGTAGCTTTCCTATATAAAGAGAGGGAGAATAAAGGAAAGAAGAAAGAAAACTGTCAAATCTATACTTGCTTTTGTTTTGAGAAGGTACTGTGATCCATTCTTCTGTTGGACTATAACATGCCTTATTAGAGTTTGAGTTCTATGAGGGCAGACTATGCCTTCCTTGTTTTCTCATAGCATGTTTACAAAGATGTTTACATACATATATATTTGTTGAATTGAGTTTTATTAAATTTATCCAAAATGTGTTAATTTCAATAAAATGGAAAACTCTGCTTCTTAATTTCACAAAGACATAAAATCATATATATTTTATGTTGCTGATTTAATCATTCATTCAATTGATATTTATTATGCATTTGCTATATGCAAAGCACTCATTTATTCAATTAATGTTGAATTTCATTTAAAGGATTTTAAGCAAAAGAGAAACAGGATTTGTATTGGATATGGGACTGTCAAATGTTTTAACAAGGTAGTCATTCTATATATCATCCTGCTCAGAATCCTGCAACAGATTATCATTGCATTTAGAATGATTGACAAACTCCTTAACCTGGTTCATATGTGCCCACGTGACCTGACCACTTCCTGCCTGTTTGACTTCATTTCAAATGCCTCTTTTCATTATCCCTATAAAGCTATGCCAGCCTTTTTAGTTTTCTCAGACAAATCAAGCTGCATCCTAAATTTACTCTTCCCCTTCATCCTCTTTTTCTGTCATTGAGACCCAAAATTGAATGTCATTGCTTAAGGAGAACTCTTCAGAATCCACAATTTCACATAGTCATTCTTGCCTTTTCATATAACCCTGTTCCCATGAGGCTCGTAGTGCTTATTACTATCAAATATTTTGTACATTTGGTTATTTGTCTTTCTCTACTTAAATGTACATTCTCCAGCCTAGCATAGAACTTAACTGTTGTGCTTACTGCTGTTAACTGTGGAGCTCAGAGTAATAGGTCCATAGTTATTGTTCAAAAAATGTCTGTTTAATTAATAAATGGATAAATAAAAAAAAGTAAATATGTGGTTGGATGGTAAGAAAGAGAGAGAACTCAGGCATATCTCCCAAATTTTTAACTTGAGCCAATGGGTTGAAAGTGGTGTCATTTAAGGAAACTAAAGACTGAAGGAGAAAGAAAGTGATCCGTGGAAAGGAATAGAGTTTTGACTGACTCTATTAAGTTTCATATTGCTATTAGATATTCACGTCGAAGATATCAAGTTGTCAGGTAGCTACCAGCTCTAGACCTCGATAGTAAACTCAAGGATAGAATTACAGAAACAATTGTACAAACTTTATATGTGCAGATTATAATAATAACAGTCACAAAAATTAACATTTCATATATATGTGTATGTGTGTGTGCATAAAACACACACACATAGTTGGCCGGACACTATTTTACATTTTTAGTAGATTAGTTCACCTAATCCTAATAACTTCAGCTTAAGACAGACATTGATTTTATCTCATTTTATGATTCAAGAAATTGAAGCACCACAAGCCTGCATAACATGACTGAAGACAGATAATAATTGGTTCAGCTGGGATTCAAGCTCAGGCAGTCTGATTTCATAAGCCACATTTTTCACCATGACAGTGGGAAGAAAGAAATTAGGTCATAAATGAGTCGGGGATTATTCCAACATGAGAGGATGAACAGTAGAGGAATATCAAGAAAAAACAAAAAGCTAAGAGGAAAATTGGGAGGAAACAAAAAAAAGAAAATATGTCTTCTCAGAAACTGAGAAAGAGAATTCCTTCAGAAGAAGAGGAGCTTGTTTGTGTCAGATGTTTCTCAGAGCTAGAAGAGGGGAGACTAGGGAATTCTCCACCGGATTTTCAAAATAAAGGTAGGTGAGTGGTGATTCCCTTCACAGGAGTCTCTGGTGAATAGGGATATATGAAAACCAGGAAATCATTAAGAGAGCACACAAAGTGGGGAAGCCAAGGATGAGACTCTAATCCCCAGAATCTTTGCCCTGATGTCAGCATATTTGGTGAGATGAAAATGAGTGGGTCAAGGAGATTTTTAAAAAAAAATAAAGCCCATAGTATTTTTCTTGCTGATAAACAATAGTGCTGAAGTCATAATAGTAGCGATTCCTTGAGATCAAATTACAAAGCTAGGAAAATATCAGAATACTAATCAAATATGACTTATAGATTTACAAGCTCCTCTTAACCCTGTAGAAATCTCTTGCTATTCCCTCGTCCCAGGCAGCACACACTGGCCTCTGGATAAGAAGATTTAAATTACAAAAAAAAAAAAAATTAAAAAAAAATGGCTTGAGAGCACTTTAAAAAACTACCTCTGTGTCATTAAATTGTTCTTTTTAGGTTACAGCAAGTTGTAATGATTAAATATTAAAGAAGAATGGTAGTACAAGAATGAATGTGAGGGTGTGATTTCCAACTCTGGTCCCACACATAGTTCAAGGTACGCCTTTCAAGCTGGAGTTGCTTTTGTTTCTTTTCCAGAGCACAAAAATATTGTGTCTTGACTAATCAAAAAAATTAAAAGAAAAATAGTAATTGAAGAAGACATTATTCTTAACTTGTCAGTATTTTTTATTCAGTTGTACAATCTTGGGATCCCTTGAAAGCCAGAGACAGAGATATGCTTTATTTAGAAAACAACAAGCTGTTAGAAGGGGTTTTGGGGGTGGGGGGAAGAGCAGAAATTCATAGTTGCCGTTACATCACAGCTATAGGATCTGTCAGATTCTGACAATGCCAAAGCACCTACCCAAAATCTCAGCAAATTTGGCACTTGCATGTACTATGAAGTGGGGCGTGGGGGACACTATATTTCTATATAGAAGTCAGATATATTCCAGGGAATATATTTTACATAGATTTTGTTATTGGTATCCAATGTCCAAAGTCTTATCTAGAAAAGAATATATTTTGTATACATAGTTACAAATAAATTAGAAGGTATTTTTCTTTCTTTAAAAAAAATTTTTTTTAATGTTTATTTGTTTTTGACAGAGAGAGAGACAGAACATGAACAGGGGAGGGGCAGAGAGAGAGGGAGACACAGAATCTGAAGCAGGCTCCAGGCCCTGAGCTGTTAGCACAGAGCCCGACGCAGGGCTCGAACTCACAGACCACGAGATCATGACCTGAGCCGAAGTCGCCCAACCGACTGAGCCACCCAGGTTCCCCAGAAGGTATTTTTCTTACTTGAACTGTCTGATGAGTCCAGCATCATGTAGAATAGAAATTGAAGTATTAGGCTAACTCTAAAGCATTATTCAGCACCTTTAATTCATCATACTAAATCTAAAATAAGAAGTTAAATATAAAAGTTACTTGTTATCTTCTTAAATCAAGAATGATAACATTCGTAAAGTTTGTTGTAGCCCAAAGGCAGGTTGGTGCTTATTGATTTATTTTTTAGTATTTATGAGACAGAGTGCAAGTGGGGAAGGGGCAGAGACAGAGGGAGACACAGAATTCAAAGCAGGGTCCAGACTGGGAGCTGTCAGCACAGAAGCCCCATGTGGGACTCAAACACATGAGGTGCAAGATCATGACCTGAGCTGAAGTCGGATGTTTAATTGACTGAGCCACCCAGGCACCCCTCAGATTGGTGTTCAAAATCTATTGCCAGTACTTACATTGGTTGTACTGATGTCATTGCCACCTGCGTGTGTCTGTTTATACCATGTACCATGGGTATGCCCTGTAGTTTTAGAATTTTGCTCTGTTTCCTGAAGTTACCATTACATAGCAAATGATTGCTCAACATATCACTGAGGTCCAAAGAAATAATATGCATACAATTCAAAGCCATTTGGAATAGTAAGTGGCTTCTTCTGTCCTAATGCTATTCCCAATGCTGTTTATTGAATAAATAAGTATTGATTTAATCTGTGGACATTTATAAGTCATCAGGTGAGAAAAAGCAATGCTGAACATAAGAATTGAATTTTCTCTAATTGCTATGAATTATTCATAAATAAATCACAAAGCTCATAACTTTTTGAAGTCATGTCTTAATCGTTGTTTTACATCCAGGTCAATAAACATTGGATGTATGAAATATACAATATATACCATATTTTTGTAAAACCCAAAGTATGGATGATAGTTATGATAAAAACAGCCACAGCAACAGTAATAATTATTATAGCAGTAATATTATTATAACATTATTAATTATTACTATATAATAACTATATTATTATATATTATAATGATAATAATTATATGCTGAGATCATACACACTATGACTTAATGTTATTTAGTTTAATTTTCAAGTGACACTAGGGAGAGGATGTCCTTATTATCTTCATTTTAGATTTAGAGGGATTGAGTAATATGTCCAAAAGATAGTAGTTGACAGTGACTGTAAGGAACAATGGTAACTAAACTTAGTATCACTAGGCATGAGAATTATGCTCAGTCTCACCCAAAATTCTTGGATAAAATATTGGGTTAAAAGTAATGAATAATGTCCTTATGCACTTTTCTTTTTTTTTTTTTTATGTAAACACAATAGCTATTGGAAACAGGTGCTTTTGTCAATTATTCATAACTGAAAAAAATATTCTGCTCAATTTTTAGTGATATTGTCTGTATATTCTGAACTTACTTTTATCATCTTCTATGGCAAAAATTCTACCCACAGATAGATCTGGAAAGATACAGAGACCACAAAGGAAGGAAATAGAATAGATTGGAGGTTGATGTCTAGCAGAGAACATTGGACATGGTTTCTGACACATGGACGTTACTCAAAAGAGAACAGGTTAGAAACAGTACTACTATGTTTTTTAAGGAAATGCAGCATAAAAAATTAGAAAAAAAAGTTGGCAAAGGGGGAGCTTTGACAAATGCTTGAAATGATTCTTGGGCCCACAACCTTCAATGAAAAAAAATAAGACTCCAAAAACATATTTTTGATATGGCTAAGGACAAGAATGGACAGGGAGAAGCATGTCAGAAACCTGATCAAGAAGAATATGGAAAAAAATTAAGAAGGGAGTTTCTCCCAGATAGTTGACTTGGTGTTTAGTCAAGAAACTTCCCCATACAGGAAAGGGCCTTTCACATAGTCTGACTGGCAGGATTTTGAGTTACTACAGACCAGTAATGTGGTTCTCTTTGACTTTCAGAATAAGAATATTTTGCGTTTATGTTCTTCCTTGTTTTGCCATTAAATAATTGAGTGATTCTTAGGAAAAGTGTATGCAAATAATATCGGTCTCCAGACGGATTATTCAGACACAATTGGGAAGCATAAATATCAGATAAATATCCTAGATTTTGATATGGGTGCCACAACTGATGGAATTTGGGTGTTGAGTGTTGGGAAAGGCTGAATGTGCTCTGTATGGGAGGAATGTTGAAAAGGATATTGGTGACCAGAGGGACTGTCTGGACACTCCAATTCTATTCACTCTTTTGGAGCATATGTTCGGACATGTACCAGCCTTCTTTGCAGTGACATTGTGACTGTTATTAGTTTTGGCCAATAAAACACAGAAAGAAATGAGGCACTCCCACTTCCAAGTGTAAACCCTAAAATTCCAGATTTTCCTCCTTTTCTTTCTCTATGTGTGTGTCTCCCCTATTTCTGTAGCCACAAGCAAAGAAGCCCAGATCCTTAAATCGCTCATTGAGAAATAGACTTCCAGGAGGCCCATGTTAATAACATGAGGAGAGGTACATAAATATACATTAATATATATATTTAAGCACTTAAAGCACTTTAATTTGAGGGAGGTTTGTTATACAGCTAGCAGTATTACTCTATTTCATATGTGACTCATACAGCCACATATAGTTTACTCAAACCTTGCTTTTTGTTCCTGGTTATTGAACAATGCCAATTCCTTAATGTTATAGAGGGAAAGGGGGTCAGGCCTATACAAAGCAAGTGGCAGGTAAAAATAGTCACCTTCTTTTAGAATCTACAGTGATAGGACATTGGCATTTCCTTTTACCACTGAAAACTTCTGATAAATTCAAGTTATCCTCTCTTCTTCTATTCTAAACACACACACACACACACACACACACACACACACACACACACAGCTGTTCATTCTCTCAGGTATTCTTATCTGATGGTACAGGAGTAGAATAACAGCATTTACGCTTGATGAGTTGCTCACACAGCAAGAGCATATCTCAAAAATTCAGCCACCCAGAAATTACAAAATGATCACACCTCCATTTGGCAATATAAAATAGCAGAGGAAAAATAAGACCATTAAGTGAACATTATCCGCTCTATATGAATATAAAATTATGAACCATAAAGCAGGGCAGGTCTCTGAGCAAGCTGAAGGAGCCCGAGCTGATTCCTGATATGAGTCTAATGATGAGTCAGTGGCCAAGCTATTTATAACACAGTCCCTGCAAGAGATAAGAGCCTGCGCAAAGCTTCGTTAAAACTGGTATTTTGGCTGGCAGTTACCATACTAAAGAAACACTTGTGATCCCATCACTGCAGTCATGCTATGTAATAAAGCAACAAACTCTTCATATTCTTCCAGCATCAGTCCATGGAATGAGAATATTAATGTAGTTATATAAACTTACCTCCAATTTTGAAAGCTACCTAAAGTAGAATTGTCAAAGATTTTGTCTTTGGCTAAAAAACATGACTTCAAACCTTAAAAGAAGAGTAATCTTTAACAGATGCAAGAAAACAAGACTGATTTAATGTAATACAATATAAATAGTTGATTATGTATAGCAAAATAACATTTGCAGGGCAAGTACCTCATAAAGAACATTGAACATTCAGTGTGGATTATTATAGCCACAGTGCAAAAATTCATTTGCTAACTCAAAAACTACACTTTTGGGGACTGGATAAATTGTTTCTCACAAACCAGACATGGAGTTTAAGCACAATATAAACAATAGACCTTCATTTTGCATATATAGAAAGCTGAACAACCTTAACACTAAGCAATTATGTCTAACTTAGACAATTATAAGTACCATCAACATCAGGTTTACTTGCCTGCTCCTTTTCAGCAGTTATCTGTGGCCCAGACCACGTAGCCAGAATCTTCCTTTTTAACAGTCTACAAGTACCTGAATGATACTAAAGCTAATGAACTACTAG
This sequence comes from Puma concolor, assembly GCF_028749965.1. Taxonomy (NCBI): domain Eukaryota; kingdom Metazoa; phylum Chordata; class Mammalia; order Carnivora; family Felidae; genus Puma; species Puma concolor. Next base: position 43,831,311 of record NC_141673.1, on the reverse strand, counting down.
TGTACTAAAATAGAGATTCCCAAACTGTAGAGTGCACCAGAAGAGCTTGCTGAACGCATTGCCAGCCCCCACCATCAGATTTTCTGATGCAGTAGGTTCAGGTAAGTTGAAAATTTGCATTTCTAACAAGTTCCCAGTGATGCTGATACCGCTCTTCCGGAGACCACGCTTTGAGAAACAGTGTACTAGAATACTACATTATGAATGAGAATATGTGATGAATGGCCTCATAGTCACCACCCAAATCCATAAGCTAGCAATTTTTCTAACTTATCAGTTATCTTTCCTAAAGATAAAGGGAACATGACCATTTGCGTGAAAATATATTGGAAACCTCTCTAGAACCTTGCAGTTTTAAAGTTATAAAGTGAATACTGAATAGGGGTTTTATGGTGGAAAAAAGATAAGCCATGGGAAGCATTTGGCTTGATATACAGCTAACATATACTAATTTGAAAAATGTTGAGATAACACGGAAAATGAAAAGGTGTAGAGAAGCAATATTATTTACCCAGTCTCTTCAAAATTCCTAATTTATGCTTCATCTTCACAACACTACAGATGGGAGTCTGGTACTAATATTCTTAACTTAAATAATGGGGGGAGGAATCCCCCCCAAAAAACTCAGGCCCCTCTAGTTGGAAATTTATCAAAGACATTCTGGGAATGGGCTTCCAGTCTCCTGTAGCTTGAGACTGGGCTTTTATCCCTCTTCATCTTGCAAAATGTGGAATAAAGAAAACTTTATAGACTCGCAAAGAATCCTTCTTTCCTTTTCAAGGCCAGTGTTTCTAGCTTGAAAACCCGCAATTTATATTTACAATGGGCCATTATTTCCTTGGTCAACTCTCATCCGCTTTTAAGGTGACCCTCAATGTCATGTGGTAAGAGGGCTATTCAAAGTGCCTGTCTGAAATAGACAGATTGGCCTGATAATTACTCCTGCAATTGCCTCTCAAGGAGAATTAAATGATCTTGTCTCTCAGCTTTTGCAAAGACAGATAATAAACAACCAGCTGCTGTGGGTACCCTGCCTTCCTACTCTAAAAGCAATATCAAAGAAAAAGCTATATTAAAAAAAATGAAGAGGAAAGTATTTTCAAAGAAGTTTACCATGTTTGGTTACATGCTGTTTAGATACCTGTTTTAAATATTTTTATTACCTCATGACAGACTGGAAAATTAATGATGACATTGATGGAGATAGGAGGTGAAGGATAAGAAAGCCCATGAAATGTTTGCTAAAATCTCTCTATGCCAAGACTGATTTGAACTAGGGAGAGTAAAGGGCTACTGGCTTCGTAGCCTTTCTAGACATGGCAAATTCACAGAAGCTCTAGAATCTGAATGAAGTGACTGACCTCTCCACAGGTTTGCCAAAGCAAGAACATGGCTGCCAAAGGGGTTTCAGTACAATGAAAGCATTTTTGTCACTATTGAGAACTGAAAAGTGCGCCTGGCCTCTGAGCTGCAGTTATATATATTTTTTATCATTAGGAAAAGCTTTTTAAGATTAAAGGAAATCATCTAAGATTTTATCTGTAAGAAGGTACAGGAGGAAGTAGGACACAAAGAAGTACAGCAAGTGAGCAAAAATAGCAACACTGAATAAAACCAGATGAAGCCTGAAGTATGAACATATTATTTATTCATTTGACAGTCTCTGAAATCAAACAAGAATTACATGTTCAGAATACATCAGATATTAGAGTTTGCCGTGGATAACATAAAATAAAAAGAAAGGAAAATGGAGGCAGTGATCACACTATGTCCTAAGATGAAACGCAAGGGATGTAGTTATTCTTGCTCCTGTGAACACAATTAATTGCTTTCACTACCACCCTCTAAATTCGACTCCCTCTCAACATTTTCTTTGTTGTAAGGAAACGTGTGCTGCATTCATCTACACTAGTCCCTAGGTAGCCCAGGAAACAGTGATAATTTTATCGAAATTAGCAAATTAGGAGATCTTCCATGGATCATCCTATTTAAGCCTCACCAGTTTTTGACAGAGGCCTATAATTATCCCCATTGTCAGGTGTAGAAATGGCACTTATTTGACACAGTGGGTGTTGCAGCAGGAATGGGGACACCTGAATCCAGAATTTTCGCTGCAAGTGGTGAGCTGTGCCGACTCCAGAAGCAGCAGTGGCAGGATCCCACCTAATTCAGGAGGTAAAGCTGGGGTGACAGCAGTAGCCACAGGTCAACTGAACAGTCTTTGGCATTTGCCCCACACTTTTAGGCAGCTGCCAAACTGCTAGAGAAAAGATAGGAAGCGAGCCAAAGCATGGGGCGGTAGAGTAGCCACGCACACACCTGTACATTTTTGTCTTAGAGCTCTTTTTCTTAATTCTTTTCTTTTCTTTTCTTTTAAAAGAAAAAAAAATTAAAGAATATGCTTTTCTCCTATTCCACAGGATTCTGGCAAGGCTGAAATTGTGGACTTATTTCCCCAGCTCCACAGGTGGGCTATGACCGAGGCATGTTAATTGTCATACTGGTTACCCTCTAAGTATAGTTCAGGGGCAGACACAGGAACCAAGATGGGCCACATGGACTGCTTTGGGGAAGTGCTGGGAGAAAACAATGTGATCTTCCTCCCTTTAATTACAATCTCAAACTGAAAACATAGTGCAATCTTGAAGGTGTTAGCAGGATATACTTATTTAGAATAAAATCAACACAAAAGAAAGAAAATTGAGAAAGAGAGAAACAGAGAGGGAGGACTGATATAAACTGATGAAAACCTTGAACCCATGAATCTTCGGACCCTGAGCTGTGCTCAGTTTTGTGAGGTCATAAACTATTTATCTGATCAACCCATTGAGTTGATTACCATCATTTCTAGCCCAAAGTGTCTAGCTTATAGCATTGCCCCTATTTTCTGAATTTAAAATTAGGAATCATATTTTTAGAACAGTAATGTTACCTAAAGGGGGTGATAAGACTCAGTATTTTAAATGAGAACTCTTTCTACAACTGTAGCAATTACACAGCTGACACTTACTATGAGCCAAGCACTGTTTAAAGCATTTTACAAATATCAAGTCACCTAATCTTACAACTGAATTCTTATGATACTCATTTTATAGATGACAATGCATTACAGATTAAATAAGTTTTCCAAAGTCACACAGATAATGTGTTATTGATCATGAGGCTCTTGAAAGTGGGTACTGACTACTATCTTGGTTCAAGCTGCTATAACAAAATACCACAGATTGAGTGCCTTAAAAAACATTCATTTCTCACAGTTCTGGAGCCTGAAAGGTTCAAGAGCAAGGTGCTGGCAGATTCAGTGTCTGGGGAGGACCCTCTTCAGCTTACAGATGAAGAGGCTGTCTTCTTGCTATAACTTCACATGGCAGAGGGACAGAGAGAAAGAAAGAACAGAGAAAGCTCTCTGATATCCTCTTATAAAGGCACTAATCCCATTAATGAGAACCCCACCCTTATGACCTCATCTAAACCTAATTAACTATCAAAAATCCAACCTCCTAATATAACCATATTGGGAGTCAGGTCTTCAGCATATACTTTTTGTAGGGATACAACATTTAGTCCATAATAAAAACACCATTCCAGTTTTTTAAAGTAACCCAGGCCAAAGAATTCAGTATGAATTTCCACCTTTCTAAAACTCTTTCATTAAATGGATGAATACTGATGCTCCTTCATTCCAGGAGCACTGATGGTGGGAGTGGAAGGGAATGACAGTACAAATAACCAGAAACATGAAGAAAACGGATGGAATCCAAGCCATCTATCTTCATAGCATTATAGAGATAATTATTTTTAAAACTGAGAAGCAGACTATGGAAGGGATTATACAAATTTGGAGTCTAGTAATGTATACATCCATTACAGACTGAAAGTGTCTCATTTACAAATAAACATATGTCTAAAATGGACCCATTAGCACTGTCTAAAATTTAGACCAGTTCTTACAGATGCTATAAGTATTCACTACATTAGATCATAAAACAAAAGATGCTTAAGGACTTTCAGCTTCAGAACTTAAAAATATTTCATAAGGAAAACTGTTACATATTTAACGAGACTATCTCCAATTTGAAAATGGAAAACTATGGTCATGCAGTAGATAATTCAAATACAGGTATGTATTTTTATGTAGTATTAACATCATGATGATGATAAAGAAACACCCATCAAAGAAGATAGGAATAAACATTCTTTGACACCAGTGTCACCAAATTATACACTCTTTGCCAAGTTTTAGCAGATTCCTTTCTCTGTTCAGTCCTATTTTATCCCTTTTGACAAGATCAGAGAGTTGAAGATGTCTAAAGGAGCTATAAAAAAGTGGGCAAGTAGTAAGTATTGCTATACAGTATTTTAGGGTTTGGCTGTCATTTTTATTAAAGAAAATTTATCAAAATATGCAATAATCTTGCAAAATAAATATTTTACCAAAAAAACTCAATACAACCATAAATAAACAACCACTGGGATTTTAGTTTAGGGAAATATGTCCAGTTCAACTGCAAAATGTTATTACTATTTTTTTATATTTATGATACATATATAAAATTTGAGACTTTTGAATTACATTTCTTAATCTAAACTAAAGAAAAAGGTCATGGAAAGCTAAATGCATGTTAAGAGCTTTGCAGAATGGCTTGCACACTGATGGTGAAATGGAAATAGGCAGGAGCATGAAGTTTGCCACACACTCTCTGACCTGTATATTCTAATCAGGACTAAAAAGATGTAGATAGTAGCACATGTTATGAGGTCATTTTATATATACCCTCATCATCATTTTATGTTTAAGCATAACAACTAACTAGAGGAAAAAATGCAGGACACAGAGACTGATACATAATGTGCTAACTGCTCTTTATGTTCTTTTTGTTTGGGGTTGTTTATTTGTTTAATAAGAGTGAAAATAATAAATGCTGACAAGCCTCTAGCACCTAGCTTCACCACAACTCAGTGTGTGTGCTTCGGCACGTGACATACAAGAAGCTACTGTGCGTTGGAAGAAGAAGTATTGGGCTGAAAACCTGCCTCTGCCATTCACCATATGTGATCAAAGAGAGGCTATTTATTTAGTTTCAGTTTCATTGACTTACATATCCTTTTGTATGCAAGTAACAGAACTATAGTTCATAAAGGTCCTATAAAATAAAACATATTTGCTGCAGTCTGCCTGGTCCTAGAAATGAAAACATTCGTTTTAGTCTCTCTCTCTCTCTCTCTCTCTCTCTCTCCTGACCCTAAATCTGATTTCTTCTCTGTGTTTGCATCATTATGCAACATGTGATATGTCATATTTTCTATGTGGTCAAGGGGAGGGCACTGGTGGCAATTCCAGATTCACATAGTCCTCACAGTTCAGGATCCCAGAAAAGGAAGGATAAATACCTTTCTCCTGGAGTGTATATACTGAATTGAGCCTTCGGAGTTGCTTGCCCATTCCTGAGTCGATTACCATGGCCAAGGGTGTATAGTACTCTAAATTACAAGCCTGTGAGGTGTAGTTACCCCTGTGGCCTGACACTTCGTTATTTCAGCGCCAAAGAACCTATGGACTAGAAGTGGTTTCCCGAAGGAAATGAAGAATGAGCAAACCTTTCAGAACCGTGAGAATTACTTGTAATTATGCCCAGCGCTTATCAAATCAAGTGTGAAGGTGGAACAAAGGTTTTTTTTCAGACATGCAAGCCTCTTAACATTTATTTCTTACATGCTGTTTTTCAGGAAACTTTGGAAAATATATTGTAAAAAGGAATAAACCAAGAAAGAGAAAACATGGGAATGAAATAATAGGGGTTCCAACACAGGTGAAAAGAATCCCCAAGATGTTGTCAGAGGGTAATCCCATGATGAATTCTAGAATCCCGTGATGAATTCTAGAAAGTGGTCTTAGAAAGGTCACAGAAGCAGGTGCAGAGTAACAAAGTCTCAAAGACTTTGAGAAGAGTTTTACAGTTCTGAGAGCTTTGAGCTAGATTAATAAACAATACATGGAAGTCAAGAAAAGAAAAAAAACAAGATAGTTAATACATAAAGGGTGAAAAAAAAAACCTGAAACATTTTTAAAGAAAGAAAAAGTACCCATAGCATACCACATGGCTTTGCTGTAAATGATATTATGTAGTTATATTAATGCAAGCACTGACTACTGAATGAATCCAAAGTGGTGACATAAACACATATGACTATAATGGAAGAATGAGGGGAGAGGAAGCAAATATGGGTGAAGAAGGCTGTAAAAATATTCATGTTTCATGGTCATATGGAGTGATGAATAACCTGAAAAAATTTAAAAGGCAGTCTACTAATGTCATAAATATGTATGTAAACATGTAAAGAAAACTTGAAGACTTGAAAAAATAGAAGACTTGAAAAATGGCCTCAACAGTATTTAACATTTGCTGATGTTTGGGTAGATGAAAAAATTCAGGGGCACCTGGGTGGCTCAGTTGATTAAGCGTCCAACTTCGGCTCAGGTCATGATCTCATGGTTTGTGGGTTAAAGCCCCACTTCAGGCTCTGTGCTGACAGCTCAGATCTTTGGAGCTTGCTTCAGATTCTGTGTTTCCTTATCTCTCTGCCCCTTCCCCATTCACACTCATCTCTCTCTCAAAAAATAAACCTTGAAATTTTTTTTAAGTTCATACTACAAAAGATTTATGTTGCACTGCATTAAAAAGGCAATTTTAATTAAAACTCTAAAACAGTACTTCAGTCAAATTCCACTGTCATGGAGCCTCCAGAGAAAGGCATTTTATTTTCATATTCCCTTTAGAATTACATGCTTCTCAGCATGGGCATCAAGGAAGGGTTGGTTTTTGCTTGTTTGTTTTTGTTTTTTGGTAGAAAGCCAGTATGGATAATTTGGGAGGAATTGTTGGAGCTGATGGTGAATTGCCTAACTGAGACCTTGGAATTAGAAAGTTTGCCAGGGCTTATCCTTAACTTTCAGAATGTTGTACCTGATAAGTTCAGTTTCCATCATCTAAGATATAAAAGAATACAATAATAAAAGATCACAGACTCAGGAGACAGATTTCCTGCCATAAAATCACAGCTTTGTCCCTTATTAGCCATCACAATTTGGACAAGTTATTGAGCTCTTTGTGCCTCAGTTTCCTCACCTGTAAAACAGGGATTAATATTTTGGTGAAGATTTCATGTTAATGTAAGTAAAGTGTTCAGAGCAGTGTCCAGCTGTAAGAACTACTCCTATTATTGTTGCTTTGAGCAGAGACCAGACATGAAAGTTGGCCCATTGCTCATGATAATGCAGAACAATCTTAAATACCGCACTGTGAATTCCACTCATATTATCTTTCAGTTCACGTCCTGGAGGGATTTGTGCAGTTTCAAAAAAGGATAGAGGGGGATGATTAAGTATTAAATGAAATAATAAATCAAAGTATTAAAGCACACAAAAAAAGTAGATTACTCATAGGAAAAAGAATCATGATCCCTGTTTGAGTGTTTAATTAAAGAATTGTTCACTATAGGGATGGAATCTTTGTCTAACCTCAGTGCAGTGACTCAAGAAATGGAAGATAGACCAGGAAGTTAATAGGAGCAATAACAGAGTTAAAAAAAAAAAAAAAATGGCTTCCACAGTACTTACTGGGTCAGCTCTATGTCAACGAGATGATTGGCCAGAAACCAATAGTCACGCTCAAAGTTATTATAAAGGTGAGCCATGGTCACCTACAGAGATGATAGCAGGCAGCACCAAGGCACAGGGAAGTGTGGAGGGAAGGCTGGCATCAGTGAAATCAGAGGAGAACATCACTGGCTGTGGGGAGAATGTTTTACTAACATGGAGACTCCAATAAGAGAAAGGAGGGGGGTTGAGCCACACAGGTTGTGTGATTCCCCTAAGAAAGTGCTGGGGATAAGGGTAGAGACTTCTGAGCCAGAGGATGTTAGAGTACTTTTATTGTCCCATATTCTCTAGCTTTTCCTTTTCCTAGTTGGGTCACACTGGGAAATGTGGATGCCATAATTATTATAGAGAAATAGCAGAGATATTAGGTAAATGATTTACATGAAGTATATTCTGTCTATACACTCCTTCATCTGGGGATACAAAAATAAATCTGTGCTTTGTTTACAGATTTGGTCTGTAAGAGACATTACCTTCTCTTTAGCTACACTTAGGTTGGTATTTCTGTGTATATTTCATTTCATATATATGTTCAGTATGGTCTATGGGACAAAATTTTAAAACGTTCTTGGATTAAGCCCTCCATAATTTATTTAAATAAGTGGAATCATTGATGAGAGAGATATTAGAGATCATCCATTACTACTATTGTCAGAATAAATAATAATATTATAAATGTCATGAGTGTGAGAATTTTCCATTGGAAATGATTTAGGAAAACAGAGTGGATCATACAATGGATTGAATGTTTGTGTCCCCCAAAATTCATATGTTGAAATCCTGATGGTACTAGGAGATGGGGCCTTAGGGAGGTGATTAGGTCATGATGGTAGAGCTCGCATGCATGGATTGCAGACCCTCCTCACCCTGTCTGCCATGTGAGGACACAGCAAAAAGATGACAGTTCATGAGCCACGAAGCAGGTTCTCACCAGATACTTGTTAAATCTGCTGGCAACATGATCTTGTACTTTCAGTCTCCACAACTGTGAGAAATAAATATTTATTGTTTATAAACCACTTAGCCTATGGTGTTCTGTTATGGCAGCCCAAAGAGACTAAAAGAAGAAAAAAAATGGAATATTTAAGAGATATATAATATCTATGTATGCTTCTAAAAAGTTAGATGTGTGTGCATATGTGTGTGTGTGTGTGTGTGTTTAATGTTGTCAGTCTCAGTAACTCATTATCTTCCATTCATGCCATTTCCTGTAACTGATGCTATCTATTCACTGAAAAAGCTGACATTACTGCACAGTCAGCTTGAAATTTCAATACACAACACTGTAAAACCTTCAAGTTAAGCTCTGTTTCCACAGCAACCACAGTTTAGCTCAAGAAGCACAGCTAGACTTTTTTTTGTGGTCTTAACCTTCATGTATGCAGTAAGGTTTGCTGATGTTTGATGCAGCATTTATAAGTTTTATTGGGTATATAAGCTTATTCCTGTAGTTTCTTTTTCTGCATTCGAAAATCCAATGACAACTTTACATAGGAGTAATTTTTGAGGTATAAACCAGGGCAAGGGGAGAAGCATAATAGTAGCAATTGGGCATTTGGCTGTATTTTATATAAACCTGATGACTAATTCTTTCAAAAAGATGAGGACTGACAATTCATCTATGAAAAAAAAGTCTGAGACTAGTTTTGAGAGCCCTCATCTTCACGCACAAATACACATACCCTGAAATAATTAGGGTTTTTCCTGAGCTACTAATGCCATCTTGCCAGTGGCAGTCTTAGCTTTTGCTGCATGATGGCTGTCTCATGAATATACAAGACTACATGCTTTGTGTGTACTGTGGAGCATGGCCTTCTAATCCCTCTTCTTTAACCAGATAGTTCTCTTGACTGCTTATGAACTGAGTCAAACTGTCTATTCCCTCTTTAGAGATATTTCATTCTCTAGAGAAAAAAGTTTCAATTATTCTAATCATAAGAAATTCCACCCAACACACACACACACACACACACACACACACACACACACACACACACACTGGATTTTCTCTTGAATCACCCAATACAGTTGTTAAAGAGGATGTGTAAACCAGTGTTTGGCCAATGTGATGTCCTAAAAGATGAAGGCGGACATTTCCATTTCAGATGTCCAAATAATCCTATCCATGGTTCAAATTCCCATTTATTTTTTGCACAAAATTGCTGGTCAATATCATTCAACTGTACAATTTGGTAACTCTACAAAATAATGGTTTATAAGCACATATGACTTCTCACTGACTCTTAGAAATTCCTCCATTTATAGCCATTCACAATCTTTCACACTACTCAGAGGAAGTATTGAAAATCTTTCACATCCCCCCTCTAGCTTTTCAACCCTTCTCTTTTCGTACATATTTTTTTTTCTATTTCATATGAGAAATGAATGTCTTCAGGGTATGGTTTCCCTCACCAAATGCTTCAATCTATTCAACTTATAAACTTTTGCATATCAATAATTCTTTTCCTCTTGTCTCAGAAGAAATAAACATATCTACATCTAAAGTATGACACCTTTACTCTGTATGCTATGTTCACCATCATTTATTGACCTTGGGAATTTTCTCCAGCCATAAATCTTGTTATGTATATTGATAAGCCCTTGCCTCCCTTTCTAGTTTTTCCCCTTTGCTTTTAAATATGCTTAGTTCCTTTTATCTTAAAAATTATTATGTAAGGGGTGTCTGGGTGTCCCGGTTAGGTGTCCAACTTTGGCTCAGGTCATGATCTCACAGCTTGTGAGTTCAAGGCCCACGTCGGGCTCTATGCTGACAGCTCAGAACCTGGAGCCTGCTTCTGATTCTGTCTCTGTCTCTCTCTGCCCTTCCCCTGCTCATGATCTGTCTCTTTTTTCAAAATATAAATAAACATTAAAAAACAGATTTAAAAATTAAAATATAAAAAATAAGTCTTAAAAACTTTACCTTTGAATCTCTCTACCTATTATTTTCTTTCATTTCTAAGATGACCAAAAACTAGTCTAAACTTATCATAATCTCTCCATATCACCTATCATTTGTTAGTCCATGATGCTTGAATTCTTACCTTTGTCCTATCATTTCACTAAAATTACACTAATTAAGCCTTGCAATAATTCTCTGATCGCTAGATCCAAAGTTGTTGTTGTTTTTTTTATATCCTCTTCTTACTTGATTGTAGCTTTCAGTAATGGTCAATGTTCTTTCTTAAATCTGGCTCATCCCCTGAAATCCACAGTATCATCTTTCTATCCTCACCTAGTCCCTCCTCCCTCCAGCTTCTTTGCAATGTCATTCACAAGTCCTCTTTTTGGTCCTACTCTGTGCTACTCTCTCATCAGCCTTTGTTTTTCTTTCATGATGTGTTCCTTTGGGGATCTCATGTACTCTAATGAGTTTGTCCAAAACCAACTGAACCAATTACCTCCTCTCTAATCTATCAAACTGGATTCTCTAGTTTCATCTTGTTTTGTTGTTGTTAAAGTTTATTCATTTATTTTGAGAGAAAGAGAGAGAGAGAGAGAGAGAGAGAGAGACAGAGAGAGAGAGAGAGAGAGACGGAGAGAGAGGGCAAGAGAGAATCCCAAGCAGGCTCTATGCTCAGGGCAGCATCTAACGCAGGGCTCCAACTCATAACTGTGAGATAATGACCTGAGCCGAAATTAAGCTGGACTCAAATTACTGAGCCACCCAGGTGCCCCTCTAGTTTATCTTTATTTGTTCAGCAATAACAAGAAATAACCTAAAGTTCAAGATAAAATCCTGAAATTCATAGTCAATCCATTTTTATCCATCATTTCTTTTATAAGTTGTTCAAAGTTTCATAACTTCTTTGCTCCTAATTATAACTAAAATTTATCCCTCCATCTGAATTTCTATAGTCATCACTTTGCTTCTGCCCTACATATATATCTTATAATATTAAATTTACCTTTTACTTGGGCTTCTACCCATTCTCTTCCAATATATTCTCCATAGTTTTACCAAAGTGGTTTTTTTTTTTTTCAAATACAAATCTAGCCATACCACACAGAACCGCAAAAGCCACTAATGATTCCAATCATCTTTTGGATCTCTGCTCAACAAGCCCTCTCATGAACTAAGTACTACAGGTCATTTGGTCTTTCATTATTTCCTTGATCCTTAGCCATTCTAAATTAAACCAAATCTTTGATGGGAGAAGGCCATATTCTATTCAATATGTATATCTCCAGTGCCAAGCACAGTCTCTCGTGTACAGAACTTGGTAAATATTTGCTAAAATAATATAAGAATGAACACAAGATGCACCCATAAAGAATACAGACCAAGAGACTTTCTCATATTTCAAGGGAAAGGACAACATAGACCTTGTTTATCAATAGTAAATCTCACATTTAATAATGTCCTTATGAAATTACTCTCCATATATTTTATCTGCACCCTGTATTCCTACGTTTACGTCATCTAACACAGTGTCTCAGGTTTAGTTCTTTAGGAGCCAGTTGTTTTTATGCAGGTGTTTATTGGAGAATACTCTTAACATTAGTATCTGTAACAGAGGAGGGAAGTAAAATAAATTGGAAGCAGAAGTTGAATAGCAGTGTAGTTGTAACAGACTTCTGACAATTCCACAGGAAGATCTAGAGCTGGGATAGCCCTTATAAGTCATCCTGAATTGAGTCAAGAGTACTGGATCTTTGTAACCCTGAATAGACTAGTCATTTGATGTGGACTACCCAGTTGCCCCCACTAAGGGGGTGTAACTTTGTATGAAGAAGCTCCTCTTGTCAATGGAAAGCTGTGAGTCATTATTCACACTACCAGTAGCTGGAAGAATGAGCTGGGCCACTTATCCTAGCAAGGACTGTTTACTTTTCTGCTGGATGACTCACTCTCTCCCTCCCACTATATATGCTACCTTTTTAACTGGCCAAACCCTATCTGCAGCAACAAACTCTCTATAAGTTTTTCTAACTCCTTCTGGCTACCAGTTAACCCACCCATGCTAGAACACATAACTGGCAGGATTTTTTCAAAATCACAAGCATGATTTATTTAAATAACTTTCTTGGCTCTAATTACCATGGATTAAAAAACAAACTTCTATCCCATCATACATAAAGTATTCTAACATTTGCCTCTCCTGTCCTGTGGTCTCTTAGTCTTTATGCCACAGTTTTTTTCTGGACGTTTTCATACCCAAAGCAACAATGGCCTTGAATGAATCTATTTTTCATATATTTTTTTCTATTTTTTCCCTCTGCCTAGAGCTGTAAATCTTCTCCTTCTTTAAGAAGCACCTTAGAGCTTTGTCTTTTGTAAAGCTCCTCCAACACCCTCAGGCAAAATCAAACACAGTCTACTTTGTGTTTTCAATGCTTTGTTTATCAGCATGGTTAGAACATTCAGTGTTGTATGTTCATAATTTGCTTAAATGGTGCTTTTCCTTCCTATCTTAATCTCTGTAACATACTGTCTTCCTATATGCCTACACAGAGTAACAACAAGATATAAGTTCACTGAATGAATGAAAGAATTAATGAATGGCCTAGTAGGTTTATTCTAGCATATACATTTGAATACCAAGTCAACAAATATGGCAAGTATACCTAAAAGATTGTTGTAGGAGTACGTGTCTAACATATTTTCTCTGTTTTGCTCTTGTTTATATTATTTTCCCCCATCACTCAGAAAGCTGGAGAATCTATTGTTTCCACCTACATTTCACCAAATGCCTGAAAATCACTAAATGTATGAGCAATATTTTTCAAACAATGATCTAGAAGAAAATCAGTATATTGAGACATTAAAGGATTTTCTAAGAATGAGTCTTTTGTGTTACAATTCCTGATTCACTTTTTCTCCCTATACATGTCATATACTTATGCTTATGTATAATTTTTTTGTTTGATCATTAGCTATTTGGATATCTGTGACTTTCAATATATCTTAATTATAATATAAACAGCAATAAAAAATTATATTATTAAATATATCCTTTGAAAGCTTCCTGCACAACCAACCATTCACTTTTTAAACAAATATTTCATGGTTCTGATAAATCCTACATTTCTATCCCAGTAAAAAAGGGGAGAACTTGGGGCACCTGGGTGGCTCAGTCAGTTAAACGACCGACTTCAGCTCAGGTCATGATCTCATGGTTTTGTTCATAAGTTCAAGCCCCACATTGGGCTCCCTGCTGTCAGCGAAGAGCCAGCTTCAGATCCTCTGTTCCCCTCTCTCTGCCCCTTCCCTGTTCATGCTCTCTATCTCAAAAATAAATAAACATTTTTAAAAAATGGGTAAGGACTTAAAGAGACATTTCTCCAAAAAAGACATGCAAATGGCAAACTGGCCAACTGGAAGTGACTGCTCAACATCACTAATCATTAGAGAAAAGCAAATTAAAACCAAAATGAGATCTTTCCTCACCCCTGTTAGAATGGATAGCTTTAGAAGTTGTTAATTCATGCATTTGAGCTTTCTTACTTGCTTTGTGCTCATTTAGTCCATAGATAGAGTTCAGTAGAGAAAACTATTTTTCTGTCAGTGTCCAAACGGAAAAACTGATTATTGCTTCAGGTTGAAGGAAGATTTCCCAATGAGATTAAATGTTTTGGATTAGTTTACTTTACATGTTTCTGACAAATTATTGTATATGTTTAATTATTGGGCAATTCGGTATAATTGTGGCAGGATTTGTTCCTCCAGATTGGTTTCTAATTTATCTTACATCTCATTGTAGTGTTTTTGTATTTCATTACAAAAAAACTAGGATGTGAATGCATGTCAAATGAGTGTTTCCCATTCAGAAATACAATTTCCTTTTACCACCTACCTTCAGTTAAAGGTATCTTTCCCCATACAAAGGTATTTTCCCTATAGAAAGTAGTAGGAAAAAGTCCCCTGAGATTAGAATTGAATCCACATAGGGCACTCTGCTTCCTAATGTAATATTAGATGCAAATTATTAAATAAGCAAAATATATGGATATGTAGCTTTTTCCATGGTGCATTAAGTATATGCATAAACCTGTTTCATTTTCTGTTTTTTAATATAATAGGTATGCACATTTTTCCCACTACTACCCTCCACAAAATGTAAATATTTTCCATTATAAAGCAAGCATTCTTGCCTTCCTGCTGACAGCATCTTCTTTTATATCACAAGCTTATATACTGTGAAAGTAAAAGGCAACTACTTTCACATATATGAAAGGAAATAAACAATATGGATTAATGATTCACCTACTTTAATCAACTGGTTGTTATAACTATCATTCCTTTGTTTTTATACTGGACAGTTTATAAAATAAAAAATAGGGTTTTTTGATAACTTCTCACATCTGGGAATGTGACAAATAAGTTATTTCTAAACATTAATAGTGCAATGCATCATACAGTTTCATTTTAAATCAACATATTAAAATGGATTTGCAAATAATAGGACTTCTGTCTTTATCCTATTCATGTGACTATGAAAGGAAATATTATTCGAAAAATAAGTTTTAATAATTTTCATTCTTAAAATGTTTTACACAAAATAAGGTGTTTTACAAATACATAATATTAGATTATTAAAATGATATCTTCCCAGTTCCATACTGAAAATTGGAAAATAAATATTTTTAAGGCAATAATGTTTTTTATTCAATGTTTTTTATGAACTGTAATTTAACTTAGATTAATCAATATATTAAAAGCAAAATAAACACTAAGAGCAAACAAGACAATTTTGCAGTCCTTGCAAATATTTTGTATTTTGTATGTATGGGTGTCCTGTCTATATTCAGTACTGAGTAACTCATTTATTGTACCTTGCTTGGTGTTTGTTTGATCAATCAACAAACTCTTAAATGATATGTTTTGAATAGGTCCCATGCACCCAGCACTGTGCAATGGAAGATACTAAAGAAAACATTGCTTTTGTCCTTAGAGAGCTAACCATTTAATTAGGAAAGCAAAGAAAAAAAAAAGTGATGAGAAAACATATCTCAAGGATTTGGCACTTAGTATAAATGCACTAACAATTCAGAAAAGGGGAAGACTGGTATAGAATGGAATTATAAGAGCTAACTCAGGGCGCCTAGGTGGCTCAGAGTTGAGGGTTCAACTCTTGATTTCAGCTTAGGTCATGATCCCAGGGTCATGGGATCAAACCCCGCATCAGGCTCTGGGCTCAGTGTGAAGCCTGCTTGGGATTCTCTCTGTCCCTCTGCCCCTCCCCTGCTCATGATCTCTTTCTCTCTAAATAAATACATACATGCATACATACATACATACTTAACTAAGGGCAACAATGGAGATTAGTATTAGATTTATTCCCTTGATTTTGATTTCTTTTATCCCCTCAGCTTACCCACATTTTGTCCATTCTTCATTGGAAAATCAAGTCCAATTTCTTATCTGAAGTCAATCTGGATTCACTCTCCCCATTATCTTTTCTGAGCTCATGTTTTATTAACCAATCTGTTTGTTAGTCATTTGTATTTCCACTGTGTAAAAGACGCTTTCTCATCTTTCACACATATTTTTGAAAAAGTGTACTTGTCTCTTCTTTAGTAATTTAATAAATAAGCAAATAAATAAATCCATTTCTATAGTTCCTTTTTTTTAGTTTAGCAATAATAACTAGTTTTTAAAAATGGAAACTTAAGTTAAAAATTCATGTGGTTTTTAGTTGTTGTCCTTGAAAAATAAAACACTGTTGTTTCAGGTATACTTCCACGTTTCTTGTTTTTCTTTGGTAGTTTGATCCACTTGATCAGTGAGCCTATATTAGGTAGTGGACAAATATTTACTGAACAAACACTGGAAATCAATTATCCGACTTACTGATTATATCGGTTAACTGAAGGTCACATTTAATTGAATTTAACTTTTTTTCCTATTGTTTTTGTGGAAATATTGGCCCACAGAGTAAAAGATGTTTTCAGTCATTTGTGGTAATCATAAACAATGACATACAGTGAGGTATTGGTTGTCAGTACCTCATAAATTGGTCATTATTAAACAAAAACGGACTTTTTCTGTAGAAAGAGAAGAAAGAAAATTAGATAGTAGTTGGTTTTCAAGCATGTTTTTACATTCTTTGATTCATCCTCCATAGGAAGGCTGAGTCAATCTCCCCTCTCCTTGAACAGGCTGGTCTTTGTGGTTGTCTCAAGGAATAGAATGTTGGGAAAGAGATGCTGTGTGACTTCCAAGGATGGGTTGAAAAAGCTAGGCAGTTTCAGCCAATTTATCTTGGGACATACGCTCTTGGAGGATTCAGCCTCCTTGTAAGAAGTATGGGTACAAAGAGAGAAAGAAAGAGTGAGACTATGGCCTGGAGAGTCTTAGCAGTTTGTAGCTGTTTGTATTATTTCAAGTCTGAGTGTCCAACATGTGAATGAAGAAACTGTTGAAATGACCCCATTTACAACCATCTATCTGGAACTACATGAGGAAGACTCTCCACCCTGCAAAAAAGACTCCAAATGAAAAATGCCTCTAGCCCAGTCAACCTACAGATTTGTGAGCAAAATAAATAATAAAGTTTTAAGATACTGCTACAAGGTGATTTCTTACTTAGCAATAATCAGACAAATGGCAAATAGTTTCATGAAATGAAATAATTCAAACTTTTCACTGCATATTCTACTGAAATGTCTTGTGTCTGAAATATCAAATGCCATCTTATAATATATCTTCTTACTTGTATCAGAGGTACCTTAAAATTAGACTTACATAATTCTGGAGAGAAAAGAACAAATTAGACCAGACGGACTTAAGTTAAGCTTTAAAAGTTTTATATTTTGTACTGGATTGTTGAAAATAATAACCACCTATATTTTTTCATATTTTTAATACTTGATCCCTTTCAAATGGGAAGTTTGTTTAAATTAAATATATAGAAACAGACATTATTTCAAGAAACAAATAATTTTACTTTTTTGTCAAGAGCTAAAACCACATTCATTACTAAAGAATGTTCTTCAAGTTGAGATTTATGAAAGAGAAATAAAAATAGAAATGGCGGATATGTAATTTTTTAGTTTTAAAAAGCCTTTGTTTTCTTTTCCTTTAATATATATTCAAATGTAATAATATAAAACAAACTCGGCAGAAAAATTCAAATATATTACTTATTCCAGACTTGGATGTAACAAGGTAAAAAAATAAATTAAAAAAAAGGAGGAATTACTTTGACTCTTTCCCAGTTCCTCCATCATCCTGATTTGTGAAATTTATAATGGTTTAGGGCTTTGTTAATTTGTGGCTTTACTCCTCATATTGTGCAGTCTCTGACCACCAGGTCAAAGAGTTTTATGAGTGTTTTGCTAATAAATGTCTTCCTGCTTTTTATAGTTGCATTTAGTTTGCCATAAAAACATGACCTTATATGCAGCAGTATAAATGAAAAATGAATAGAAGTTACTTACAAATTAATGGTCTTGGCTTTGCTTAGTTAATCTTACAATGAATCCATTGCCAACTGTAATTAATGAGGGACAAACTCATGAAATAAATTCAGTTAGGGAACTTGAAAAAAGAGAATAAGAATAATAAGCATTTACTTTCCTTTACTTTTTCCTCCCTATTACATGTATTTTTAGCAGCTTCTCTGCAATGAAAATATTTAAAGATTTAATTAAGGTTTATGGACTCAGAAGAAAGTGAATGTTGAAGGGGATACTATTGAAAACTAGAAATATTTTTGTAGGAAACATCAAATGATGCAAAGTTCACTGATAAAATAAGAGAAAATAGAATAAGAAGCATTATAATAATAAGTAAGAAGAGATGAATTTGATGAGGAAACCAGTATTCTGTGGATTCTTTTCATCCCAATTTTCATCTCTTCTATTAATTGAAAACAAAATGAACAAAATCAAAAGTCTAGATTTGCCATTCCAGGGACATTATTCTCTCATTTGACACAGGCTCTCCATTGTTCCCTAAATGATCTGTACGTTGTTGTTGCTGATAAAAATGACTGTATGCTTTCTCTCTGTTCCCTCCTTGTTTCTTTAAATCCTGCATTTCAAATTCCAACCCATGCCCCAACTTTTCTAATAAATTTTTATCTATCACCCCAGAACTAAAATTCTATACCCCTTTTGCTATATCAATTAACTAGGTTTTGCATAATTTTGTAATTTATGAAAACCTTCTAAGTTTTCATTTTCTTGCCTGTAAAATGGAAATAACAAGATATCTCTCACAGGGTTCTTCTAAAAATCAAAAAAGCATGGGGCACATAGGTGGCTCAGTACGTTGAGCGTCCAACTCTTGATTTCGGCTCAGGTCGTGATCCCAGAGTTGTGGGATTGAGCCCCCCTTTAGATGTCATGCTGAGTGTGGTGCCTGCTTAAGATTTTCTCTCTTTCTCCCTCTCTCTCTCTTCCCTCTTCCCTTTCTCCTCACTTGTGCTCTCTCTCTCTTTAAAATAAATAAAATAGGGGCTCCTGGGTGGCTCAGTCGGTTGAGCGTCCGACTTCAGCTCAGGTCACGATCTCACGGTTGGTGATTTCGAGCCCCGTGTCAGGCTCTGGGCTGATGGCTCAGAGCCTGGAGCCTGCTTCCTATTCTGTGTCTCCCTCTCTCTCTGCCCCTCCCCCATTCACACTCTGTCTCTCTCTGTCTCAAAAATAAACATTTAAAAAAAAATTTTTAAATAAAATGAATAAAATAAAATGATTATTTTTAATTAAAAATCTTACTTAGATGTATAAGTATAGTAAGTTCTATGTTGAAGTCATTTTTGTCATAATATTAACCTGTGACATGATTTATATTTTGGATTATATGTTCTGCTTCAACAAATATAATGTAGACCATTGCATACTTGTGCTGCGTTCCAGTGTGGTTTTTCTTGAATGTGTTCAATGATTTGTCACCATCACTTTCCTTGTCCAATTTGGTATTCTCTACCTTTAAGAGATCTATTTGTTTCTATTTTGAGCTTTGTTCCTCTTATCTCTCTTCAATGTACCAAAGAAATATGATACAGAGGCCATCAAGGTGAAACTCAAAGTTGCTGTCCAGCTACGTCATAACCAATAGAACAATTTCTTCTGCATGCAATTTTGTCTCCATCTCTGCAATCAGGTCTTATTGTTCAGTCTTTTTCCTTACTCAATTCTAAAACAAGGAGAAACTCAGATACTAATGTTAGCTCCACAAAATTCTAGTTGAATCATTTATAGATAAATCTAGGCTATATGCTTGGAATACTGGTATTTCACTGGGGCTGGACAGCATAATACAGTAGAAAGGACCTAAATTTGAGAACGCAGAGGTATGTTGTATTTCTTGATATATAATTCTTTTGTCATACACTCTCAAAAACTGCTCAGACTCTTTGTCCCTGACTTAACATGTAACTGTAAAAAAATCCCAAATTATGATCATACCTGGTAAAGAATTATTAATCTTTACTCTCGTGGCACATCCTCTAATCAATTCTCAAGAACATGAAATGCAAATGCTAAGATACACTCTCATTCTATGGGACATAGACCCTCTTTTGCTATAGTTCACTATTGTGTCTGGATGCCTATGAGAAAGTTTCACTTTCCAGGTCTTGCACATAACACATCAAGGTGATTTATATGTGTGTAACAAAAATGAATTGTTTGGGGGTGTATATTAGGTTTTGGCTTAATAGTTATGTAATTTAGCTCTTGCTATACAACAAATAGACCAAAATGCAGTGGCTTAAACCGATAGCATTTATTATCTGCAGGTCCTCTGGCCATGTGCCTTTCACAAGGCTGTAATCAGGTGGCATCCTGTGCTGCAGTCATCTTAAGGCTTGAATGGGCAGCTACTCTTCCAAGATCATTTACAAGTTATTGAGAAGATTCATAGCCTCGTGTGTCAGTAGACTGAGGGTCTCAGTTCTTCACTGGATGGTGACTGGAGAACACCCTAAATACCTTTTTAAGTGGCCCTTTCCAAAGTGTAGCTCTCAACCTTAGAGCTTATTTCATCAGAGCTTGCAGACAAGAGGGCAGGAGAGAAATAATGAGCAATATAGAATTCAAGATCTTTTTAAAGCTAATATCAAAAGTGACATCCCATTTATTTTTCCGTATTCTATTTTGCAAAGGCAAGTCACTTGGTCCAACCCACACAAGAGTACGAATTTGAGAAGGTGGGTGGCACTGGGAACCATTTCAGAAGCTGCCCACAACACTGATATTTTCTTAACACAACTTTAGGAGGTTAGTTCAGTTAAGCCATAGTTGCTGAGGTGCATAATATGTCAGGCAGCAGACAAGGATGAAATGATGAATAATATAATATCTGCCTTAAAAGAGTCCATAATCTATTTTGGAAACTGATTGTTCTGATTCTATCATGCACAAGCTACACTATGGGAAAATAAAGAGATTCCTAATTCAGTCGGTGAGGTCAGGAAAAGATTCCCAGTGGAGGAGATGGGGTTAATTTTTGACGCATGAAATGTGGAGAAGGGGCAGCATATCAAGGGGAGGAAAACAGCTATTCAAATGTACCAGGGCGTGACACAGTCCAGTACATTACAGTGTGCGTTCATTATGGTGTTCATGCTGAGCCCTTTAGACGATGTTGCAGCATAACACATTTTTTCCAGTGTATGCACAAAGCACTGTACAGTAAAAAGATATTACTAGATATTATTAGTTCTCTTCTGCCTACTAGCCCTTGACTCATGGTGAGCTCTCCTGCTCCATAGGAGGTTTTCCTAGCGGGTGACTCTCTAGACCCCATCGCTCAAAACTGACGCTATCCAAACTCAGGCTATCAAGGAAATTGGCAATAATCACAAATTACTCCCCATACAGACTCCAAAATGTTTGTAGAGACTGACTGCCACTAGCTGTCCTACTACCCCTGCTTGTTCTTACAAGCAAACATTCAAATTAAGGTATGATAATGTTGGGCAATTTCCCTATAAATAGGAATTTTTACAGCTGCACCAATTCTAGAACTTGTTAATGTTGCAAAATCAGTTTTTAATGAATAAGAAAATATTTGAAATAAAAAATACCCACAACAAATGTATAAAATTCAATGGACTTGTTTTCTGTATCTCTGAGGAATATTTTATGCTATTGACAAAACTTCCTTGAAACATTCTCTTCTCTTGGTTCCTCTGACGCAATCCTTTGCTGACTCATGTTCATCTCTGGACACTCATTTATGTATATACTTCCAAGTCATTTATAAATCAGTAGATGCTAGTGCTTTGGAAGGAAGCCAAATATTACACATTTATTTAATCTTAGAACTCAGAATATATATCTAGATTGTATTTCACTCATTCCAGAGGAGAGAAGAGTTTCCACTTCCTCAGAAATTGGAGTTTTCTCAGAAATGTAACTATTTCCTTTCTCCAGATCTTCTTGCTCTGGAAAGTTTTGAGTTTTTATATCTTTTACCTCTCACTTACACATGGTTCTAGAATGCTGTGGTATCAATGTATCAATGTATTATTTCCCCATCTTCAAAAACTTAATAGCTAGCTCCTGGGCTAATGGGGCTATTAGCAAGAGTAGTAACTCAAAGACTTGGCAGGACACTGTGATGTTTATCATTACAAAATCCTGCGTCTTTAACCTGTGCTTATTTTGAAGGGAATACAAATTTCCTATGAACATACTGTAAGTAATTATATAACTATAATAAGAAGATAGAACACAATATAGAGGAACACACTTTCTCATTAGCCAGCTTGAAAATTGTTGCTGGTGATTGTATCAGCCTTAACACTAAAGGAAACCAATTGCACGGCCCCTCCAATTGTCAAAACTGTGCATTAAAATTAATTATTATTTCTTAAAATATAATAACAACAAGAATGCATACAAATATATAAGCAAATAATGCAATTTAACTTGGATTTGTGGCAGGGAACATTTGGACTAAGGACTCAGAATGCAGATGCGAATTCTGGATCTGCAACTTAGCTGCATTATTTTTACTTCAAATTTTAAATTTTTTAAAGTAGTCTCTACACCCAATGTGGGACTCGAACTCACACCCTGAGATCAAGAGTCACATGTTCTACTGACTGAGCCAGTCAGGTGCCCCATTGTTGCATTATTTTGGACAAATTACTTAACCAAATGGATTTTTCAGTATCCTTTTCTGAAGGGGAAAATAGGAGCAGCCATCACAGGAAATTTTGTGTGAAGTAAAGGAGCTAATATTTGGAAAATGAATGAAAGAGCAGGTGGGACACAGAAAGTGTCATACACCTAAAAGATTAAAAATAAAATAAAATATCTCTTCAGTGGATCATGACACTATTTTTCAAATCGTAAAGGTGGGGGTTAAAAATGACTTAACAAAAAGAATTTTGATTAAGACTTTAGAGATCTCTGGGGCATGGTGATTATGCTCTTGACTGCAATCATTTCTTTACTAGGGATTTATCCAACCACAGTGGTAGATGAAGTGGGCAATTAGTCACATTAACTCCTCTACCAATATTTATCATTATTATTTTGCTAAAAAGAATTGAGGAATCCATCAGACTAAATGTAAATACTCATGGTCACCAATTCAATAGCTTATATGTAGATACAGGTAGATAAAATGTGATGCTTTATAGATTTTTCTGATTTGCAGGGGCACCTGGGCAGCTCAGTTGGTTAAGCATCTGACTTCTGATCAGGTCAAGATCTCACATTTCTTGGGTTCGAGTTCCATGTCAGGCTCTGCGTTGACAGTTCAGAGCTTGGAGCCTGTTTCAGATTCAGTGTCTCTCTCTCTCTCTCTCTGTCTCTGTCTCTGTCTCTCTCTCTCTCTCTCTCTCTCTCTCAAAATAAATAAATAAATAAACATTAAATTTATTTTTCTGATTTTCATTTTCAAAGTGATCAATAACTATCTTTCACACACCAGTTGGTAATCTGTATATATTCTTGGGAGAAATGTCTATTCAAGTCCTTTGCCCATTTTTCATCCAATTATTTGATGTTTAAAATATTGAATTTAGGGGCTCCTGAATGGCTCAGTTGGTTGAGCATTGGACTCTTGATTTTGACTCAGATCATGATCCCACAGTCATTGGATCAAGCCCCAAGTTGGGCTCTGTGCTGAGCATGGAGCTTGCTTGAGACTCTCCCTCTCTCTCCCCCTCTGGCCTTCTCCCCCACTATCTCTCTCTCTGTCTCTCTCCCTAAAACAAAATTTTTTTTAATTAAAAAAATAAGATATTGAATTGTAGGAGTTCTTATATATTTTGGATTTTGAACTCTTACTCAGATATAGGGTTTGCAAGTATTTTCTCCCATTTTTTAGTCTGCCTTTTCTTACCATTCATTGTTTCTTAGTGGAACAAAAGATTTTTTACTTCACTGAAGTCCCACTTATCTATTTTTGCTGCTTCTGCTTGTGCTTTTTGTGTCATGTCCAAGAAATCATTGCCAAAAAAAAGTGCCATGAAGTTTTTTTCCCCTATGTTTTCTTCTACAAATTTTGCAGTTTCAGATCTTACATTTAATGTTTAATGAGTTTTGAGTTGATTTTTGTGTGTGGCATAAGGTAAGGATACAATTGCATATTTTGCATGTGGATATCCAGATTTTTCAGAACCATTCACTGAAAAGAGGATTGTATGCCATGAACATGCAGGATTTATCCCTGGGATGCAAGAATGGCTCAATATGCAAAAATCAATTAATGGTATACACCATGTTAGCAGAATGAAGGACAAAAATCATATGATTATCTCAAAGGATAAAAAAAGAATTTGACAAAATATAATACCCTTTCATTAATAAAGACTCTTAACAAACTAAGAATGGGAAGAATTCACCTCAACATGATAAAGGCCATATATGAAAAGCCAATGGCTGACATCTTAATCAGTAGGAAAAGCTGAAAACTTTTCTTTCAGATCAGGAACAAGGCAAGGATGCCCACTCTCACCACTTCTGTTAAACATGGTACTGGAAGTCCTAGCCAAAGCAATTAGGCAAGAAAAAATAAATAAAAGGCATCCAAATTAGAAATCAAGAAATAAAACTATCTCTGCAGATGACATGATCTTATATATGGAAAGCCCTAAAGATTCTCCCCACTTTTAAAACTAATAAAAAATTCAGTGAAGTTTCATGATACAAAATCAACATGAAAAAATTAGTTGTATTTCTATACACTGACCATGAACTCTCCAAATAGAAACTCAGAAAAAAAAATTCTGTTTACAATAGTATGAAAAAGAATAAAATACTGAGGAATAAACTTAACCAAGGAGGTGAGATACCTGTGCACTAAAAAATGCAAAACATTGATGAAAGAAATTAAAGAAGATACCAATAAATGGAAAAATATCTTGTGTTCATTTGAAGACTTAATATTGTTAAAATGTCCATACTACCAAAACTTATCTATAAATTCAATATAATCTCTATCAAAATCTCAATAACTTTTTTTTTGCAAAAATAGAAGAAAAAAATCCCAAAATTCATGTGAAACCACAAAAGACCCCAAATAACTAAGCAATCTGGAGAAAGAACAAAGCTGAGTAATCACATTTCCTGATTTCAAAATGTGTCACAAAGTTATAGTAATTATAACAGCATGGTACTGGCATGAAAGCAAACACCTAAACCAATAGAACAGGGTAGAGAATCCAGAAATAAAACCATGGATAAATTGTCAACTGATCTTTAACAAGGGTACCAAGAATACACATGGGGAAATGGGAGTCTTTTCAACAAATGGTGTTGGAAAACTGGATGTCCACAGTAAAGTTATTTTTTTTTTAATTTTTAAATGTTTATTTAATGATAGAGAGAGACAGAGTGTGAGTGGGGTAGGGGCAGAGAGAGATGGAGACACAGAATCTGAAGCAGGCTGCAGCCTCTGAGCTGTCAGCACAGAGCCTGACATGGGGCTCGAACCCATGAACCATGAGATCATGACCTGGGCCAAAGTCGGATGCTTAACCAACTGAGCCACCCAGATTCCCCCACAGTAAAGTTATTTAAATATTATCAGTTCCATTTTGCACCATTGATCATAAAAAAAGTAAAGATACTTTAATTTGTATAGACAGTAATGACATTTACCTCTTAAATCATCTTTATACTGTCTTAATTTACATCCCAGAAAAAGTGATATATGCCTGTTTCACCATTTATTTGGTAATTTTTAGCCTGAAAATTTAATAATTTGGAGGATTAACCCATTGCCAAATATTCCAGCAAAATATAGAAGTCAAAGAGACTATCCTAAAGAATCCTGGCCCTTTGTGACTACTCTCAGGAAGAAATCCACCCAGAATGAGTTGTCTTCTAGTAAATGCAAGAGCAACTTCCATTTTGATGCTTAGGATTATGATGTGTCATCTGCTCACAATTATTCCATCTTCCTGCATACTTCTCATTCATGACTGCTGCTTCTTGCTTTTCTTCCGGGATGCACTTTAGCTCTGCTCTCCCAATGATTCTGGCCACAAATTGCATTTATATTAAAAAAAATCCACTTTATTATAACAGTTTTTGAAAGTTCTACCTGACAATCTAGAAAATGAATTCCATAGCAGCAGCATCTTTTACTTCTTCCACATCTTCCATAATATTCATTAACTTCCTGACTCTCAGTTGTGTTTAACCTAATGATAAATTTAATAATACGTGAGAATTTTAATCTCCAAATTGAATCTATGCCCACTGTCTACCACCAAGGATATTCAAATTTGCCATATATGAATATAGAAATGTATCTTAAGTGGGGCGCCTGGGTGGCGCAGTCGGTTAAGCGTCCGACTTCAGCCAGGTCACGATCTCGCGGTCCGTAAGTTCGAGCCCCGCGTCAGGCTCTGGGCGGATGGCTCAGAGCCTGGAGCCTGTTTCCGATTCTGTGTCTCCCTCTCTCTCTGCCCCTCCCTCGTTCATGCTCTGTCTCTCTCTGTCCCAAAAATAAATAAACGTTGAAAAAAAAAAAATTAAAAAAAAAAAAAAAGAAATGTATCTTAAGCTGGAGAAAAAAAAAAAAACCTCTAAGGGCTCGTGGTGGGGAAGATAGAAACAGATGTATCTCAACTAGGGGCAGGTAAGAAAATGAAAGCACCATCAATAGCTTAAAGTTTAGAACACAGTGTAAAGTCAAACTTTAAATATAGGGCCAGGGAGGTGAAGGTGAACAATTGAAACTAAGTTTTAAAGGGTCAGTGGATCATTAAAAGTAAGGACGCAGACAAGAAACAGCTCAGAATGATTCTTGTATGGAAAGACTATAGTGCAATGGTGGTAAGGTCCTAAATCTTATAAGTTTGAGATAGTCCATATTGAGGACTAAAACCTTCCTATACTCAACCATTTCTCAATGCAATTGAGTTCTTTATTTTCAATTACAATTGGGAGATGGAACAAATATAACTAAATGCCTCCTATATGCCAAACACTTTCTACATGTCATTTCAATTAATTCTCTCATTCATTTATGACACAGGTTTATTAATCCCGTTACCATAAAAAGGAAATTGAGGTTCAGAGAGGTGTGGTGATTTGTCAACACTAATAAGTAATGTATCTTCAATGGGAAATTTTGTCCAACTCCAAAGTACGTTTTATCCCCACTACTTTGTGTTATCAGTCTATAAAGAACATCATCTCAAGGGCTAAGGTACATTTATCATTTGTTTATATTAGACAGACATGCACTCACACAAACCATGGTTGTTTCATGTCTCATTTTTGCATGTTTATGTGTTTGTTTTATTGTTTTAATTTGAGGCTAAAACTCCAACCTCTCAATCTTTGGTTTGGAATGCGTCTTCTCAGCGTTGAGTGTGCATGTTCTCCACATGGCACTGTGCCAAAAAGGGTGTCTGCCACTACTTGACTCATCTCCTAAGGAAAGTCCTGACTTTTCTATTTAACATTTACAGGAATTAATTTCAATACAGATGGGACAAAAGAGTGTGTGTATGAATGTGTATGTGTGTGTCTGTGTTAATTAATGTTAAATAATTAATGTCAAAATAAACTGATGTCAAAATTAATATGACCTCCATAGATTGAGCATCAGTTTAGCTAGATACTTTTGCAAGAAGAGGGAGTAAGTTGAACAGTCATCCTCTTCTTCCATCTCCTTCTGTTATGCTATGGCCTTTTATTGTCTCCCAAGTGCTATAAAGTCGCAGGCAGTTAGCCATTATGTAGGTATTCCCCAGCCTCTGAATTGCCTTATAGATACATGATGGATCTGTCACAAAATGAACACAGATAGAATGAAAGTAATAAGCAGAGATTGAAATTGGTTAAATATATTACTATAGCACTGCAATAATGTTGACCCATTCCTTCTCTGGCAACCAGAGATTACAATTACTTGAAAAAAACAAGTCATTGTTTTTTCTTTAGAACCTTTGGCAAGTGGCTAAATCTTCACAAAGCAAATGGCTTGTAGAGAAACCCTTTGGGCACAATGAGCCTTTGGAAAAAAAAATAATTTGATCCAGTTTCTTTTTATAGATTCTCACCAAAGGCGAAGGAAACCTCCTACCAACATACTCACCTAGGGTAAGAGAAGACTAGAGTTTGCTAACAGGCCTGGTTTCAACTGCATATGTATCTTTCTTGCATTCTTATAATGAGACTGTTTTTACAGGGTGAACATATTTCAAATGTAAACAAAGAAAAAATAAGCTGAAAGCTGCTAATGTTAAGTTTAGAGCTTGCAGAAAATATCAGCTAGTGAAAAACAGCTGCCAGAATAAGGCTCTTGTACTCATAGAGATGATTTTTCTCACAAAATTTGAAAGAAATTGTAATGATGAATCATAAGCCTTGCTATAAATAAATTATGACTGCAAATTGCCAGATACAGAAATATTCTCATTAAAGTCCATTGTCTTTGAAGACAAAATTACCTCATTTATTATTTCAGTAGACTCAAACCAATTTAGAACAATTAAAGCCTGCATTATCAAGCATGGTGGATATGCACTGAAAATACATTAAAAGAGAAACAGGTGCTGTTCCAATTTAATAGGATCAATCACTGACTATCTACTATATGAAGCATGTTACTTTGTTGTGGAAACAATTTAGAGTGTTCACTGAATGGATGCCAATTTCCAATCAGCCAAGGACAATGTGGCATCGTCCTATGCCAACTGATTCATTCGTTTATTTATTCATTTATTCAATCAATCTTTCCACATTTCTACTGCACTTACTATGTGCAAGGCAATTAACCAAGCATGATGGTTAACCAAAGATGGTTCATGCATATTCTTTAGGAGACTAAAAATGGCATGTGCTCAAAGAAAGGTAATTTACAATTGAATTTGATTCACATACGTAGTGCCAAGAAGTTGAAAGGAACGAAAACCGAGTTTTTGATTGGACACATCGGGAAAGCCAACAAGAAATTGACGTTAGGGTGCCTGGGTGGCTCAGATGGCTAAGCGTACAATTCTTGGTTTCAGCTCAAGTCATGATCTCATAGGTTTGTGAGTTCGAACCCCATGTTAGGCTCTGAGCTGATAGCACAGAGCCTGCTTGGGTTTTTCTCTCTCTGTCTCCCTCTCTTTCTGCTCTCCCCTGCTCATGCTTGACAGTGTGTAGGTGGCTTAGCAATGCAATCAGAATGAGAAGTATACAGGAAGTGTTCTACAAGCTGTAATTACTGGGGTAACATTAAAAGAATAAAAACACTACATAACTCCTAAATCAGTATGTGGAGAAGTGGATTATAATAGTAAAAGTAGGGGCGCCTGGGTGGTTCAGTCGGTTGAGCGTCCGACTTCGGCTCAGGTCACGATCTCGCGGTCCGTGAGTTTGAGCCCCACGTCGGCTCTGGGCTGATGGCTCAGAGCCTGGAGCCTGCTTCAGATTCTGTGTCTCCCTCTCTCTCTGCCCCTCCCCCGTTCATGCTCTGTCTCTCTCTGTCTCAAAAATAAATAAATGTTAAAAAAAAAAATTTTTTTAATAGTAAAAGTATACAATCAACCTGAAAGCAAAAAAAAAAAAAAAAAAAAAAAAAAAAAAGAAAAGAAAAAGGAAAAAAGGATAATACATTCAAACTTAAGTAATTTCATAGGTATGTTAATAAAAATAGTATATAATAAACTTAAGGAATGAATATAAAATATGTAAATGTACATATTAGAGAAAGAAAAAGATTTAGAAAAGCAGCACTGTAAACCTGGAGAATGTTGAGGGGAGACAATCATGGAGAAAACACATATTAGTAAAGTAGAAAATAAGCAATGATTAGGATCAAAAAAGCCATGTTTTGAAATATGTAATCAAAATGAAGTGATTATGGAATAAGTCAACAGTAAAAATGTTAGAGAACATTCAAATAACCAAAGTCAGAAGAGATAAAGACAACATTGCTAGAGGTATTGCAGATAATCAGCCAACGAACAAACCAGAGAGTATTATGAGTCATTTCATGTCCCAAATTTAAAAAATGGAAATTAAATGGGTGAACTAAGAATATAATGACCCAAACTGACACAGGTAGAAATTTAAACAAACGAATAATTCTAGAACTATGAAACAAATTTAGTGTGCGTAATCAAACAAATAGGCAAAACTCTTCACAAATGCTCCTTTTGACTAGATGGTTTCATCAGTTAAGTCCCATCCAATATTCAAGGTAGAAATATTGCTAACCTTATGTAAAAAATCTATCAGAGATTAGAAAAAAGTATGAACATTTTATAATTCAATATATGAAAGGAGTATAATCTTGAGTCAAAATCTGATACCAGCAATATAGGAAAATTACAAACCAGTATTCCTATAAATCCTAAAGAACATATAGGCAAAGCAGATGACACAGCATGGGTGGATAATATTACATCCTGTTCTCTTGGGTTTATCACAGAAATTTAAACTCAATCACTGACATTATTATATTATGTAGGAAAGGCATATGATGAAATTTATACTCCATTCATTATAAAATTTCTTGGTAAACCTGAAGTGCCATGTAACTTTTTCAAACTGATGAAATACATGTACAAAAAACTGAACAAAAATAGCAATTAAATGTTGGTTTTTTATTTCCTTAAAGATTGGGCATAAATCAAGGATTCCGTTTTCACCATTTCTATTTAATACGTTTACTGGAGAGTCTAGATAGCCTAAAATGCCAAGTGTGTGTCTGTGTCTGTGTGTGTGTGTGTGTGTGTGTGTGTGTGTGTGTGCATACACACATGTTCATGCTTCTGCGAACACACATTACCCAGTTTAGCAGGCATACAGGATTTAAAATCAATATCTAAAAACTACTGTACTTCTATACATAAGCTCAATGACTGAGAAATAAGTCATGTAACATAAAAATATAATGTACCTAGAAGTAAGTCTATCAAAAGATTATTAAATATTTACTTATTGACACTAAAAAAAAAACTCAAAGGGAGAGTTACACCATATCAATTAATTGAAGTACTCAATATTTAGTGACATTGATTATTCTCAGATTGCTTTTTTTAAAAATTTTTTTTAATGTTTTATTTATTTTTGAGACAGAGAGAGACAGAGCATGAACGGGCGAAGGTCAGAGAGAGAGGGAGACACAGAATCTGAAGCAGTCTCCAGGCTCTGATCTGTCAGCACAGAGCCCGACGCGAGGCTCGAACTCACGGACCGTGAGATCATGACCTGAGCCGAAGTCAGACGCTCAACCAACTGAGCCACCCAGGCGCCCCCTTTCAGATTGCTTTTTAATAACATTATTTGTGATGAAACTTGACAAACTGTGCGGTAGGAATTTATGAATTTGTAGGAAATGCAAAAGGAAAAAATAGCTTAAATAGTGGTCTTAGTCAAATTTCCCTAGAAAAAGTATGAGGAAGGGGTGGCTGGGTGGCTCAGTTGGTTAAGTGTCCGACTTCGGCTCAGGTCAAGATCTCATGGTTTGTGGGTTCAAGCCCCGCATCGGGCTTTGTGTTGACAGCTCAGAGCCTGGAGCCTGCTTTGGATTCTATGACCACCCTCCCCCACCCCGTCCCTACTCTGCTCTCTCTCTCAAAAATAAAATTAAAAACATTTTAATAACAAAAGAGTATGAGGAAAAAACATTAAGTACAACTTCTTTATTGTGAGTTTGAGTATCAAAGTAGAAAATGAAGAAAAAAAAACTTTGAAGCAGGGAAAAAACTGGGAATCAAACATAATGCATTGTGAAACTAGCCACTGCTACATAAGGAGACACAGCCTGTCACTTAGCCACACAGGCTGTCTCTGAACAGACTGTACAAAATTGCCTTGTCTCAGAAGTCCATGTAGGAAAGGAAAAGAGAAGGAATTTATCTGTCAGCTCCCTGGCGTCTCTTATCTCAAATTTGGCATCATGGGGAGATAGCTTGGCCTCTTTAGGAGTGGATGGAAAAGCCTTGTTTCATGGTCTCCCACATGGTACTTGCATTAGAATCTAGAATAGTGGGGGGCACACCGGTGGCTCAGTCAGTTAAGCATTGGACTCTTGGTTTCAGCTCAGGTTATAATCTCACAGTTTGGAGTTCGAGCCCCGCATCGGGCCCTGCACTGACATTGTGGAGACTGCTTGGAATTCTCTCTCTCTCCCTCTCTCTGTCTCTCTGCCCCTCCCCTGCTCACTCTCTCTGTCTCTCCTCAAAATAAATAAATAAACTTTAAAAAAAAGGAATGTAGGATAATGGGAAAAGCCAGGAAATCCAGGCGTTGACATCATGGTGATGATCACACACAACCATTTGCATTGGAGTCAAATGCAAATGACTCATAGAGGTGTGAGTCATAGAATCCAAAGTAGCATAGAGGGGAAATTCAATACAACAAAGTGGGAGAACTTTTACCACCTATCCAGAGTAAATATTAAGCTCTAGTGATTAGGATCCTATTATAATGGAGCTGACAAATAATCTAAAGGATTGTAAAGAAGGTACTGAAATAAAACCAGACATATATGGACATGAGTTATGACAGTTAATTTGGGTGATGCTTGTAATCCTCAATTTGTCAATCTGAGTATTAGTTAAAATAGTATTGGCTTTATTTGTTAAACTGTGTCAAATTGACTTTAATAAATTGTGTTTGAAATACGACATCCAAGGAAAAAAATAAAACAGGTGCAAATGTTCCTGTCAAGGATATACACTGTCATTTACATCTGAACCACTTCTAAATTTAAAAAATCAGCTTGTCCATATTTACAAAATATACTGCATGGAGTTTGATTATGTTTGTATTGAATTTATAGATCAGTCTGAGAAGAAGTGACATTTTAACAATACTGAGTCTCCCAATCCATGAACACAGTGCATCTCTTTATGTATTTAGGTCATCTTTTATGTATTAACCAGTGTTTTACATTTTTACCACACAAATTATATTTTGTTAGATCTGTACCTAGATTCCTTAGTCCATTCAGGCTGCTATTGAAAAAGGAATTTGGTTGCCTCCATTTTGACCTCAAACCTTCCAGTTGAGTTCTTCTTTCCACCTTGTCTCCTGGCTTGGGGCAAAGCATCCCATGATGGGAACTGAAACTACCCCCTCAAGCAATAAGGATTCCCCTGAGCCAGCAAGATCTGTCCGTGAATGACTCCAAGACAATGATGGATTTGATCTTCACTGCCTACCTGCATATACCCACCCACCTTTGCTCCATTTTCCTTACATAAACCTGTAAGTATTTTCTGCATTTTAGAGAGTCTTTGAGACTGCAGTTTTCCAGGTGTTGGCCTCACAGAAATAAATGTCTTTCTGGTTTCACAGTGGCGATTGGCTAAACCTGGTCTGCCTGGGACCCCCCAGAGCCAGGTGTTCTCGTGCCCTGGTGACCCAGCTACACCATAACAAAATGTTACAAACTGGGCAGCTTATAAACAACAAACATTTATTTCTCATAATTCTAGAGGTTGGGAAGTCCAAGATCAAGTTGCCAGCAGGGTCACATTCTGATGAGGGCCCACTTCCTGGTTCATAGCCAGTATTTTTTGCTGTGTCCTCACATGGTACAAGGGGCAGACAAGCTCTCTGGGACCTTTTTTATAAGAGCACTAATTCCATTCGTGAGGACTCCACCTTCAGGACCTCCTAAAGGTCTTACCTCCTAATACCATCATATCTTGGTTAGGATTTCAACAAATGAATGGGGCAGGATGGGGGAAGGGAGATGGTCACAAACATTCTGAGCATAGTATTAGGTATTTCCTTTTTTGATGTAATAAATGGTATTATTATTATTATTATTAAAATTTTGAATTCCAGTTATTCATTGCTAGTATATAGATAAGCAGTTGGTTTTTGCACATTGATCTTGTATCCTGTGACCTTGCTAACCTCACTAATTCCAGGAGCATTTCTTGTAGATTCTTTAGGTTTTTCTAAGTAGATAATTATGTCATCTATAAACAGAGACAGATGTAGTTCTTATGTTCTAAGCCATTTCAATGAATCCCTGAAAAAACATAATTTTTATTGAAGGCTTGAATGTGTTATTCTCATTGGCCAGTAATGAAATTCTAGGTAACAAAACTGTCTCAGAAGTTTTTTTCCTAGACTGACAAACAGCCCACCTTTGTTTATGGATCTTAATAAGTTTCTGTTAGTTTTGATTTTGAATTTGCCTACAGAAATTTAGCCTCATACTTCCAACTGTATCCCAGTTGTTTCTCTGTTGCCTGGGCAGTGAGGCCAAAGCAGGTAAGGATACCAGCTATGTAATTTGTTCCAGACATTCCTTAATTTAGCCTTTGTGGACCCACATCTTGAATAATCCTCAGTTCCACTTTAACTGGGACTCCGGTCATCCTTGAAGTAGGATAATATGTATTTTAAGAAAATATAGCTCCTGTTATGAAAAATTACATTAAGTACTTCTACAAATGTTAATGCTAATATTTTAAGATATAATGAATATGAAATACCATTCATCAATCTTACCTGTTCTATCTCTTTTCACATCAGGTTATTTACTTTTTAGAGATCTCCTTCTGTAATTTGGTATATTGCAACATCTAATAATATAAATACTTGAATATTCAATGAATTCTTCACTTCGTAACCTAGGAAATTAATTTTTTTTCACTAAATCTCTGTGCATGTACATGGCCCTAAAAATATCTATATAAGTTATCAAAGGGATGGCTGGCATTGAGATAAATGTATCTGCCATTTATCACATCTCATTGAGAAATGAGCTTCATTAAACCCTACTGACTTTGCTTTCTGAAATTTTCCATCTTGTTCACCTCCCCCCACCTCCTGTGAGAAACAACTAAACAATATGTTGATTCTTGAGGCTCCTGGAAAACTCAGCATGAAGTAGAAATCCATGTCTTCTGGAGCTTTAATTATGATTTAGGCAACGGAGAGATTTTTTTCCCCATAGATTACTTCTCACCACAGGTTGTAGAAGATCCCTTTGTTTACATGACGTTATTAAACACAATGAAAAAAAAAAATAGGGGAATGGTTCCATAAATGATTATGTAGGGTATGTGATAATATGGAAAGGAGGTCATGACATACCTCCATAAGTGGAAAAAATAAGCAGATTATTAAGCAGTATATGAATTGTAATCCTGTTTTTTAACTTTTTTTACATTTTTATTCATCTTTGAGAGACAGAGAGAGAGTATGAGTGGAGGAGGCACAGAAAGAAAGGGAAACACAGACTCTGAAGCAGGCACCAGGCTCTGAGCTGTCAGCACATAGCCCGATGCGGGGCTTGAACTCAGGAACAGTGAGATCATGACCTGAGCCGAAGTCGGACACTTAACCAACTGAGCCACTCAGGCGCCGCTATAATCATGTTTTTAATACACATGTGTGTTGCTGAGTCTGGGAGAAAATTCACCTAGTCTTAGCATGTTATTGCTGGGTGGTATGATATAACTGGAGAATTTTACTAACTTCATTTACTTCATTATTTTTAAATATCTATACTTCATATATAGTTTTATACAAAAATAATGAAAATTACTCAACTAATCAAATTATAAAAATTACTAGTTTCAGAATATTTTGCATGGCTGTCAAAGCTATTTGGGGTCATTCAAGTGCACTGTATAGTCAATCAGGTGACTTTAATTCAAATTCTGGATCTAGTCCTTACTGACTTTGTAAAAAGATTTCCAACCATCATCATGAGCCTTAGCTTTCTCATTTGCAGGTTAGAAGTAAAAATGTCTCATATGGTTTCCGGGAATATGAAATGAGATTACATATGCAAAGATGCTTTGAAAGCTCTACTGCTGTATAAATACCTAACATTGTTTTGAAATAAACATTATCTTATGGTTTTTAAACTGAATTAAATTTTCTTATATTAAGATTTTAAACTGACTTCTGGCTGGTTTGTATATTTGAAAGAAAAAAGTTAAAGGCTACGTTAAAATACTGGAAACTTTGTATAAAGTCTTTAGTTAAATCTTTAGTGCAGTGTAATATGATTGCTGTAAGGTATAAAGGTATTCCTTTATTTAAAACAAAATCCTAAGTATGTTTTCAAAAAACCATTTTCCTAGCATATATATGCACACACATATTAATGTTAGAAAGAGAGAGAGAGAGCCTGCACGCAAGCAAGGGACAGAGAGAGAGGGAGACAGAGGATTTGAAGCATGCTCTGCACTTAACATCAGAGAACCTAATTCAGGGCTTGAACTTGCAAACTGTGAGATCATGACCTGAGGTGATGTCAGATACTTCAACGGAGCCACCCGGTGCCCCTCTATATTTTAATATGGGAATGAATAATTATCTCACAAAGCTATATGGTTTTAAAACAAAAATGTGTCATATTAATTTGTTTTTTAAAACGCTGTTTATTTATTTTTGAGAGAGTGAGACAGAGCACGAGCAGGGAAGGGGCAAAGAGAGAGGGAGACACAGAATCCGAAGCAGGCTCCAGGCTCTGAGTTGTCAGCACAGAACCTGAATTGAGGCTCAAACCCACGAACCGTTAGATCATGACCGGTGCCAAAATCAGACGCTTAACTGACTGAGCCGGCCAGGCACCCCTAGACATTTTTATATAATATCAGGCTAATAAAAGAAAAATGTACGGAAATTTGAAGTATGTTTCCAAATTTCTTTGAAATTGTTGTCTTAAAAGAGATCACATTCTTCCATGACCATGTTGTTGGTACTACTGATAGAGACCAGGATAACTGTGGCATTTGTCTAATGTTTGTATATTTAATTCCAAGTGAACATTGATATATTATGGAACAAAGCTTTGGTTTTATAAATACTTAGGATAAGTGTTTTCAGAATCTGGTCCTCAGAACACTGAGTGGCCAAAATATTTTAAATTCAGGGGGCGCCTGGGTGGCGCAGTCGGTTAAGCGTCCGACTTCAGCCAGGTCACGATCTTGCGGTCCGTGAGTTCGAGCCCCGCGTCAGGCTCTGGGCTGATGGCTCGGAGCCTGGAGCCTGTTTCCGATTCTGTGTCTCCCTCTCTCTGCCCCTCCCCCATTCATGCTCTGTCTCTCTCTGTCCCAAAAATAAATAAACATTGAAAAAAAAATTTAAATTCAGTTTGATTTTACTGGTTATATCCAGAATGTATTTCTTAACCTCATGTCTATTTCAGCTTTTAATATTCTAATCCACAGCCAAATATGTCAGGTTTTCTGATCGTCTATTTTTTCTTTCCCTAATTATTAATTGATTAACAACAGGTATTCGCATCCACAGGAACTAGAGTACTTTACTAAGTGTGAGAATAAAGAGAAAGTCACAGATCTATAAAACAGATTTTCTCATTTGGTTAGTAAGAAAACATCCTCAAGATTTTCTTCTTCCTGGTAGTCTATTGATATTGACTCAGGGCTTCATAAAATTTCAGAGCTCATTCTCTGTCCCATTATTCATCTTTCTACAGAATATAAATAACCCTTAGCTGTTAGGTTTAATTTAGGTTCTACACTTACTGGTCTGGGACCAGTCTAAATCCCTTCTGCAGAGGGAGGCTGTGTCAAATGGAGGCACTGGAAGGTGCTAAAACCCTTAAGATGCTGTTTAGATGGTTTGTAAGCCATGTTCACCAGAGGCACTTTTCAGCAGTGTTTCATTATGTTCCCATCAGTTGACAGAGATTGAAAGCTGGGTTGCCATGTTTCTTGATGTCTATACAAACTTAAATCAACTCAATAACCTAAGTAAATATTCCTTCCATCTTTTGAAGAGTTCTTTTTGATGATGGTCACATTTCTTACATGATATAAATGTGGTAAATGTTAGATTTCTCTAGGGGAAAATGGTGAAGTGTCCCCCTCCCGCCTCTATCTCAAAATATTTAGCAGAATCTTAATGATGCAAAGTAGCTTTTCACACCGCCCTGAAATCCTTCACCTGAACTAATTTTTACCCTTTGGTAATGTGCAATTGGATTCTCTGTCATGCTTAAAATAGAAGTGCAGTGAACAGGAACAAACATAGTTATAGTTAATGATCTATTATTTGAGTGTTTGAGCATAAAGACACTTCTTGACTTAAGGAAATAAAGAAAAGTACAAATGAAAACTTATAATGACACCTAATTTTATTGTCTATAGAAAGTTATTGAAAACACATTATTGTTTATTTGAAAATTTAGACCCTTTATTTTCCCTCTTCAGATGTACCTCAGACTTCATTTTCTTGCAGTGTTATGCATTTATCCCTCTTCATATTGGAATGCATGACTCCAAGGAGCATTAACAGACTGCATATACAAGAATCATTAGAAGCCCATGAAACAAAAGAGACAAACATTCACAGCCATATTCCACATGCCTAGAACGGTGCCTGGCACTAGCTCAATAAGTAAATTCATCACAGTACATTGGGCTGAAATGTGCCTCTTATACTCCAAGGATACTATAAACTATGCAAATTCAATATATGTATTTTCCATATGGGTGAGCTGAACTTAAAGATATCCTGTATGCTTAGCTTTTCATCAATAGATGCTCATATTTTTATTGTAATTTTTTACTC
Source organism: Puma concolor (assembly GCF_028749965.1). Taxonomy (NCBI): domain Eukaryota; kingdom Metazoa; phylum Chordata; class Mammalia; order Carnivora; family Felidae; genus Puma; species Puma concolor. The sequence goes on along the minus strand of NC_141673.1, from coordinate 43,792,769 downwards.
AATTTTTCCCTTAGGTTGTACCTTCTCAGCTTTATTCACTGGCCATTCATAATACTGGTTTTATGAATTAATCATATTCTTCATAAAGTTTTGCATGGTTTTAATAAATTCTTCTAAAGCAGTACAGTTCAACTCTCAAGATTGACCTATTTTAAAAATCCTCTTGGAGTACTTTGTTCAAAGTCTTTTTTCTAAGCAATTTTCGTAAAATTTTGCCACTCAATGGAATGCAAGTAGGTAAGACATGCAGACAGACATTTTCTCACTGCTAAATATTCAAGATGAGGTCTTGCCCATAGTATTAGTATTCCGTTTACGAATGGCCTAGATATAAAATGAATATTTTAAAAATAGAAACTAAATTTATATATTACGTAGGAACAGGTAAGATATGTATTACATTCCTTAGCCCTTAGAAATCTTTGCATTTATTCAATGATATTTTAAATGACAGAATTTGTGTCAATTTGGCTGACATGATGTCCTACACATTCTATGAAATAGAAAACATGTACCTCTCAGAAGGCGCTGTTTGAACACAGCTAGCAAATGGAAGAGTCACTTTACAATTTTCAGAATCTCCTACCAGATGTTTGCTTCATAAAAGCAGCCAGGTTTCAAACCCTAGTTTTAGGAAGGAATGGTCTTCACTAACTCTCTGAATTACAACATCTTCAGATGCATTCTTCTTAAACATTTAGTAAGGTTTATATGGTCTTCATCTTTTACTCCTGACATGGACAAGTTATATCATTAAATAAACACTAGGTTATGTATTATAAGGAATATACAGATGGCATGGTATCTTCCCTTAGGTGATATCCCATAAAGAGAGAGGCCATGCAAAGAAAGAATATTTATGTACTGTGGAATATAGAGAACGTCAACAAAGTGCCATGAAGTCCAGAGGAGGAAAGGTTGAGTCTAATGGTAAGCATCTTGGGGTTATCTGAACCTAGTGATGAAGAATGGGCTGGGAAACGATTACTGGACATGATGGTAGCCATGTCAGAAGAAGAGCATGTTTAGGAGAAGGAAGTGGTACAAATAAAATCACAGAGGCGTGAGAGACCCCTGGGTGGCTCAGTTGGTTAAGTGTCCTACTCTTGATCTCGGCTCAGGTCACAATCTCCCAGTTCATGGGTTCAAACCCTGTATCCGGCTCTGTGCTGATACATGGCTCAGCGGGGAGTCTGCTTGGGATTCTGTCTCTCCTTCTCTCTGCCCCCGCCCCTTGCTCTCTCTGTCTGTCTCTCAAAATAAGTAAGTTTAATTTTTTTAATAAATAAAACTTTACAAATTTAAAAAATCACTGAGTATGAAAGAATTACGAGCCACATTCAGAAAAGTAATGAGCCACCCAACTTAAAGAAAACATATCACAAGAGACGTTGAAAAATGAAATAACTAAAAACATCCAAAAATATGTGCCATAAATCAAGGTAAAAATAACTGGGCATAGCATACAAATATCTCTGTATGAAAATATATCTGCATGTTCGTGCAGGAAATGTTGTGGAGAGAAAAAAAAAAAAAAAAGGCTGCATCTGAAATAGGTCAGCTGATTACACAGCATTCAGAAAAACCGTGGTTCATAAGCCTATTTTGGAAAGTTCTCCGTCCAAAGCAAGGGAGAAGATGCTACAAAGGAGACTGAAAGGTTTGAACGTATAACCTGGTGCTTTGCCAGGGAGCAAAGCAATGTATGGAAATGTGGAAAAGAGAGAAGAAAATGAAAAACTGGATATTCCAGTAATGCATCATTTCTGCCCATATTCAACCACCTAATACAATCAAATCATTTAAATGATCCAAACCCAACCTAGTCCAAGAGACAAGGGAAACCAGACACTGAGTTAGAGCAGGCACCCAAATTCACACACCAGCCCTGTATTATAATAACAATGCTTGGCTCAGCTCTCCAAACTGATTGCTTTCTACAATCAGTTAAGGGAGTACTTCAGAGTTAGAGAAGTCCATACCCACACTGTCACCACTTAAATTAATGTAAAAGTGTTCTCAGCTTAAAAGAAGGTGCCAAAAGAAAGAAAAAGTCTCAGAACCCCACAATTCAGAATAAAATTCTGGGAGTACACATACTAGCACATGTTCAATCAAGAGAAAATGAAAATTAAGTATTTCATATATGTAAATATGTGTTTGATTTTGTACAAATGTAACGTTCCTGGTAAGAGCTTTCCAAAAAACACATTGAAATTAAAAAAGAAAAACAAACAAACAAAAAAACCCAAACTCCTAACTTGCATGAACTTCTTCAGCTAAAGCAGTATTTAATAATTTTCAAGTTATGCTGACAGGGAACATATCTATGAACCACTAAAAATATGAATATGGCAGACCTTCACTAATCAAAGAAAAGAGAAGAAAATGAAACACTGCCAAAAATAGAAATAACTCCAAATTGTATAATTTTAGAAGAAACAAATTTTCCAGCTATTTGTTTTAGAGATGATGTTATAAATGGCCACATCTATGTGAATTAATCATGTCATGTGATATCCACACATTGCTAATATATATATTTATTCAAAATTTATTTTGTTTAAGAAAGTTATTAAAATGAACATCAACCTGTACATTTCATATATCACAGAGGTGTTTCTTTGGGAAATTGCTATAGATATAGTAGTATGATTACTACATCATTGGAGGTTGAATATTATTGATTTCATGAGTTAAACATTAAAAATGTTCAGATGATAGGCACAATTTAAAATTATATATTTTATTTTCTTGAAACAATGTTTTAATTAGTGAAACTGAATTTTGGGGGATATAGCAGTCCCAGGAGAGGTGGAAAACTGTACAAGTTGGCACATTTTTTTCAAGTTTTTTTTTTGCTGTTTATTTATTTTTGAGAGAGGGGGAGAAAGAGAGAGAGAGGCAGAGAGAGGCAGAGAGATAGAGGGAGACACAGAGTCCGCAGCAGCTCCAGGCTGTGAGCAGTCAACACAGAGCCCAATGCGGGGCTCAAACTCATGAACTGTGAGATCATGACTGGGCCAAAGTCAGACACTTAATTGACTGAGCCACCCAGGAGCGCCCAAGCTGGCACATTTCAACAAAGGATATCCAAGTAACAAATATCTGCAAAGAGGTTTTGAATAATCAGTAAGTCTGTCAACATCAACCAATTCCTTGTTTTCCTAACTTGAAGATTAAGAGACCTTGGAATAAAACCTGTGTTTTTATGCAAACTGTACACATTTCTCATATAAAGAGACCATCCTCAGGTTGAAATTAATACTCTGATGCCTGACCACTTGGGTTTAAATCCTGGCTCTGCTAATTATGGGCTGGGTAGCCTTAGGCAGTGCCCTGCCAAGCCATACTGGAACTGAGTCCAAAGGAAAAACATCTGTTTCTGTGTACAATTATCTAAATATTCTCCCATATTTTGAATCAAGTAGAGAAAGTTAATATAAGCTTTTGTAAATATACTCACATATATGTGTTATATATATACAATATATATTAACTCTTGTGTGTGTATATATATATGTGTGTGTGTGTATGTGTGTGTATGTAGATGATAGATAGATAGATAGATAGATAGATAGATAGATAGATATCCTGAACTGCCAAATCTGTTTGCACATCACTGTCAACCCTCACAAATGGACCATCAAGGGGTCCAGACAACCAGGCATCACAGGAACAGTGAAACAATTGGAAATAACTTCCGCAGTTGAACAATAACACTGGATCATAAGACAAATAAACAGCAACTTGTTTTTCTTTACAATTTTGTTATTTTGCTTATAACGGATCTATTTGATTTTGATTTTTCATTCATTTCATTCCACATTATTAGCCTCGATTGCTGAATATTTTGGCATCCTTAGGTTTTGCACTAGAGCTAAGTGTTCACTCAACTCACGCTCTTTTTGTCCCTACTCAGGCAAGTTACTTACCCACTGTGTGCTTTATCCTATCTAAAACTGAGCTATTGCTTATAAAGCACTTAGAATACTCTCTGCCAGTACATAGTAAGTACATAAAATGTTTATCATTATATTATTACCATTAACCTTTTTATTAATATATCTAATATAACTTTTAGAAACTTGATTTTTCCAAGTAACATCTTCTTGAGGTTCTACAGCTACTGGAAAATAGGATTCAAGGTAGACCTGACCTTGGAGCAACGATTAGGATTACACTAGTTGTAAGGAGAAAATGCATCCATTCTTAATATGTCCTTACCGTGCTAAGAAACAGATTGTCGCATACTGGATTTTCATAAAAGTCCCTGGTTACAGATCCTGAGAATTTACTGGGAGAAGTACAAAGCTAAGAGAGTAGCAGAAGAATCAGCCTCTCCTGAGAACATTCTTTGGACAGATGTCTTTTTAATATTTTTAAAGTATATGCTGATGCAATAATTATTAATACTATGATGTAAAAATATTAGAGGCAGAAGTATGAAAGTAAGAGGGGCACCTGGGTGGCTCAGTCGGTTAAGCATCCGACTTCAGCTCAGGTCATGATCTCATGATTGGGGAGTTTGAGGCCCGCGTTGGTCTCTGTGCTGATAGCTCACAGCCTGGAACCTGCTTCCAATTCTGTGTGTGTGTCTCTTTCTCTGCTCCTCCCCAGCTTATACTCTGTGCCTCAGAAATAAATAAACATTAAATTTTTTTTAAAAAAAAGAAGTATGAAAGCAAGAAAATGAGACACTAGAAGAAGATAGTCAAAGTCTGGCGCTTCTGTGTACTAGCTACCTCTTCTTGCCCCCAGGCGATCCTGGCTCCATGATGGCAGAGTCTGGCTGTGTCTCTGTGAGGGAATCAGAACTCAGGCCCTCCCCCCACCGTGGAGAAAACAGATTCTCTGTATTTATGACATAATTATCAGCCTGACAAGAACACTTAGTGTAATGTTAATAAGATATTATTTTCCAACAGCTCCAACAGGAAAATATATTATTCTTGAGAATTTAGACAGAAATAAAAGTGTTATTTATGTTTTCTGGCAGATCTTATTTCTTCATATTCTGCACTTTGAATAGCAGAGTTTTCTTTCATGAATATTCTAATCAGGTCAACGATTTCAGCCATTCCCGAGAGTTCTCACAAATGGCAATATACCTGAGTAGAGTAAAGCAACAAATATGTGGCTTTGGCAGCAGGAGAAACTTCTCTTTTCACAAATAGTTCCCGTGCATCTTGGGTATTCATATCAAGAAACTTAGACACTTTTAAAGAAAGAACTGTCATGGTTTGCCTTCACATTTGCTAGTACACCAGGCTGAGTTTTATATTTTCTGGCTGTTCTCTCAGTAATTAGTTCATTTAAATATATGAGAAATGTAAATTAGGACTCTTGCTTCTAAAAGAATGAGCTAACCTTATGAATGACTGAGTAAATGAATGACCCATTGACAGAAAGAGTACAAAATGTCTGACATGTTTTCTTATTCTTGACATCCCCAGTTAATCTTCCATGGCAATAAAGCTTGCACAGTGAAAAGGACAAGTTTTTGACTGGTAAAAATAAAATTAGCCCAAAATGTCACTAGAACATTTTTGAACTGGGAAGAATATGCCAACATGAGGAAATTTTATTTTCTGTCAAATATTGGGTTAGGAGAAATGACACAACCAGCCAATAATAAAAAGCACCCCATTTTTTAAATAATAGAGAATATGTTCTAAACATATACAAGTGTATAGGAGGGGGTTGCGTTATTTTTAAATAATCATTTAAAAATTAGTCATTCACCTTAGAGTCACTCAGTACAGATCAAAAAGAACACGTGCCTTAGTGATAACGTTTAATATTGTTTCTCACCCTTTGTGGCAGATAGTAAGTTAAAGTTCTAAAACATGAAATTATATAGGAAATCTATTGTATCTCTTAAATGGTGACTTCATAGACATGGACTAATCAGATACATTTTATCCTTTATACTCATTCAAGGTATACACACACACACACACACACACACACACACACACACACACACACATTCTACTGCCCATATGGCAGACATATAATGGGAATTTAATAATAAATATAAAATAATCTCTGTCCTCAATTAATTTAGAGTCCCAAAGAGGAGACCCCAGGCAATTAACAAGGTCACCTGATAAAAACTAAATCTTAGAATGAGAGAGTGAAGAAAGCTTTCTTGGTGTATGTGGTAGCTAGCAGAATCACAAATGAGAAGCTAATTATAATTCTGGTCAATAAGTAGATAACAATATCCCTAAAAACTTCAAAATGTGTTAAATATGCTATTCTTTGTGATGCCTATAACAATACGGTTTCTTTTAGAGAAACTGCCCCAACCCACCTTTCTAAGATACAGCTCTAGCCCAAGTGCAGCCACTTCCTGGATTCCTCTGTGGCGTCTGCCCTGAACTTGCATGTTGATTTCTACAACAGCAATAAGAGAAGTCAATCTTCTCACTGCTCTTAGAACGTAAAATGGTCGATGATTTCTGTTGAATTGAAAGACTGCTTAGAGAAAGACCAAGAGATATTGAAGATATAAGATAGAATTGAAGATATAAGTAATGTGAGGTTATAAGGAAATGGACAGGAAATGGCAGTCAGTAGGATCTCTGTGTAGATACCAAGGGTGAGGCCATCAATAGTAGGATAAGTGAAGCAGCATTGGAAAAAATAACTTCTAAGTCAAAGGCACAAAAAAAGAAAGAAGGTCCTGTTTCAGAGCTCTCAGCTCTGGGTCTAGTTTCAGTCTCCATATGACTCATTCACTGTGACTCTCTCTCACATTTCCTAAATTCCCTGCCTCCTTTACTGATCATTGAAATAATTTTCATTATTGAAGATATAGGAGTTTCTGTACCTTGCAGCCAAATGGGTCTTCTAACTGCAACAGAAGTTATCAGTCTCCATCATTATCTACAGAAATATATTTTAAGATCCCCAAATCATTTAAAAATTACCTTAGTGAGAAGACTTTTTAAGGGAAGAAAAAGGAAAAAAGAGAACACCTAAAACAATAAAGATGTGGGGCAAGATGCCATAAGTAAGAAGAAGTGATATGACATGTATTCAATCTTACAAAAGGGAAGAAGAGAAAATGTATCTCTAGCTAATATCCTGCTGCACACACTGACATTTAAATGGGGGTTGAGAAGCCGCTGGTCTATGCTGTATTCTTGCTCCCTGCTTGAAGTTGCTACACATCACTTCAGAAAATGGCTCTGCAGTCTGACTGGCCAACTTGCATGGTATCAATGATCGTGGTCGAGTGACCACAGAATACATCTTTCTGCTGAGTAAAACTCAGCAGATTAAGATCTGAATCTAAAAGCAGGTGAGGCTTAATTTATGCTGTATTCTGTTGATTGAAGAAGTCACAGAATAAGGGATCCTTTTTCTCCATATCTTCGTAAACACTTGTTATTTCTTTATTTGACAGTAGCCATTCTAATAGGTGTGAGGTGATATTTCATCGTGTGTGTGTGTTTGTGTGTGTGTGTGTGTGTGTGTTTAATTGAACTTTAGTTGATGCACAATGTTACATTAGTTTCAGATAGACAACATACTGATTTGACAACTCTATACATTATGCTATGTTCACCACAAGTATAGTTACCATTTGTTACCATACAGTGCTATTACAATACCATTGACTGTTTTCCCTCTTCTGTGCCTTTCCTCCCCATGTCTTATTAATTCTATAGCTTGAAGCCTGTACCCACCCTCTCCCTTTCATTTTGCCCAACTACTTACCTCTCTCCCTTCTGGAAACCAACCAGATTGCTTTCTGTATTTATGGATCAGTTTCTACTTTGTTTTTGTTTGTTTTGCTTTTTAGGCTCCCTTGTAAGTAAAATAATATGATATTTGTCCTTCCCTGTCTGACTTAGCTCATTTAGCATAGTACCCTCTAGATCCATCCATGTTGTCACAAATGGCAAGATTTTACAAAATTTGTAACTATGTATGGTGATGATGTTAACTAAACTTATTATGGTGATCATTTCATACTATATACAAATATAAATCATTAATGTGTACGCCTGAAACTAGTATAATGTTATATGTTAATTATCCCACAATTTTTTAAAAAAGGAAGTTATATACTGACGTTAGTTTGTTAGTTTTGACAAATGTATCATGGTAATATATCTTTGCAACTTTGTTGTAAAACTAAAATTATTCCAAAATAAAAAGATTATTTTTTAAACATTGCAAAAACAAGTCATAGAACTCACTCAAATTCAAGGGTGGGTGACATAGACTACACTTTTCAATGGGAAGCATGTAAAAAAGTGGATCCATCTTCAATTTGCCATATCTTACCTCCTGCGACTTTCCATTCCATTCTGCCTATTTCACTATTAGTATGCTTTCCTGATTCAATGAGTATTTTAAGCTTTTTAAAAATTAAGAACCTCTTATGTACCACTCATTGTGCTAATATGATGAGGAAGTAAAATACCATACGTATTGATGGTTCTACCCATTACTAGCTTAGTATCTGTATAACAAATCTACTAATTAAGCAGTTCTTCCCTGATCTGATTTTGTCATCTGTGGTAAATTTACTCACTGAGATGTTTTGACAATTAAATAAAACAGGTAAATTGCATAACACAGTATCTGGAACATACTAGACTGTAAACAGTCAACTTTCCCTTCCCTAAATTCAAGATACCTATGGTTAATGTAGTTTGAGTGTCATATGTATGATTTGAGGATAGAGAAAAAGAGAAGGTAAAATTTTACTTTGTCAATGCCAGTATCATAACAGAAATAGAATCCTTCACACTCATTTCTAGAGAGAATGGAATAGTAATGAATGGGTATTTGGGGACATTGAGAAACCAGCAAGTCTACTATCATTTAATAGAGGCAAGAGACAAGGAACTTGTGAAAATACTCAAATTCTGATACTTAATGGGTCTGATACATGGTGTTGGCTAGTGCACAGTTCTTTTCTCTTTTATTACAGTCTTCTTATACTAGAGTGATCTGAGGGTATGTATGAGTACAAATACCTTTTACACTTTCGTATCTAAATTTAAAGAATAGAGGTCCTATAAATTTATTTTATTTTGTATTCTCCCATATTCATGGTACTTTCTGCATAGTAATTAATTGGTCAAACTCTTAAGGGTTTCTACTTTTCAGTAAATGGCAATAAGACATGAATAACATTAATATAGATCCTGCATCATTTTGAAGAAACTAACACATTTCTTTTTTTTTTAATATGAAATTTATTGGCAAATTGGTTTCCGTACAACACCCAGTGCTCATCCCAACAGGTGCCCTCCTCAATGCCCATTACCCACTTTCCCCTCTCTCCCACCCCCCATCAACCCTCAGTTTATTCTCATTTTTTAAGAGTCTCTTATGGTTTGGCTCCCTCCCTCTCTAACTTTTCCTCCCCTTCCTCTCCCCGCTGGTCTTCTGTTAAATTTCTCAGGATCCACATAAGAGTGAAAACATATGGTATCTGTCTTTCTCTGTATGACTTATTTCACTTAGCATAACACTCTCCAGTTCCATCATCAGGGAAATACAAATCAAAACCACAATGAGATATCACCTCATGCCAGTCAGAGTGGCTAAAATGAACAAATCAGGAGACCATAGATGCTGGAGAGAATGTGGAGAAATGGGAACCCTCTTGCATTGTTGGTGGGAATGCAAACTGGTGCAGCCGCTCTGGAAAACAGTGTGCAGGTTCCTCAAAAAATTAAAAATAGATCTACCCTATGACCCAGAAATAGCACTGCTAGGAATTTACCCAAGGGATACAGGAGTGCTGGTGCATAGGGACACTTGTACCCCAATGTTTATAGCAGCACTTTCAACAATAGCCAAATTATGGAAAGAGCCTAAATGTCCATCAACTGATGAATGGATAAAGCAGTTGTGGTTTATATATACAATGGAATACTACTTGGCAATGAGAAAGAATGAAATATGGCCTTTTGTAGAAACTAACATATTTCTCGGTGACACATAATATAAGTCTCATAGGTACAAGTTAAAGTCCTACAATTTCCACTGGATTGATATTGAAAAATTGTAGTATTCTTCCTCCAGCATATATTCAGCTTTACAAACAAATAATTTGATCATGTGTAAATAAGTCTGAACTGTATCTTTGCTTTTTACTTTCAAATTCATGGTATGGATTCCTATTGGTTTGTATAATTTATAACTCAAGAGATTTGCTGAAGAGAATGTACCTTTCCAGTGAAATTCCAATTATCTTATAAATTTAATATGTACATTTTGTATCATAATAGAATTTAGGTGACTATTTCTTATTTTTTCTTTAAAAAAATTTTTTTAAACATTTATTTATTTTTGAGAAACAGAGAGGGACAGAGCATGAGCAGGGGAGGGACAGAGAGGGAGACACAGAATTGGAAGCAGGCTCCAGGCTGTCAGCACAGAGCCCGACGTGGGGCTCGAACCCACGCACTGAGAGATCATGACCTGAGCTGAAGTTGGAGGCTTAAATGACTGAGCCACCCAGGTGCCCCATCTTATTTCTTCATGAAAATGTAATTATAAGATGTAGATTTTAGGAATAATGTATCATTTATTTCTAAACCATAAAAAAGCTATTGAAATAACCTGATTTTTATATTTCAAGAATATTTTTAGCATGTGTTCATGACCTTATATAACCAAAAAAAAAACATCAGGAAGCAGCAGAAATTAGAAAATTTTTGGTAAATTAAAAAGAAAATGAAAATAAAATTGATGTTATCAAATATTTTCACACATGATTCGAATGTGACTCAGTATCTTTCTGCAAAGTGTTTTGGGATTTTTTTAGTTAGTTGAGTTCTCTATATGGAAAATAGACTTACCATTGGGATACTGAAATAGAGGAATCTGCTATTTAACAAATGAAAGACTAAACAGTGAAAGTTGACTAATAGTATACAAGTTTTCCATTTGTAGTATCTGTCAATTAAAATGCTTGCTCCTATTGATAATTAGTAACATCAGTGAAATCCTTTTATTTGTATTTTAAAAGCTTAAGTTATGGGGCTCCAGGTGGCTCAGTCGGCTGAGCATCCAACTCTTGATTTCAGCTCAGGTCATGATTTCACAGTTCATGAGTTTGAGCCCAACATCAGGCCCTGTGCTGGCAGTGCAAAGCCTGCTTAGGATTCTCTCTCTCCCTCTCTCTCTGCAGCTCCTTCACCCATGCTGTCTCTTTCTCAAAATGAAGAAACTTTAAAATAAATAAATAAATAAATAAATAAATAAATAAATAAATAAAGCTTTAAAAAAAGCTTAAGTGATGTAACAAAGTTCTTTAATAGAAAAAATGTGATTGAACATGGACACTGTCAGACCGAGGTCAGATGATAACATGTCAGTAATGTGGGGAAGTCCCTTCCATTACTAGACAGACATTCCTTCTAAATCTATGAAACATTCACAATTCACTAATTGCTAGACACTATATGAAATTTAAACAAAGTTCTTGTCTAGTAAATTTCTAAAATAATTTATATGAAAGGTCATCCTTTTATTTAACTGACACTAGTTGGTATGCCAGAAACAAGAGAGCTAATGTAGAAGAAATTGCTAAGAACCTTAAAATGGCTGTGTTACATTTACAAAAATATGAATCTGAAATACAAATAGAATTGCACATCATCAAAGTGTTTTTTATTGAAAATCCAAATTTTTAGAAACCAGGTCAACTGTACCTAGTAGCTTTTCTTTTGAGTCCAAAAGGACTTATTTTAGCTGAGTCTGTCATTGTTAGTTTTCATAAGTGAAAAATGTGCTTTTATAGTCCTCCCATCCCTGCTGTTCACTCACCTTTAGATAAACTATTCAAATACTGCCAGAGCTACTAAGATTGAAAGTTTAAAAACAGAAGTATCTGTAATCCTAAACAATAAATCCATCTATACTTTCTTTTTTAAGCTTTATTGAGGTATACCAAACATTTAAAAAATTACACATATTTAATGTATACATTTTGATGAGTTTAGACATATCATATGGCTAATTTGCCATTGCCAAAACCAATGTAATAAATATATCCATTACCTCCAAAATATAAAGACCAATTACCATGATATCTATCCTCTTAAGTTTTAGTCTGCACAACATCATATTATTATTATTTTTTTTTAATTTTTTTTAACGTTTATTTTATTTTTGGGACAGAGAGAGACAGAGCATGAACGGGCGAGGGGCAGAGAGAGAGGGAGACACAGAATCGGAAACAGGCTCCAGGCTCTGAGCCATCAGCCCAGAGCCTGACGCGGGGCTCGAACTCACGGACCGCGAGATCGTGACCTGGCTGAAGTCGGACGCTTAACCGACTGCGCCACCCAGGCGCCCCACAACATCATATTATTAAGTATAGACATTATTTCATAGCAGATCTCTAGAACTTATTCATCTGTGTAACTGTAACTGCAAACCCATTGAACAACTCCCTATTTTCACCTCCATCCACCTCTTGTCAACCATTATCCTATTCTCTATTTCTATGATTTTGTTTATTTTATAGACCTCATATAAGTGAAATTATGCAGTATCATTCTTCTGTGACTGGGACTTCACTCAGCATAATGTCTTCCAGGTCCACCATGTTATCACAAATGGTAGGATTTCCTTCTTTCCTAAAGCTAAATAATATTCCATTGTATGTATATACCACATTTTCTCTATCCACTCATCTGTCAATAGACATTTAGGTTTTTTCCGTATCTTTGTTATTGTGCACAATGCTGCAATGAACATCCTGATACCAATTCTTCTGGATAAATATCCAGGAGACAGATTGCTTGATCCAATGGTAGTTCTATTTTTTTTTTTTTTTTGAGGAAGTTCTGTACTGTCTTCCATAGTGGGTGCATCATTTTATATTCCCACCAACAATGTACAAGAACTTCAATTTTTCTACATCCTCACCAACACTTATCTTTTTTTTTTCAATAATAAGTGTAAGGTGATATCTCATTGTGTTTTTTTCATTTTTCAAAAATATTTTTAATTCTTTTTGAGAGGGAGATAGAACAAGCAGGGGAGGGGCAGAGAGAGAGGGAAACACAGAATCTGAAGCAGACTCCAGGTTAAGAGCCATCAGCACAGAGCCGGACACAGGGCTCGAACTCACGAATGGTGAGATCATGACCTGAGCCTAAGTCGGATGCTTAACTGACTGAGCCACCCAGGTGTCATTGTGGTTTTGATTTGCCTTCCTCTGAATGTTAGTGATTTTAAGCTACAACCAATTATAACCACAAGAAAAAACAGACGAAATATCTTCTGTGACCACAAGATGTCACAAATACAGTAATATGATTGATTAACAAATGTCAACAATGATACTCTCCCCCTGGCACCAAGAAGAAAAATGGTGTGTTCCTGTAACTGATCCCTGAAAAGCAAGAGAAAGACCAATTATCTGATCAAAAACAAAAATGAAAAGCAAAGACATATAAACATAGGTATTGTAACATAGAGAGATTAAACCATGGGCAGCTCTCCATTTGGTAGCTAAAACCATTTGAAATATGTGTTCTTAAAATTCAGCCAAATGCTCTACTAAATTGCAAAATGCTTTGAAAGCAATAACAGAATGAAGTAAGATATTAGTAAGTAAAATGTTTTGAAAAACTGGACTAATATACGTGAAGTAATTAGAAAATGTAGGATAGTTTGTGATTTGGTACTGAATTGTATAGTACAAACCATAGGTCTCAAGGAGCTCAGAGAAAGGGAGGATAATGTAGCATAACATGAGTTTTTCAAGACTGCAAAGGCTTGAACTCTGAGCTCACAAGATGACTAGGGTTTGGAAAAAGAGAGAGAGAGAGACAGAGACAGAGAGAGACAGAGGAGAGAGTTAAGAGGTGTTTTGTACATCTTGTGGGATGTAAAGAGTCTATGGGGAAAAAAAGAAAAAAGCTAATTAATTTCTTTATATGTACAATGCCTTGGTTTTTTTAAGTCAATAAAAAGGGAATAATAATTTTTAAAATTGTTGCAAAAATTTAAGTTGATAATATGTGCAAAGTATTAATGTTATACCTGAAACATTTAATTCTAAGAACTTAAAAAAAAACTGTCTTAAAAAGAGTTCTTCAGTTAAGAACCAGCTTTATATGAGCAACCAGTGTTAACTAGGTGCCACATATAGTAACTAAGAAAATAAATGTTTTCTAGGAGGTAGCTGAGTTTTGTGTTACTAGAAGTGACAGAAGTCATTTGGTTCCTTATTAGATAGATGTGTGAAGCAATTTCAGTATTGGTTGGAAGTTCGATTGATTGATTCCTACAGGCTTTTTCTTTAATGTTGCATTCTTCAAGTTAGTATAGTTCTATTAGGAACCAGCTTGAGGTTTCTTAAGAATGAGAACCATCTTTTAAACTCTGGTCTCTAGTGACAAAACAGCGTTTTCTTTTTTCTTTATTTTTTTTTCAAAACAGAAATTCTTATTATTACAGATTGCCTCAGAAAGTTAGAGCATTTATTTTGTTGAACTGCAATGGTGTATATGCGTGTGTGTGTGTGTGTGTGTGTGTGTGTGTGTGTGTGTGTGTGTGCTGGGGGTGTGTGGTTACTAAAGAATATTATCTGAATGAGGTTGAACCTACATTTTTAGAGAACACTGGTCCAGTTCTACTTTAAGCATGAGTTACATTTTTTCCTTCAGCTTTTATCCAGATTTATTTTCGTTGAAAATGTTTTTCTAGGTTCCTTCAGACACAACTTAGTCTTAAGGGGAAAATCATAATCTGATTAAAAATGACCAAATACGATGAAAACTTTTACTTAACTAAGTAAAATAATTAAATGACCTATTCAGAAATTGAATTGATGAATATATTTCACATGTATTCTTGTGGAAAAAACTAGGGCACCAAATATTTATATTAATTTTAATAAACATAGTCAAATAAGTTTCATATGACACCCATTTAAAATACCTGTAACCTATTTCCAAATAGGACATAATTCCTATAGTTATAACTGTAATTCTAGAATTCCATGTCAATAGGAGATTCCTTGAGACTGTCTAATAGAGACAATTATATTCAATAGGATATTAGAGTAGTAATACAAATAGAAGAAACTGGAGTTAGGAGACATGAAGACTTAATTTGCTATTTTATACTTACAAAAGAAAGCTTTGCTAATAAAACCTTATTGTGTTTTATCAGGGTGTCAAGTGATTAATAACAATAATATAGTTTGGAAAATGTCTTAAGCAATACTTTTGTTAAGTTAATTTGAAATATATATGAAAAGAATGTTTTAGCCCAGGGTCTATGAACTTTTTTCTTTACAGGGCCAGATGGTAAATATTTTAAGCTCTGTGGGGCATATGTTCTCTGATGCAACTACTGAATTCAACCACAGCTAACTGCAGAAAATACCTAGATGAATGGATGTAGCAAGGTTGCAATAAAACCTTATTTACAAAAGAAAGTGGTGAACCAGATGGATTTGGCCCACAGGCCTGAGTTCACCTCAGTTCACCTGTTCTAGGTGAGCAGTTAAAGAACATATTTCTTTTACAAACTAAAAGATACGCAGATCCACAGTTTAAAGAGTAACATCTGCAAAATCCTTGAGTTTTTACTAGGGAAGAAAGGTGTTCCCTGTAGATACTTGTACACCAAGGCCTCAAAGGGACCTCTGCCATAGCTAAGGCTTCCTTTTTAGAAGTAAATACTTTACTAAGTCTGCAGAAACGTCTTTAGAAACTTGACTTTCACAATTCGAAAACATGGAGGAAGAAAAGCACAGCTGCATAGGATACTGTGGACCGGTAATCAGTGGAATTGCTGATTATTTCCTGTGAGAACAATAGATCTTAATTTAGTTCTGCTCTCTTCTCCTATCTTCACCCTACATATGCATCTTTATCTTCTAATGGCATATAGTGAGTATGTCCTTGCTGCGTCATCAGAATCCCATGATAGGTCTACTATATTTTTTGAGGTTGATTTGGTTGTTATAATTTAAATGTTTCATGATGTCCCCAAATCTTTAAAACTCTCTTATCCTTTGTTCTTTGTTATGAGTAACTATAATAGCTCTTTCTGTGCCTCCTACCACAGAACCATGGGCTACCAGGAGCTTAGTAAAAGCTTTCTTGGTGTGAAGAGGTAAGATTTTTATTTGAACTAAAAATAAGTTCTTGTTGAATAGAATATATTTAACAAGATAAATAAGAATCTTTCTCTCACTTCTAGACAAGAGAAAACCTCTTGATGTATATATTTCAGTTACTTGAAATGACTCTTATCATTCCATCTTAGAAATGCATTAACCAATTTCCTATTGTTGACATAGAGGTTGTTACCAATTACTATACCAAATAACATTATAATGAATATTTAGACACAAATCTTTGAATGTTAAGAATAATTCCTAGAAGTAGAATGCATAGGGCTAATATTTTGAGGTCTTTCTACATAACTTTGGATCAGTATGGGATATTTTTGTTTTAATTTTACCATTTTGATATACAATAATGGTAATTCAATGTTTTTAACTTAGATTTATTTGATTAAAAGTTTAATTTTTCTTGTGTTCATTTACCATTTTCTTTCCTTCATTTCAAGATTTATTCTTCCAACCAAATTTGTCACTGTCCATCTGTGCCAGAGACATCAGGGTGTCCTGAGTGATATGACTTTGCTATTCTTGAGGAGCTCAACTTGTGTTGTGTGTGTGTCTGTCACAGACAGAAAAGGTCTTTGCCCTAAGGAGAGAAGAGGAAGGCATTAAAAACAGAGAGTTAATACATATTTTTCAGATGTTAATTCTATGAAGAAACTAGAGTAATATGGTAGAGGACAATCAGGGACAGTGAGGTTTAGGAGTGGAATTCTGCTTCATTTAGAGGGGCATGATGAGGCAGCCCTCAAATTGATATCTTAGTGATAAAAGGAAAGTAATCATGTTAAAATCTAATGGGAAGTTCTTCTAGATTGATGGAAAAACAATTGCAAAAGCCTGTGAGATAGAAATGAATTTTTCTGTCCTGGAGGGTTAGAAACACATCCAGTGAGACTAGGAGTGTGTAAAACAAGGTGGAGAATGAAAGGGAGTGAAATCAGAAAGTTAGGAAGAGACTCAATCAAGCAGGATCTTGTAGGCCAATGTAAGAAGCTGGATTTTTTTTCTCAAATATAGCAAGAAGCTATTGGATAATTCTGAGTAAGGGAGTGGCAAGAAAGGAGCTGACAAATTGTTAGAAAATGGCATGAAGCGATTAGAAGCCTTGAGGAAGTAACAGATCGGATGGACAAAATAATTATATAAAGTTAAAGATATAAGGTTATTCTAAATGCTTTGACACGTTTATAGAGTGTCCATGGGGTGGTTACTTAAAGTAAAGTTGAGGTGGAATTCACTGTATTTGAGGGGGATAGGGGATATTTGATGGGACACACAAAATGATATTGAAATAAGAGATGAGGTCAGGTCTAGGAAGGGAGGAAGGATGAGAAAGTATGAGTGATGTGGTTACAACAGATGATAATCAAAGGGAAGGGGCAACAGAGTAGTGCCACAGATAATTAGAATAAAGGTTCACCACATGATGGTGAAGATGGATGAGTGATCAATTGGACATCTAAAATGTGACCTTACCTACCAACTCTATATGAAGTGGGTGTTAGTAAAGCCAGTAACCTCAATGTGACATGGCTGTAGGGGTCATGTATTCTGGGGACCAGTACATTTTGTTTACAGCAAGAAGCAGTGCTATGTGAGGAGACTGAACAATGAAGGGAAACAGAGGTGCCTGAGGCACTGAAGGGGTACTTGGGAGGGATGAGAGTACCAGAGGAGGTACCAGAAGGGTAAAAGAACAAGCTTATGAGAATGGGATATAATAGTCTTTGATCAGAGTTTCAAACAGAAGTTTGAAAACAATAATCATCTTACAACGATCCCAGGACTCTCATCTCATGGTAAAAACAGCCACAGTTCTTAGCACCAAAAGGATTCAGACTTTTCTTCATGTATTATTTATTTATTAAAAACCATTGAAATAGTTGCCAGACACTGCTGGGTGCTCAGATTCTAAAACAAATCAGAAATGATCCTTTTCCTCAAGAGGCTTACTGTCTAGAAGAAAGAGGCAGAATGTATTTTCTAAAAGTACATATGGAGTGACTATAATTATGTGTAAATTCATAAAATATTAATCACCTTTGTTTGCTCTAAGATCAAAGTTCTCATTTTGAAAAGAACATTTTTCAAGAACTCCATACTAAAATACTTTTGCTAAGTAGTGCAGAATTTTAGGCTGCATTCCACACTGGGTATAGTATATAGAGGCCAGTGCCATATGTATTTATGAAAGGTCTTAAGCAAGAGAGCTTCTCATAATGGGAATTCTCCTAAGACAAATCTTAAATATATCTGGATCCAGGTCCAGGGCCTCCTGCCCATCCCTGGCTCTTACAATGCAAATGTACCATTATATTATTTAAGGATGGTTTGGTCTTTATTCAGAACAAACTGAGTAAGGTTGTTTGCTTTAAATGTATGCTGGACGTGTCAGAAGCAGTCAGATTTTGTCATGCACTCATTTTATGACAGATCCAGGACATAGACATGAAGCTTGGCAAGTGCCTTATAAATTATAGCTATTCTGAAGCTTATAGCAATGGCTCTTAACTCAGGACCACCTTCCAAAGCTTCTTACAAAAATAAAAATGATACAGTTACCTAACGCAGGAATGCAAAAAACAACTCCCAAAACGAAGTTCCAAGCACCAATAATAGATTTTTTATGAAGCTGCTTTATTTTCCAACAAACCTAAAACTGTCACTATTAATAGAAAACCATGTTATATTATGTAATGCTTTTCTTTAAAGTTTAACCAGCCCTAATTCTAAAGTCCTGGCACAGCTTTTATCTGACAAAATCTCACTCACAATAGATGTGACACTAATGTCACTCTTTGTTTTACCTTGAGCATTTTGGTAATCTTCATTCTAAATGGAAATGTCCTGTAAAGGCTATCATTACTTGGAAGAACAATCTATATCTCTTCACTCATTAATTTAGGATAATTGTTCTATGTTAAGTGCTCAGGCCAATCAAGAGATCTTTATTATATGTTTGATTACATCAACAATAAAGATTCCAGTATAAATCTAATATTCAAAGTAGGAAAAAAACTAATAAATCAATGAAGGAGTTCAGACAGTCTAACATAAAAACCTGTGTTGAACCTATAGATTAAACTCTCACATTTACATAAAAAGTTTATGTAAGCTTGTTATGGCAACGCTTAGAAGTTCTTTATAATTTGTGCAAAGTGTGAAAAATAAAAAAAAAAACATAAAAATTCCCAAAGAATTTGTATTACCTATTTTTAAAATTATCAAAATTTTTTCACCGTTGTGTAATTATCATTGACTCATTATACATTCTAAATGACTTTCAAAATTTGTATATTCTTTCTAGGAAATATATACCAGTACATGATTCCCCTCAGAATATGAAGAAAAAGGAATTTCTCTTTTCCTTGCCTAATGTTATAGAATGGTTTCTATGGGCTAACTTAAAGATTTTATAATCAATTCCAAAACTCCTTAGTAGAAAAATGTGTTTCAGTCAAACAATCTTTAAAATATGGTACTTAGAGTGTAACCAGTAGTGCATATTGTATGGACAAATATGAAATAACAGAAATAGTTCTAATTTTCCAGTCTTGTTAACCCAGCATTCTCCATTCAACTCTTGGTTTCAAGATAATGACTTCCACATAGGTGGTATCCTGAGTGCAGAGAATAAGCTCATGACATAAATGCTATTCTCTGTCAGGGGAACAGTTTGGGTGGGAACAACAGTTTTCTCATGAATAGCATTGAAGAGATCAAATTACATCTTGATCCCGAAACATTTTATGCCAAAACAACAGTATAAACTTAGGTCTGATCTGCCTCAAAATGAAAAACTTCCAAAGAGAAATAAAGCATCACCTTTTCATGCAACCACATAGATGAAGACCATAATATGGAAACAAAATTTTAAATAAAAAAAATAAAACAAAGATCTTGCAATTGCAGACATGATGATAAAACTGTGTCCTTGCCATTAACAATCAGAAAACTGGAAAAAATACATGAAACAACTCTTTTCAGACACCAGACAAAATGCAGCCCAGGGGTCTAATCCTTGAGAAAAGAAAAACAAGTGAGATGACCATCACAATCATCTTGTCTTTCTGCCTAGAAACACATTCCAGACCACAATGAAGGCAGAAGGAGTCCAACCAGAGGATTGTGTTATTACTGACAGCAGGAGTCAGGCAATGAAATTTGAGGAGACTGAGGCAACTATTATTCTGAACAAAGTAATGGAGAAGAGGGGAAACACACAGAGAAAGAATGACAGAAATTTGAATAGGGTTTGCCTTTAGTATTTGAATAAACGCTAAACTTCATGCCAAAGGTTAAGATCATCAAGGCTCAACAATGAAACATGGGTTGTAAACTGTATAATTCCCAAAGCTCTCATAGGACAGAGAGATGCTCAAATTCCAACCAGTCAGAGTGGAGGAACTTTATTGAGTATCCAAGCATTCATTAGAGACTCAAGAAGGCCATACTTTAGTGAATAGGCTCAGGTGATGTTAGGAATTACAGCTACTCTAGACGCCACCTAACAAAGGCTAAAATCCTCAAAACAGCAAGCTGGTCCACAAGTAACTTAAAGTATTGCAAAACAGAACAAAATGCCCAAAACCTTTAAAGAGAGACAACCAGGGGCACCTGGGTGGCTCAGGCGGATAAGCATCTGACTTTGGCTCATGTCATGATCTCCCAGTTTGTGAGTTTGAGCCCCACATCAGGCTCTGTGCTGACAGCTCAGAACCTGGAGCCTGCTTTAGATTCTGTGTCTCCCTCTCTCTCTCTGACCCTCCTCCACTCGTGCTGTCTCTGTCTCTCAAAAATAAATTTAAAAAAGGTAAAAAAAATTAAAGAGAGACAACCAAATCCAGACATTAGACAATTTAATATTTACAATAGCCAGTATCCAAAAAACCTTACGAGACATGCCAAAACAAAACAAAACAAAACCCACACAGGAAAATGTGATCAATAACCCAGAGAACAATCAATCAATAGAAACAGACTCAGAAAGTGACAAAGATGGTAAAAGTAACAGAACATGACTTTAAAAAAAAAGAAAAACTATCATAAATATGCTTAACAACTTAAAATATAAACATAATGAGATGCAAAGTATACTAAAAAGAACCAAATGGGGGGCACCTGGGTGGCCCAGTCGGTTTAATGTCTGACTCTTGATTTGGGCTCAGATTATGATTTCATGGCTCATGAGATCAAGCCCTATTTTAGACTCTGTACTAACAGCTAAGAGCCTTCTTGGGATTCTCTCTTCCCCTTCTTTCTGCCCCTACCCAGCTTGTGCATCCATGAGGGCTCTCTCTCTCTCTTTCTCTTTCTCTCTCTCCCAAAAATAAATAAATAAGCTTAAAAAAAGAGACAGAATCAAATGGAACTTCTAGAGATGAAAAATACAACATCTGAAAAAAGGTTTACTGGATGGTTTAATATCAAATTAGATGCTATAGAAAAAATAAAACACTATCCAAACTTAAACATAAAGAAAAGGTTTAAAAAATGAACAGACCCTAAGGGATGTGTGGCACAATATTGAGCAGTCTAAAACATGTATGGTTGGAATTACAGAAGACAGGAGAGGGAGTGAAAATATTTGAAGAAATAATGAAAATCTCACATTCAGAGGAACAAGGGTTACAATTCTACTGACTTCTTTTCAGAAACAGTGCAAACCCGAAGAAAATGGAATATAGTTATACTGTTCAAACAGCCTGTTAAATTAAAATTTAATATCTAGGAAAAATATTTTTTGATGTTTATTTATTTTTCAGAGAGAGAGAGACAGAGAGAGAATGCCGGGTTGGGGGGGGGGTGCAGGGGCTGCAGAGAGAGGGAGACATAGAATCTGAAGTAGGATCCAGACTCTGAGCTGTCAGCACATAGGCTGACGCAGGTCTCAAACTCACGGACTGGGAGACCATGACTTGAGCCAAAGTGGGATGCTTAACTGACCGAATCACTCAGGTACCTCTCTAGCAAAAATATTTTTAAGAAACAAAGGTGGTATAACAAAATCTTTGGAAAAACAAAAGTTGAGAAAGTTTATTGCTAGCCAACTTGCACTCCAAGATGTGCTAAAAGAAGTCTTTTGGCTGAAAAAAACTAATTCCATATAGAAAATCATGGGGCTCCTGGGTGGCTCAGTCAGTTAAGTGGCCCAGTTCAGCTCAGGTCATGATCTCGCAGTTTGTGAGTTCCAAGTCCCACATCAGGCTCTGTGCTAACAGCTCAGAGCTTGGAGCCTGCTTTGGATTTTGTGTCTCCCTCTCTCTCTCTGCCCCTCCCCAGCTCTCACTCTATCTCTCTCAAAAATAAATGAAGATTGTTAAAAAAAAAAAAAAAAGAAAAGAAAATCAGATCTACACAAAAAAATGAAGAGCGCCAAAAACTGAAAAAAAATGTAGGTAAATTAAAAGTAAGACTTTTGTTCCTTGTTTTCTAATTTACTTGAAAGATAAAGAATACTTGTTATTTTGCATATTCACCATGAAAGCTTATCATTAAGTACAAGTTGCAAAGATGGTATTTAGTGAGTAATAGGTAATCCTCAATATCAGAAGGACCAAGCAAAATCTGACTTCATGGGCTGGGCCAGGGATATTTTAACTGAGGGAAAAGGAAAATGAAAAATTAAGACACAGGACATAATTTCCAAACTTTGAAGACCAAAATTTAACTTTCTGCATCATGACTTCACACTAACTTTCCTGAATTATTCCTCACTATTTGCCAACATGTTATAGAGAGTTCAAGAAAGTTGGACTGCCTTCTGCATTGTTTTTTATTGATTATACTTTTTCAGCATTTCTCAATGTTCTCACCACTTAAAATGAAAAATTCACTAACCCCATATCCCTTAATTATCTCTTCTTAGCTCAATCCTACCCATTATTTGAGGTTTATCTCAAAATTGACTTTTTCCATGGAGTCTTTCTTAAATCTCTTTGCAAAATTAATAGCTTCTTCTGTTTTTTTTTTGTTTTGTTTTGTTTTGTTTTTTTTAGAGAGAGAGAATCTTAAGCAGACTCCATGCTTGGTGTTCAGCTCTCAGCACTGAGCCTGATGCAGGGCTCGATCTCATGACCCTAGGATCACGACCTAAGCCGAAATCAAAATCAAGAGCCACATGTTCAACCAACTGAGCCACCCAGTCACCCCTAATAGCCTCTTTCTTTGAACCTCATGGTATGTTATAAGAAACTCTCTTTATACACATGATCTCTGTTTATATTACTTAGCATATCTTCATGCAATATAAGAAGAGAATTATCATCTACTGAGTACGTACTATATATCTCAATGGAACTAATCATTTGAAAAACACTAATCTTCACCACAACCCAGCGAAACAGATATTATTATTCCAATTTACATAGGATGAAATAAAACCGGTGTAAATTGTTCAAGATCACAAAAATACTAAGCGCAAAGCCAGAAGAATAACATGATGACAAAGCATACATTTGTTCCACTCAATATTATATGTAATTAATTGGCAAAAATAAATGTAAACTCAACAGTTTATAAGGATAAGTTGTTAAAACATTAAGTATTTCAAAGAAGGAAGGAAGGAAAGAGGGAAAGAGGGAGGAAGAGAGAAAAATGGCAGAAGTACAAGAAGATGCTAACAAGTATCTGAAGCAGAAATTTCAAGCATTTTGGTTTGGAACATTTCATATAGAACACCCACGGGAGTACAAAAGGATAAATCAAAGTAACTTTCAGCTGCATTCAACAGTGGGTATTCTTAAGGGGAAAAAAAGCACAGCTACTACTAAAAATGATTATTTTAAAGGGATAAAATTGCTATTGATTTGGATTTCTTAGAATTAGAGGAAGTAACCTGAATAAAAGATCCATTGAATTGCTGTTGGCAACTCCAAATGCAGTCTTAGAAATGCCTGAGTGAGGAGATATGTTTCTTTTAAGTAGATCAAGTTTCTTCAATGGATGTTGCATATGTATATAATTAAAGAGATCTATATCTTAGGAATTAAAATGACAATAAGACAGCTTTTATTTTGGATAGCAAAGTCAAAAAGCACATTAGTCAATGCCTTGGTTGCTCCAAAAATGTCAGCTATGTTGTACATCTGATACTAATATAACATTGTATGTCAGCTATATGCCAATAAAAAATACAAATTAAGCTCCTAACCTCTAAACTACAATAAAGAAAATTGTCAGGAACACTTCTGTGCTAGAAAGCTTCAAAGAATATTGCACAATGACAGTGATTTTTTGAGATAATAAGGTCATGGCCTCTACTCAGTTCTTTAAATAAATGGTTTGGAGCGAGTGTCACATAGGTTGTTAAAATATTCACAAATATAATTTATGTGTATATATATATGTAAATATGTCTAGAACTCTGTATGTGTGTGTGTATACACAGATATGTATATATACATATATGTGTGTGTATATACACACACACACACACACACACACACACACACACTGATATAAATACATACATATAAATGTTCAGGATACATCTAATTACAAATACCTCTGAGTCTTGTGACAAAACAATATAAAAATATTGGGGATTATACATATATATATATATATATTATTCTGATGGATATATAGCATGGGCAGATAAAAAGTTATATAATATATTAGCATATTTTAAAAAATAGAATAGGCAGATTTTACTAAGTTTCATTTGTTCACCTCAAGACACAGACATGCAATGATGCAACGTGATCACCACCAGTGTTTTGTGAAGATGACATAACAAGTTTGAAGTATATGGAGTTAATATCTAAAAAATGTACACCTTATGAAAATACACATTTAAATCTATTCCTGAAAGACATTAGCAGAGTTTTCCCAATATACAACTTTAAGATATTGAAGCATTTTTTAAAAAAAAATGTATTTACTAAGGCTTTCTTTTCAACAGACACTCCAAAGTGGTTCATAATAACAATAATTAAAATTTAAAATAATGATGATAGGAAGCAATTACTGTGGTAATAATCTGTGGAAGATAACTTCAAGCAGCTAATATCAAAGGCAAAATTATAGGACTAAATAATAGTGGTAATCAAATGAACAATTTCCCTACTAAAAATGCTTATTTCATGGCAACCTGCTTAATTAATATTGTCAGTTGCGAATCAATTCAAAACAAACAAGTATATTGGCTAAAACAGATAAGCAGAACACCTTTCGAAAAATTTAGAAAAATACTGTTAAGCATCACAAAAGACTCACTTGATAAATATTTGTGGAGACATAACTCAATCAGGTAAACAGATAAGAAATATAGATGTAATGTTGAATTATGAATCCTAATGTTAATTGACCCAGTTTGCATCATGTCACAAATATTACCTAATGCTTAAACTCCCTGAGTTCAATGACTTTGTGGACCATTAATCCACAGATCTAACCCTTGCACATTGCTGGTGTTAAATAGTTATCTGTTGAATGAGTGAACTGGAAGATGAAAAATCTCCTCTGAGAATAACCTTTGCGATGGGAAGATCCATATTTACTCCTTTTCTATATATGGTATGTACTTTCAATCTTTTCTCTATGCTGTTGTGGAGTCCATGTGTTACAAGGACATTTTCCAATGGAAAAGATCGATAAATTGCTAATTATGTGCCTGGCAGATTACTGTGTGTGTGTGTGTGTGTGTGTGTGTGTGTGTGTGATTTCACCGAACAACATGTGGCCCAGAGGGAACAGGAAAGCTTAACATATGGGATAAAGTGTTCCTTTTGGTGTTTTGCTGTGGCACTGCACAGTAAAGTTTTATGAGTTGCAGGAAAACAAATGAAAACAGTAATTCAGACTCCAGTCTAACTATCTCTATAAACTTAATTTTTGTTCTCACTTATGGCATAGCCATCTTGGGAGTTCTTATTACAAAATTTAAATTTCTGAATCAACAGAGCAATTCAAACAGCAAAGCTTGCCCAACCCATCAAAGAGGTTCGTGTTGCAGAGGGTGGCAGAAGGGCAGGAACCTCTTCCGATGCATTCTTACAGTCCTAGTGATTATCATGCTATATCTGGTATTGTAAGTCCCCTGCCATTAAAGCCACAGAGTTCTTCTATTAAAACATGTCTTATCACTGCCTAGCCCCAGCCCTACCGTGCTTGCTCAAGATTTTATGAAAAATCCCTTGCTGATACTGCCAGCTCACTGAATGTGATAAATAGGCAAGAGGTGAATACTGTCAATGATTATGAGATTAAGTCTCGTCTAAAAACAGTATTAAAAAAGGTCTGGGAAAGGAAGTTCTGGTGAAAGAAAGAAAGAAGAAAGAAAGAAAGAAAGAAAGAAAGAAAGAAAGAAAGAAAGAAAGAAAGAAAGAAAGAAAGAAAGAAAGAAAGAAAGAAAGAAAAAGAAAGAGAAAGAAGAAAGAAAGGAAAGACCCAAATTAAAATAAGTGGGTAAAGATGGTTCATTATTGAGAATAAGAAGTTAATGGGCAGGCCAAGATAATTGACAACTGTAGATGCAGGAGAGGAGGCTAGGGTAAAATTAAAAAGGTAACTTGATTTGGTGTCTTGTAACTATCTAGCTCTAGCTCATATGTATAAAATACTTGGAATTTAAGAAACAAAACAAATGAGCAGAGGGTAAAAAAAGAGAGAGAGGTAAACCAAAAAACAGACTCATTTTTTTAAAAGTTTATTCACCTTTGAGAGAGAGAGTATGTGAGTAGGGGAAGAACAGAGAAGGGAGGGGTGGGGGACAGAGGGTCCTAAGCAGGCTCTGACAGCTGTGAGCCCGATATGGGACTCAAACTCACGAACCATGAGACCATGACCTGAGCAGAAGTCTGATGCTCAACCAACTGAGCCATCCAGGCGCTCCCTCCTGAGAAGTGGACTCTTAACTATAGAGAACAAAATGATGGTTACTAGAAGGTAGGTAGGTGGGGAGATGGGTAAAACAGGGGATGGGAATCAAGAAGACCACTTGTTGTGATAAGTATAGGGTGTGGTATGGAACTGTTGAATCACTAAATTGTACACCTGAAACTAACATTACCCTACATATTAACTGGAATTTAAATAAAAACTTAAAAAAAAAGTGGTAAAGTCCAGGGTAAATGTGATAAGTTCTATGGACCTTGGTTCCAGAATTTCAATATTCTTCAGTATTTTTTAATAGTTTGATAACATGTGAGGCTCTACAAGTGGTATAGTAGATATTAAGATTAAAAGAATCTATAAATATTTAAAAATATTATCTAAAATATATACAAAACTCTTTGACATTTCTTTTTTTTTTTTAATCAATATTCCAGGTCATGTGAAATAAAATTACTGGGATAGACTCCAGTTGGTGTTCTGGTTTTCTATTCCCAAGTTGGAAATGTCAGGGCTGAGCTCTGTGTTGAATCTTGTAAGGGAATAGTATAAAGAACACAGCTTTCTTGAAGTTAATGGAAAGGATGATTAAAGAAAGCAACCAGCAGGGAGCAGCCCAGGTTCCTCAGATCTAGCCAGGGAACGGTAAACAACCAAGTAGAGTGTCACCATCTCCACTTAACGGGAACACAACCTATTGCCAAAGCTTTTAAGGATGATTCAGATCCTCTGGGTGACTTAAGTCTTTGCATAAAGAAAATATAACCTTGCCATCAGAGACTCAATTCCTTGCTCCATCCTTTGAGTTATTTGATACGTACAACACCAGCCATTAAGAAATGGTCAGAGCAGTCACATAATCCTGGATTTTCTCGGTCAGTACCAAATTAATAATTTCTGTCTTCTTGTTGGAGTGAGTGTGTCTTAGATTTGAAATCAGGAAATAATGTCCCTCTGCACCTGACATCACTGAGCATTAAAAAATTACTGCCTGGGTGCCTGGGTGGTGCAGTCAGTTAAGTGACCGACTTTGGCTCAGGTCATGATCTCACGGTTCGGCCCCATGTCAGGCTCTGTGCTGAACGCTTGTTTGGAGTGTGGCGCCTACTTCAGATTCTGTGTCTCCTTCTCTCTCTGCCCCTCCCCCGCTGGTGCTCTGTCTCACTCTGTCTCTCAAAAATAAATAAATGTAAAAAAACTTTTTTTTAAATCACTACCTTAACTCAGATGGGACAGAGAAAGTAAGAGGGGGTTTTCTTAGAGTTTATAAGTTCCACACCAATTTTCAGCTTCTTAAAGAGAAAGGATCTAGGCTCTGAATAATCAAAGAGTTCAGGATAGTGAAGAGGTTAGCAGAAAATATGGGTTATTTTTTTTTCGATTTTAATGTTTATTTTTGAGAGAGAGAGAGAGAGAATGCACACAGGCGCGCAGAAGTGGGGAGGGGCAGAAAGAGAGGGAGACACAGATTCCAAAGTAGGCTCCATGCTCTGAGCTGTCAGCACAGAGCCCAACGCTGGGCTCAAACACAGAACCACATCATCATGATATGAATCGGACACCTAACCGATTGAGCCACCCAGGTGCCCCTGGATTGTTTTTATTTTTATTTTTAGAAAAGAATCTTTGAGGACCATAGATTTAGCTTAGACACCTCTGTGAAATTTCTGAAGTGAGATCTAATCTACAAGACTGATCTCACTTCTCATCATTGGAACATTTAGAAAAGACCCTAATAACCACAGGAATTGCGAGTAAATATAATGTAGATGCACCTGCTGTTATCTCTCCTATTCACTTATTACATGGGATGCATATATGGGTGTGTATATGTGTGTGTTTGTGAGTTTTCTCAGCATCTCCCCCCATTATATTATGAAATTCTTCAAGGTAAGGATACATATATTTTTAAACATCTTCATGTTCTAGAGTGTGACATAGAATAGGCAATTAATAAATGCATGGTTTTGCAACAGTACATGCATGTTTAATGCATGAATGCTATTTCCAAGAGAGGAAAAGTAAATAAAACAATAGTTAATTGGCTTTAGCTTACATGCTTAAATACCTCAGTGAAGAAGCTAGAATCTTGGCTTTTAAAATGGAATATAATTCATTTCATTAGCTTGTATATAGGAAGCAGAAAGGGCATAGACTTTGGATGGTTGCCTAGCAACTGCTTACCACTAATAGGAGACACTTTTGGAGTCAGACCTGAAGAAAGGATCCTAAACCACTGCAGCATCGAATATATTTTCTAACTTAGATAGAGTTAATTCTTGATTATTAAATTCCACTTCATCAAATGGTTTCTGACTAGTTATGTACTATTTGGCTTTCTTCATAGGAGCATAGAGAAAGCGGTGTTCTCCATTTGCCTTATTAGATCAAGTATACCTTCCTCTCTACCACACTCAGGGTTGAAGAGATAAAGCTGAGTGAGTTTTCTAAAACGAATGGTGAGAGGAGCCTGGGTGGCTCGGTCGGTTGAGCGTCCGACTTCGGCTCAGGTCATGATCTCGCGGTCCGTGAGTTCGAGCCCCGCATCGGGCTCTGTGCTGACAGCTCAGAGCCTGGAGCCTGTTTCAGATTCTGTGTCTCTCTCTCTCTGACCCTCCCCCGTTCATGCTCTGTCTTTCTGTGTCTCAAAAATAAATAAACGTTAAAAAAAAATTTAAAACGAATGGTGAGCAAAGGCATATGGAAAACATGGAACCAAAGAACCTGCCTGTCTGGAACCAGATAAAATTATAAGGAAATGCCAGATGTGGCAGAGATGGCCATTGTTGAGGATGCTGATGGGTAATTGTACTCAATGTAACTGATTGTGTCATTCCTCAAGTTAAAATCTGGAGAAGCTTGCACGGCCTATACCACCTCATGACCCTCAGACTGGATATATCTGACAGACATGTTTTCTTAGGTCTAGTTACTATTAGCCTCCACAGTTTTTATTTTATTTTATTTTATTATTTTTGAGATGGAGAGAGAGAGAAGGAGAAAGAGAGAGCAAGCCTGAGCAAGGGAGGTGCAGAGGGAAGAGGGGGAGAGAGAGAGAGAAAGAGAGAGAGAAGCTTAAGCAGACTCCACACTCAGCACAGAGCCTAATGCAGGGCTCGATCTCATGACCATGAGATCATGACCTGAAATCAAGAGTCAGACACTTAACCAACTGAGCCACCCAGGAACCCCCGTCTCCATAGTATTTTAAAAATTACTTGATCAGCAATTACAATTTGGGACACTTTATGAACCTAATGTGTAATTCTATACTTCTTGAAAAAGTGGAAGTTCTAACAACACAGTGATTATGGCTAGGGCTTGGTAATATCCACTTCCTTTAGTGGAAGGAGATATTCTCCAGTCTACCACAAGTCTAGTCACTCCTAAATGATCAAACAGCTTTCATGTCAGGATTCCTTTCAGGGATACAAAACATACTGGTAAATTGAAGCACTCAGTGAGCTGGAGGCAGCTGATAGTGACTAAAGAGAAATAGTTTGCACATTTCTTCCCACTTTCAAGTTCAGGGCACATGCTGATACCTTGAAATTGACCATGGTGGGATATTACAACAGAAGCCTGCAAATGTTATCATTCAGGTTCTCCACCCAGCCTCAGAGACCAATTGCTAAAGCTTTTACCAGTGTACCACCAAATTGAGATGAAATGAGAGTAGCCACAATTCACAAAGCTGCTTCAGTTATATATGTTACCTGCCTTATTGAATAAAATCGCAATTCACAATAAAAATATACTGGAACTATCATAATTGATGTCTACATTTATCTTTTAAACATAATAGCAAATAGTCCATTCCAGTGATACTGAACTGTTTGCCATTTTTAAGACGGGACATTTTTCTTTGTAAATATTCCCTTTTTATCGGATAATCTGTCTTGTCCATCTGACCAATGACTGCCTGTCTTCCAAAATTCAACTCAGATATTCTTTTATTTTTTAACTCATCTCATCCTCTCCTAAGTTACCTCCTTGACCGGCCTCAAGGCATATTTGTATGTTCCACCTCTGTGCTTCTGAATATGAAGCACATTCCTCTAATAGTTGTTCAGTGCTGGGCAATTGACTGATTGTCTCTTTCTCCTACTGGATTTTGTGTTACTTGAGAATATAGCTTTGCCTTTTTTAAATATCCTTCTAGAATGATACATTTCCTATTACCCAGTAGGTGTTCAGTAAAAATGTCTTTTCTTTCTTTCTCTCTTCTTTCTTTCTTTCTTTCTTTCTTTCTTTCTTTCTTTCTTTCTTTCTTTCTTTCTTTCTTTCTTTATAGTGCGAGTAGGGAAGAGGCAGAGAGAGAGGGAAACAGAGAATCCCAAGTAGGCTTCACACTGATGTTAGGCTCGAGATCTCACAACTGTGAGATCCTGACCTGAGCCAAAACCAAGAGTCAGACACTTAACCAACTGAACCGCCCAGGTGCCCCAAGTTTCTTAATTTTAATAAATATTTAGCATGGAGAAACGTAAAGTTCTTTTTATTTTGATACATTTTATACATGCTTGTTATAGTCATAAATACTTTCTGTCTCTTGCTTGAAACATGCCTCCCAAGCCTGAAACATATAGATAGGGTGATGTCTATGGAGATAAAGTATGGTGACAAGAGAAAAAATGGCCTACTAGGACCACCAGGCTCTCAGCAAGGGACTGAATGAGAATGAGTCCAAGGCTACTAACAACAAATCCAACCACCTTTCCACTGGGTCCCAGTTGCCTCTCTTATTGTGTAATCCAATTGCTCCAACTTTATCTGCCTATTCTAAACATTCCAGCACAGGTATTCTTTATCTTCTCCATAGGCTCAGAAATTCAGTAAATATGCCATATATCCAGTTTCATTATTTAACACCTTAAATCTCTACTTATAACGTGAGTCCATTTCTACCTTTCCTGGAGTTCCTCAGAGACATCCCCTATCATCACCTTATCACTGAGATTTATTGATATCATTTCACTTACCAACTGCCTTCTTCATTTTATATCAGAGGCAGATGTTCAACCTGGCATCTTCCCCAGTTGCAATCAATGTACATAATACCACAGGCCCTTGATGGTTTCAGAACATTTTCCTGCCTATAAACAGGAAGACAGTTCAAGGTTTCTGAAGGCACATTTCAAGTGATGCTGCTCAATTCATCAGCAGGTCTCAGTTCCTTGGTTGTTTCATATTGATCTATAAAAATGGACTCTGATGTGGCAGCGTGAGAAGTGGTCCTAAAGAAGAGATGAAAACCGTGCTGGCACAATGTAGACACCATATCCTACTGTGCTATAAGTATTAAATGAGTATGTTGAGGAAAGCTTTGATGTGTGGTGCAGGAGATATTGGATAACCCCTGCTAGGTGCCAAAGCTGTTTACTGAGATTGTTATTGCTTTTCTATTCAGTTTTTTTTGGATGGCTTTTACTAGAAAAGAAAGAATTTTTTGGTAATAGTTATTTATGACTTTCATGATCTGTGAGAACAATTATCACTTAAGAAGAATATTTTCAGAATAATTGTCATATGAATTTCTCTTATGTTACATTAATACAACTTGCTGCAAATAAATTTAGTGTAATAAATGTCATTTATCCAAGGTTTTTAACAACTTTTTGAATCGTGTTTTTAAATGGTTTTACTTATAATATTCAAGCTGTCACATTAGAAATATTTTCTTTCATTTTGTTTCTATATGGTTGCTTTTATTGTCATTTTTATCATTTATTTAGTACCCATTGAGCAAGTCCCTATAACAAAGCAAAGGTTTTTGTCATTCTCCACTGAATTTGGCTCTGCTCTGACTATTCAGAGACAATCAAACCAAGAAAAACTTTAATTGTGGTTGATGAATTCTGAAAATGGCATGACTTTTAAAGGATTTCTCTCACAAAAATCACAACAGAAAGCATACAAATGAGTTTTTTAATCTATCTTTCAGAGTTGTGCTCACTTTCTTCTCTTGTTACAAACTGTTATTTTTTAGCTAGATTAAAACAACCTGGTATTTGGAAAATCTGATAGACAGGACCTACATAGGTTTATATGATTCTATTTACAGATATTTTAAAGAATTTTTGGCAGTGTCTGTACCACAGGGTGTCCAGGTTATATCAGGGAGGTGGAATGAGGCAAGTGTTTCTCAAAGTGACAGTTATAAGTGAGTAAGACATAGGGAGATAAATCACTTG
The DNA here is from genome assembly GCF_028749965.1 of Puma concolor. Lineage (NCBI taxonomy): Eukaryota > Metazoa > Chordata > Mammalia > Carnivora > Felidae > Puma > Puma concolor. The sequence continues at coordinate 43,759,601 of NC_141673.1, read as the reverse complement.
GTCATCATATTGATCTGAATTCTTGGAGGACATAGATCATAAATGTGAAGGAGAAAGGCAATGTATTTCTGCAAATGGATAGTGCTTAAGTCCCTAAAATGCTCCTTGAAAAAAAAATGAGACACAGAAGAGGTTACTTTACCCTAAAACAATCTCACCTCCAATCTTGGCAGATTACTGAATTCTTCAGGCTTCTTGATTATCCTCTTAGATTAACATATCTTTAAGTGAGGCAATAGGGGTAGTCACTGAATGTAGATTCAGAGAATTTAGGCTTGAAAACAAACTTTGCCTCTTACCAACTGTTAACCTTAAGCAAGTCATTTAACCTCTGTAAATATTGATTGCCTCATCTGTAAAATAAAGTTTGCTGTAAAAAAATTACACAAGTCTCAAAAATCACATCATGCACAAAATGCAATGCGACCTCAAACCAAAAACCATTCCATTTCTTCATAGAACTCTGCTTTAGGAGCTAGCAAAAATTGTTCCAGTTAAACATCTAGTAATTCCTAAAAATTCTAGTGCTCCATGTTACATTATGTTGCTGTGTGATGAGGCACTAAACACTATGGGTTAGGCTTCACTAAAATTCATAATTGGTTTATTGCCAGAAGAAATTGGCAAGTACACATACTAAGTTCACAAATTTGAATTTCATTTTGCTACATAATTTAAGATTTTCATCTTGCAAAAATAACCTTGGTCATCTCACTTAACTCCTCGAACCTTCATTTTTCTTCTTCTATAAAGTGGAGAGAATAATTCCAACTCCGATTCACAGGTTTATGAAAAGGAAATTTAATAATGTAAAAATAGCTATTATATTACCTAGGAATGTCCTGTGCTTATGTGCAAAAGCCAGAGTCTCTTGTAAGCATGAGTTGCTGTACTATCATGCTCTAAAGAATTACCTATTATTAGGTGAGATTCATTTATTCATTCATTCAAACCACACTGATATACTTCAAATATCATTCAAAGGTGGAAGACACTAAGATACATAAAACACATCCCCTAATTTCAAGATAATGTATAGTCCAAGACTCAGCTCACTGTGGCCCATGTGTATTTCCTTTGTGAGCATAGTTTATTTAAATTTTGAATTGGAATGCTTTTTAATGTACCCTCCGTCCAGTTATCCAAATGCTCAAATTCCTCCCTTTCTTCTTATATGAACCAACTCTAGTCAAATATGATAAGTGTACTTGTCTCCCAAAGGCCATGTAATACAGGTATTCCTTCCCTTGGCCAAATGGAAAAACCCCACTATATATGCCTTACTAATGTGGTTTGACTTCAAGGATACTTTTAAGATGTGTGTTCCCAAGCAAGGCGTTGGAATAACATTCAGATCATCCATTCTTATTTAAATATTTTTTCTCAAAAGCTTCTTTTTTTTGTTTTCATTTTTCTTCTGGATTATGTATATCTCTAAATACTTCTTGGATGTGCTCTATTTCGCATAATTTTGCCAAAATATAAACCTGCCAAACATGGTACCCTTCTCTTACCTCCTTCTGAGGACTATACTTGTCTCAAACTCAGCAACATAACTGAGATCACTTACTGCTAGATTATTCTACTCTTTACTGACTTTTCCTTTCCTGAACTGCTATAGTGTTCTTAATGCCGGTACCGCTCACTTGGAATGTAATCACATATGAAAACATTCCTTCAGCTATTTCAAATTTTTCCAAAACTGCATTGTTGAGTTTTTGACAGCAGGAACTGGGTCTTAAATATTCTTGTACATTCCACACCTTCTCCAAGTGAAATCTTGGTGAAGTAGTTTGGTGAATAAGCAGTGAAATATGGTCTAACCACATATATGGTAGAGTTATGTGAAATGTACAATTATCTATTTTATATGTAGTAAAAATTACTCTTAACTCTCAGAATCAACCTAAGAGTAACTTATCTGTCCACTTTCTTCATCCTTAAACACAAACAGCTGCAAAACAAACAAACAAAAATAAACACGCTCCAACTCTTATTCTGGAGCAATTAACCCAGTGACTTGAAATACCAATTATAGGGTCTCCTGGGTGGCTCAGTCAGTTAAGCATCTGACTTTGGCTCAGGTCATGATCTCGTGGTTCATGGGTTCAAGCCCCATGTCAGGCTCTGTGCTGACAGCTCAGAGTCTAGAGCCTACTTCAGAGTCTGTGTCTCCCCCTCCCTCTGCCCCTCCCCTGCTCATGTTCTCTCTCTCTCTCTCTCTCTCAAAAATAAATAAACATTTAAAAATGTTTTAAAAATACCAATTATAATAATATTATCTATGGGGCTATACTATCCATTAGTTTTCACAGAGGATTATTCTTATCTTCTTGTGCACTTGATAACCTCTTGATTTTATGCATAAACTTATTTTCCTGGGACCAAATGTTTCTACTTTACAGAATCATGCTTTGAATGCCTCTGGAAATAAAGCCTTTTGTGAGAAATTTTATGAAAACCTACAGAGTATTATTTTAATAGTTTCATCTAATACGTAGTCAGCTGAGCCCTGACTCTTCACGCAATTCCTAGGAGACCACAGTCCATTACTTTGATGCGCAAGATTTTAAGACTACATTTAACCATGCTCAGGCAAGGTCAGTTATCCTTTGTGGCTTTATGCTGTGTAAGACTGATCTCTTTATGTGCACATTTATTTTCCTTTCATTTTCTTTAATGGCACACGGCATGTTGGTCATATTTTCTCCAAATGGCTTCCATATAGAAAAATATAGTTGTTGTTTTTTTAATAAATGACGTCCCCCCATGGATTGATCTTTTTATGTATAAATTGCGAGGAGTCAGCATAAAGCAAAGGTTATTACTGTAGGAGCATTGAACTTCACTTCAGAAGGTCAAAACTTGCTTTCAGTTTTGTCAGTGAATAATTATATGACTTTTGTTGAGTTTAGTAACTTTTTTGAGCTTAATTTTCCTATACACATAGTAAGGTTATAGTAATGCTACTACCCTCTCAGAGTAATTGAGGGTATCAAATGACATACTTTGAGTGAAGAGATTTGCAAACTTTTTAAAAATGTTTATTTTTGAGAGAGAGAGAAAGAGACAGAGCACAAACGGGGAAGAACAGAGAGAGGGAACGGGACAGAGGATCTAAGGTAGGCTCTGCCCTGACAGCAGACAGCCCATGTGGGGCTTGAACTCACAAACCATGAGATCATGACCTGGGCCGAAGTCAGAGACTTAATCAACTGAGCTACCCAGACACCCCAAGATTTGCAAACTTTTAAACATTATACAGATGTCCATAGTATAACTGCTAAGCATAAATAATGATGACCAAAGCCTTATATTTGGCACTATCTTTGAATACCCCTAGGAAAAGCCACATAGAATAAGAGTTGAGTGTACTGACTGACTTACAGGATTATGCAGAGGCAAAACACAGGTTTGAATATATACAAAAAAGAGGTCAGGGTTACATTTTGAATGGTGACTATATAAGAACAAAATAAGTTTGAAAATAAGTCCAAAACCAGGAAATTCCAAGTGGAAAAAACAATAGGTAATACATGAACTAAGAAATAATTTGATAGTGATTGTTATGATTGCAACATAAATATTCAATCAGTGCCCAAAATTCAGGGAGTCTATGCAAGTAGAAATGATAGTAATCAGGAAAGAGCTAAGAGCTATGCCACTAGTAGCAGTGAAGGAGAGCAAATGGGCAGCCAGCATTCACGGAACCTCACAGGAAAAATTCAATCTGGTCATAATAACATTTTAAAAAGTTCCAATTAGTGTGCCTGGGTGGCTCCGTCGGTTGGGCGTCCGACTTTGGCTCAGGTCATGATCGCACAGTTTGTGAGTTCAAGCCCCACGTCGGGCCCTGTGCTGACAGCTCAGAGCCTGGAGCCTACTTTAGATTCTGTGTCTCCTCTCTCTGCCCCTCCCCAACTTGTGCTTTGTCTCTCTCTCTCTCAAAATAAATAAATAAATAAATAAATAAATAAATAAATAAATAAATAAAGACAAATTTTTTTAAAGTTCCAATTATTAGAATAATGTTAATTAATGAGAAAAGAATTAAAAAGTACTTTTGTGGTGTTGTTGTTGTTGGTTTTAAAGAAACATAGTGAAGTTAAAGAGTAGAGAAACCAGAAGGTAGATTTGATATTTGGTCATATTGCAAAGTCCAAAAGAACCCTTTTATCCCATATCAGCCACACTCTCACAATTTAGGCTGGTACTTGCATATGTTTCAGGATGAGACCAAAGATGGCATTAATAGGCTAAAAGACTAGTATTAGAAGAGCTTTGTTTCACTGCGTCGCATTTCGTGTCTTTGGTGAGCTTACTATATAGTGAGAAAATCTAACAAGCATACAAGGCTGTAAAATTAAAACTGTGACAAGTGTCAGAAAGTTGGTGATACTCTTAAGCTTCTAAATTGGGCATGCACTGATTTATGCATGCCAGAGAAATTTCCCCAAGGAAGTAATAACTGAATTGAAATATGAGGAAGAAAGAAGCTAAGTGGTGGGGAAGGAGAAATGCCTCCTTCAGGCAGAGGAACAGTCTAGCCTCACTGAAGGGTGAGTAAAACTGGAGTACTGACAGCAAGGGGAAAAGCGGAAAAACATGAGGCTGTGAAGGTCAGTCAGGTCAGGTCTTAAAGGCCTTGTCTGTGGGCCCTGTCAAATAGCTTGGTCCTCTAAGTAATGAAATCTTTGAAGGGTTTGAAGCAAGAAGTCACATGTTTAAGTGTGCATTTCATAGAACATTGTGGCTTCAGGGTGAAGAGGAATTTTTTTTAATATTTACTTTATTTTTGAAAGAGAGAGAGAGAAAGAACACAGCAGGGGAAGGGCAGAGAGAGAGGGAGACACAGGATCTGAAGAAGGCTCCAGGCTCTCTGAGCGGTTAGCACGGAGCCCGACAGGGGGCCTGAACTCACGAACCATGAGATCATGACCTGAGCCGAAGTCAGCGCTTAACCAACTGAGCCACCCAGGCACCCCAAGAAGGGATTTAATGATGCAACATCACATATAGAAAGAATAGCTGTGGACTTGTGTAGTAGAAAGGAGACAATACTGTATGGACTGGTGCAATGACAGTGGAGATGGAGAGGCTGATTTGAGATGTATTTAGGATGTAAAATCTATGCCCAGTGCTGAATGCTGTGATGGAGGGAAAAAGAGGGCAACAGATGTTGATTCAGGAAGCGCTGGAAGAGGTCCAATTTGTGGGGACAATAATGAGTTCATACATGTTGATTCATAGGTGTTTTTGAGATGTTGGCACTGGATATTGTAACCCTACTTGGGAATACGTTTTTGGATTCCAGAAATTTCAGGACTATAAATATAAATTTGTGAGTGATTTGCATATATTCCATAGTGGAATGGTTGAACAGCATTCAGATCTATTTTAATTTGGCGATCACTTTTCTGTATTGTGAGAATTTTCTCAACAGTATGTGATTAATCAAGTGCATTCATTGAGAGAGAGCAAGTGGTTTTACTGATTCACAGTTGGGGCTTTGCTGGATGGACATGACAAAATAGCAAAACAGGCCAGAGAATTGAGAGTATTACTGAAGGTGTATTGAAATTTGGATAGTAGACTCTAATAAAATTGGAGCTATTTGAGGTAGTGACGAAGGAAAGGCAGTCAGTGGACTTAAGATGCCAATGAAGTCATAGAGAAAAGCAGCTGGAATGGGAGAAGTTTGAGATCATAGTGGGATGTGCTTTAATTTTGATTGAAGATGAAATAGTTACAGGTGGCAGTAAGAGACTCCAAGAATGAATGGTGTGATGGATTGGAAAAATACTCATCGGAAGTGATGTCAAAGAGCTGGGGAGCTACATGGTGAACATCACCTGCCCCCAAAGCAAGAACAGAGCAGAGTGAACGGTCATGTAAATAAAATCACAAAGTCTCACATAATATTTCCTTGCTTAAGAATATCAAAGAAACAAGGGGTGTCTGGGTGGCTCAGTCAGTTGGACAGTGGCTCTTGATTTCGACTCAGGTTATGATCTCACAGTTTATGAGTTTGAGCCCCACATTGTGCTGTGTGCTGATGGTGCGGAGCCTGCTTGGGATTCTGTCTCTCTGTGTCTCTTTGCCCCTCCTCTCTCTCTCTCAAAATAAATAAACATTAAAAAAAAGAATATCAGGGGCGCCTGGGTGGCGCAGTCGGTTAAGCGTCCGACTTCAGCCAGGTCATGATCTCGCGGTCCGTGAGTTCGAGCCCCGCGTCAGGCTCTGGGCTGATGGCTCAGAACCTGGAGCCTGTTTCCGATTCTGTGTCTCCCTCTCCCTCTCTCTCTGCCCCTCCCCCGTTCATGCTCTGTCTCTCTCTGTCCCAAAAATAAATAAACGTTGAAAAAAAAAAAATTAAAAAAAAAAAAAAAAAAAAAAAAAGAATATCAAAGATACAAGAGCATATGCTATTCTAGGTACTTTTAAAAACAATTATGACAGGGGTGCTTGGGTGGCTCAGTTGGTTAAGCATCCAACTCTTGATTTTGGTTCTAGTCATGATCTCACAGTTTGTGAGTTCGAGCCCCGTATCAGGTTCTGTGCTGACAACCCAGAGCTTTCTTGGGATTCTCTCTCTCCCCATGTCTCTGCCCCTCCCCCACATGTGTGCAATCTCTCTCTCTCTCTCTCTCTAAATAAACAAACATTTAAAAAATTTAAAAAAAATAAACAATTATGACAATAAACACTTTGGGGTTGCTCTGTGCCAGATATTTGTACGTTGGAATCTAGTGCTTTTGGATATTTCACATTCTAGCTAATATTACACTCATGTCTCCTGTTATCACACACATACACACACACTCAAAAAAAAAAAACAGAAAATATAACACAGAAAAAGTATCTGTTTTGACAGTTTTGATCTTTAGGAAGCAGTGAAGACTGTCACAAGATATTTCCTAGTAGGCTCTTGGACAGAGAAAGGAAATGTAATTAAGATGTTGAATAATTTAATGGCATACCCTCTCCAGAGCATATCTACTTTCACTGCTGTTGCTATTTCCAGATCCTATTTTCCAGCCAGCGATTTTTTTATGAGCTGTGATATTCACTTGAAACCTTAATCATTCTCAGAGATCCAGCTCTAAAATGGAAACTAGGGCTTTTCCCTCTACCTGGAACGTACTTGAAAGAACTAGATAGAGCCGCGATGCCAACTGCTTTCAAGAATTATAGAGGGCAAGCCAAGGGAAATGCTTAAGAATAATGTAATCATTTTATTTATTTATTTTTTTTAAGGCACTGGTTATGTAGACTTGCCCTCTGAAAACTTCAGTGTTAAAGTTTCAGGCCCCAGATTAAACTGCTGGTTAGATGCACAATATGACCTAGGTAAGAATCTCTAATACACTATTTGATCATAAAATATGCTATTGACAGCATCTGAAATATATAATTAGAAAATAAGTGGGAATCATCATTTTTATACTTAAAATGCTAATTTGAAGAGTTCCATCAATTAACTTTCACTTGCATTTAATATTATTTCAACAAATTTATTTGGCAAGTTCTATCATTTTACCTAATGCTATGTACACACTTTTACCTTTGTCCTGAGCTTTAGAACACAATCCTCATTCAATCCCAGATTGTTTGTACCCTCAGCTTTGTTTCTAGTTGTCTCCCAGCTATCCCATTGTCCTTATGCAGACTTTAACTTTGATATTCTCCAAAATGCCTTCTCGATTTTGCAAATGTTCTCCTTCCCCAAAGTGAAGTAAAATACAATGACTGATCTCATCCCACCATGGATTTCCAAGCTGTGATAGGCAGAATAATGTTCCCCCAAAGATATCTATGTGATAATCACAGGAACCTACACATATGTTATGTTATATGGTAAAGGGGAAACAAGGTTGCAAATAAAAACCCTTTTCTAATCAACTGAACTTAAAAAGATTATTCTGGATTGTCCCAACGTAATTGCAAGGGTTTTTAAAAGTAGAAGGAGAAAGAGAGAGGTCAGAGTTAGAGATATTTGATGATGCTATTCTACTTGCTTTGAGGATGAAGGAAGGGGCTTTAAGTCAAGGAATGCAAGTGGTTCCTAAAAGCTAAAAAAAGGCTAGGGTGACTGGGTGGTTCCGTTGGTCAGGCGTCCGACTTCGGCTCAGGTCATGATCTCACGGTTCGTGAGTTCGAGCCCCATGTCAGGCTCTGAGTGTCAGGCTCTGTACTGACAGCTCAGAGCCTGGAGGCTGCTTCGGATTCTGTGTCTTCCTCTCTCTCTCTCTCTGCCCCTCCCTGCTATCACTCTGTCTCTCTCTCTCTCTCTCCCAAAAATACATAAACATTTAAAAGCTATAAAAAAAAAGGCAAAAAAAAAAAAAAAAACCCCACCCCACCAAAACCCAAACCAAACAAAAATAAAAATAGATTCTCTTCTAGACACCCTAGAGGGAACACTGTGCCGCTAACACCTTGATTTTAACTCCACAGGACCCACTTTGAACTTCTGACTTCCAGAACTGTAACATAAATTTGTATTGTTTTAAGCCATTATGTTTGCAAAAATTTTTATTACAGTGTAATAGAAAACTAACACACAAGCTTTGGTCATGTGTCTATCAGCAACTTTCTGCCTCTGAATTCTTATCTTCATCAACAACTTGGATTGATTCTCTGTCCACATCAGTGACTAGCATTGTTATCAAAGCCAACTGGTTTACTGTGCAGTAGTCAGGGTTTCTCTTTACTGAGAAGCAATATCCTACTTTTGAAAAACTAAAAAGTGTTCCCATAAACGAAACATCTGAACACCCAGCACTAGAAATGATGGAGGCTTACAGTAACACTGCAGAAGAGTCACTTTCCTCAACCTCTCTTCATGCCATTCACCAGGCTCTCACCTGTGGGGCTGTTTTCTCCCCAGTCCCAGATTATTTTCTCTTATTTCTTAGAAGATCAAGAGTCAAGCTCATTTGAATGTGCCTGCATTTGTGCCCCTAATTCTCTACCTAAGATACATCTTAGGACTGCAATACCCTTATTGTTGTTGCCTATTAGATCAGCTCGTGAAGTATCTCTTCCCCCTAGGAATTCCACAACTAATTGAAAAGACATGTTGATCTTCTGATTTGTCTAAATTAATAACAATTTCCAAATGCATATAACTTTAAATATTTTTTTAAAATTTTTTAATGTTAATTTTTGAGAGAGAGAGACAGAACGCGAGTGGGGTAGGGGCAGCGAGAGAGAGAGAGAGAGAGAGAGAGAGAGAGAGAGAGAGAGAGAGAACCCCAAGCAGGTTCCAGGCTCTGAGCTGTCAACACAGAGCCCAATGCAGCACTCAAACTCATGAACCATGAGATCATGACCTGGGAAGTCAGAAGTCAGAAGTCAGACACTTAACACGTGCCCCTGGACTTGCTTAGTTAGAATAAGGACATTTTGATGCAACTTTGACTCAGTCCCATGAAAGTAATAATATCAAAATGTTTTAAAAAATTTTTATGTTATATATACAAAATGTATCCATGAAAATTATTCTATCTCTGAGCATCATCTTATTCCTGACCTTTACCATCCTCATTTCAGGATACTCATCAAGATTTTTAAATTCCAAATAATTATTAAGTGAAATATGTAACATCCCTACTGACCTTAACCATATTTCTGAGCCTCAGCCCATGCCATGTGCTAGTTTTCTGAATTTTTAAAGAAACGGCAACTATTTAAAAATAGAATTGAAAGTATGTAAATTTCTTTTACTCCCTCTAAGGAGAACTGATAAAAGTGAAGCAAAAGAAAGAGAGACTCAGAGAAGTTAAGTCTAGCTCTGGCTTCTGAGGAAATAGCGAAAGCCACAGTCTATCACCTCTTTTTCCCAAACTCAACTCCAGAGATGCCACAGAAGCAAAGAGAAGAACTATTAGGTCTTGTACTTGATACAGACAATTTGAAACTCCTGAAACTCCTGTAGAGACAGAAGCTGTTGGGGTCAGGGTGCGAAGAGAAATTGACAACCAAGTAGGCCATGGATGGAAGGTCTGCTGAGAAGAAAGCTTTTACTGGGTGTGTTTGCCCTCTCCTGGGAAGATCCTTGCCTGCTTCATTGCAACTCAGAGGTAGAAACCAGTGCTGTCAACTGGCACTGGCCAACTGTGTCTGAGGGAAAACTGCAAGGTAGAGATCAAGCCTTGCTGGAGTAGCAAAAATATAAAAAGAAATATAAGCATACCCACCAGCCCCTGAATGTTTTCCTTCCTCAACTCTTTTCCATCTACACTCAAGGGCTAGGTGTTAATCCCCATGGGAGAATGTTGGAAAAAGAGCAGAGCCTACAGTATAAGTAAAGAATAACTCTCAGCCAAGCTCAAGTCCAAGGATGTTCCCAACCACTATTGCAGCCCTAGTTGTCGTGCCTCTCCCTTTGTGTCACACACACACACACACACACACACACACACACACACACAGACACACTCCCACAAGACACTCTGTATAGGACAAATATAAAAGGTGGAAGGGAGACTCCAAATGTTTCAGAGAACAAAATGAACAAAACAAAAAAAGTCATACTCTGGAAGATGAAGTGTGGTAATTTTCATAGATGGTATCAAAAATGATGAGGAAATGAAACATATAAGTGAAATATATATTTGGAAAATAAAAGTAGAGTTTCCAACATTTGTGGAAATCCTTCCAGAAGAAAAATATTGAGAGATGGAAATATTTGTATAAGTGATGACTAGGATGTCTCAGAAATAAAGATCAATTAAACATCTCAGACTGAAATGCCCTAGAGAATTCCAAAGCAGAACACAAACTAAGAAACCTACTAAAAAATTCCGGAGAGAAAGAGAAAATCTACTAATGAAGAATAATCAAACTGACATTGGATTTTTCACCAGCATGTCTCAATGCAAGAAAATGACGCAGTAATGTTTTTAAAGTTTTGGAAAAAAACGAAGTTCAAACAAATATTAGCTATTCATCTATCATTTAAATGTAAAAGTGACATTACAGATATTCTTTGCTGTAAGTCCTTAAAGAGTTTACTATCCAAAGGCCGTCTTTTATATCATTCTTAGAGGAAGTACACAAATAAACCCTAGAAAATGAATTCAAGGATATAGAATATGACATTGACAATAACATTGAGTGAATGACTGAAAAGATGATCTTTGTCCACAAAGATAGGGATTAAATGCATCTTATTTATATGTTGATAAATCTGTCTATCCCTTCTTGGCACAACTTGAGTAGAAATGACATATTCACAAACTTTGACATCCATAGCCTTATAAAACCTCACATCTGTCCCATTCCCACAGTGTCTTACTAGATGACTAGATGACAGATACGAATAATAATCATATCCTACAAGGAAACCACATACTAGAATAAGTGAACTTGTACATTTGTGACTAAATAAGTCTACATGAAATACAATTCTTTAGCATTGTTTCCAATGTATCCACACACATAAATCATTAGAAAAACTCAACAGTATTAAAAAAAATTATTTGTACTGGAGGAATGAAATATTCTGTGGATTTAATTATGGGTTTTCTCTAATCAGGTTTTTCATATTAGTAATAAAATATACACCCACTGTCTTTTATTTAGAACTCTCCTGTGGTGGTAGAATTATGTTATAAATACTAATGTGAATAAACTTTGGCTTTATACCATAAAATATAGAGTTTCTGCATTAAATATTGATGAAAAAAAGGATAATTTTTAGGTATGCATTTTTCAAAGGACAATTGTAACTTTCAATTTGACATTTATTCTCATGTACTAATATCTTTATTGTGAAACAGAACAAAACACCAGATGTCTCAGATTAAGTGTCCTTTTTTTGGGAAAGCAATATTTAATAAAGAACCAGAGCTCTCATTTTCCTGACATTAGAGGGAAAATGGCAGGTGTAAACCTATGCCAGAAGGAAAATCTCCCCTATATTCTGTGTGTGCTAAATAAAAAATTCAAGTATGTTGTTGTTAAAAATGGAACTGCTCTCGGGGCGCCTGGGTGGCGCAGTCGGTTAAGCGTCCGACTTCAGCCAGGTCACGATCTCGCGCTCCGTGAGTTCGAGCCCCGCGTCGGGCTCTGGGCTGATGGCTCAGAGCCTGGAGCCTGTTTCCGATTCTGTGTCTCCCTCTCCCTCTCTCTCTGCCCCTCCCCCTTTCATGCTCTGTCTCTCTCTGTCCCAAAAATAAATAAACGTTGAAAAAAAAAAAATTAAAAAAAAAAATGGAAGTGCTCTCAAAAGCAAACTTTAAAAGACTTTATGTTTTGAAAGTTCAACTTTAGAAAACTCTTTCCCTTTACGTGAACGACTGAGTTAATTACAAAAAAATCTATTGCTCTTTAAGATACTAGCTTTAACTTAAAAGATAGTTGAGAGGTAGTTTGAAAGTAATATTGAATGCACACTGTGATATTATATTTGAATCTCTGATAAATTCCATCAAAAAGAAAAGGGAAAAAATTTTAAATTATTCCAAAATGTGTGTTATATTTTTATTAAATAAAATAGGTTTTATTTACATAAATTTGAATAGAATGAATAAATTTTGGTATGTTAATGCTGAAAGATCAGAGAGATGAATGACTATTGTTTGCAAATTTTGTTGAGTATGTGGTGGCTTTAGTTCAGAGAATGGTAAGAATATTTATGGATTGCTTACTATTTTACAGGCACTCTTCAATGTGCTTTGATTGTTATCAGTGAACAAAACAGATAGACTTTCCTTCATGAAGCTGATGCTCTAGATTACTTAAATCTTTTAAAACTTTAATAACTTTAATAAAATGTAAATAAAACTTTCAATATAATTTAAAAATAAATTTTAAAATCTCAAATTGGCTATATTAAAAGCTCAATAAAAATCAACAACTACTTGATCTCCCAAAATGCTGATGTGTGCCTTACAATTAATTGACAAAACAACCAAAATGGCAGTTAATGTTCTAAACTGTTCAGGCAAAGAATATAACATAAAGCTAATATGAAATCTTTAAAGACTATAGTCTAGACCTGTTTTCACTTTAAGTAGATTTATAATGTTGGAGCATAAGTGAATAAAAGTTAGATCTTTTTTATTCCATGATTTAGTGATGAGATTTTTTTAGTTGCAAATTACTCTTGTTTTTCTTCTTTTTCCTTAAATCCTTCTCTGGATTGGACACTATGGAAACATACAGTAATAGTAAAGAAGGAAATCTCTCCAAAAAAATAGTTGATGATACAACTCACAAGCAAATTTATTTTATAACCTTGGGGACAATATGCCATACTTGGCATGAGCAGTCTCTCCTCAACGGTATGAGTTCTCAAAAATAAATGAATATTTTAGCTATTAAGTTATTTAAACTTCACAGGATTTGGGGGCTGTTAAATTCTGTAAATGAAAATGTATGAAGATGCATTTGTCTTTAAGGTGGACATAAATAATTTTATTTCTATGGCCAATCCAAATTGCAGTGAAAAACTTTGGATAATAATGAAAGATCACTTATGTTGTATGACTTATATGAAGCTTCATAAAAAAATTAAGGAATCTTGACTACTGAAATAATACGGTATAAAAACATAATATGCTTATTTTCTAAAAACTCTTTATCTCAAGTGATACAGATCGTTTAATGACTCAGAATGTCAACATTGTAAACCTTACATGTGAGCTCCATTTTTACAAACAGAACATAAAGGATATTTTTTATGTGGCAGTTCAGATGAGGTAATTGGGCACAAAATACTCCTGTTGAAAATTAGGCACGAATGGGGCTATGTATATATAGATAACAAGACCTGACTTTGGGGCATTTTTATTTAAATCATCAAACCCATTACCATTCACGTGAGAAATAAGCCTACTGACCCAATCAAAATCAACATTCTTGCAAGAACAGGCATCTGATGGACAGGCACACTTGGGGTAGTTACCACAGACAATTTCTCTCCTAGTGTGCAAGTCCCTCTCCTGATTCCTCATTGGCTGAGTACTAGAGGTTACAGCCTTATCTGGACTATGACCAAGTAAGGCAAAAAGTAGTCTGATTGGAACAAATGTACATTTCCGGAGGAGAGGCAGAGACTTTCAGTCCCTCCTTTGTTCCTTGGCACATGTTCATTGCGAAGCCAGGGAAATAAGGCCATGAAACAGAGAGGGGAAGAAGAACAAGGAAGTGAAGTATCTAAGGGTTTGGGACACCATTATAGGGGGGTGGAGGGGTAGCGGGGTTCATATTTCCAAAAGGTTGTAAATCTGTTATTAACTAGACAGCACAGTTTTTATTTGGTATTTCTGAAAATGAATCATCTCCCTTACTCCTCACATTTCAGTCACAGCATTTACATGTTCTCTCTCTCTCTCTCTCTCTCTCTCTCTCTCTCTCTCTCTCTCTCTCTCTGTGTGTGTGTGTGTGTGTGTGTGTGTGTGTTTCTATCTCTCTCATGTTTGGCCATAGGATTAAGGCTATTAGTAAAATAGTACAATGTTTATTGTTTAGAAGAATTAAAAACAAGTCATTTTCTTCTCCAATATATTTCATTGTCTAACTATTATTAAGTGAATAGCTGTGTTCCACAAATAGAATAAAGCTAAGATGATTTGCTTGAAATTTCCAGAAGAAAGAGTAAGAAAAGGAGACTAAGAAAATTTTTGCTGGTCTCAGTTGTTTTTTGATTGGATCTGAGTTTATTTCATCCTAGCTTGCCAACTTGTTAGATTTCTTAAAGGCTACCAGCCCAGAAGAAAATATCCCTGAAAATATTGTGATACTGTGTTCTTTGAAAAACCACTTTTTTTTTTAACATTTTTTGATTCAACATCAATCTAAGTAATATATTCCATCCTTGGTTGCAGAAATCAATTAATTACTTTGGTGTTGATTTCTCTATTCCTCGTGTTTCTTGTAAACTACAGCATGGCATTTTTTCCCCCCTCAGGAGAAGATCTGGATTATCTATATGCTAATTATTCCAAGTAGATTAAAATTATTTTCTGAGTTGCACAATTAGGGTAATGGTTTTTATGATAGTCCTTTATTTATTTTATCCTTGTTTTCTAATTAAAACATTCTGCCTGAGAACTTAGAGCTTGTAGGTTCAAAGATGAAAAAATTGATAACTAGGGTGATTATCATTGCTAATTTGAATAGGGTGCTTCTATCAAACCTTTATCTATGTTTCATGATGCACGGCTTCTGCCTGTAGGTGCTGCAGCCTAGCATAAAAACTATAGATGTGGACAGATAGAGCGTACATCAGTTTCCTAAATTATAACCCACTCAGCTCATTAACTTAAAAACCACCATCTCTTAATTTCTTACTTGCTCGGTGAGAGACTAAGAGAAAAATTACCAGGTGTACTCACAACTGCAAAGAAAAGACCCCCCCCCCCCACCCCCACCGTTCCTGAAACCAGCCAGGGCGTGCCCGGTTGTAGTCTGACATAAAGGCGGGAACCAATCAAGTTCTGCTGAGCGTTCAAATTTAAATGTCAACCAACAACAGCTCTGTAACCTCTAAAAAATATCCCCAACTTGTTTGTGCCTGTCTATAAAAGAAGCTGTAAGATCCTTACTCGGGGCCTCTTAGCGTCACCGCAATGAGTGCACGGAGGACCGGGTTCGAACCTGCAATAAACGACCCTTGCCGCTTGGCTTTGATTCTGGACTCTGGTGGTTTGTTTTCGGGGGTCTCTCGAATCAGGGCATATCACTCGGAAAGAAAAAATAATGATGAGAAAATTGAGTAACTTTCTAGAAGTATATATAATTTTTCTTTTTAGGAAAACAAGCTATTTTCTCACATTTGGGAAGTATCTTTAAACATACATTGATAGGTAGTCATAACTGACATTATTTTAAGGAAAACAGCTCAAATTTGACAACTGCAAGTTATATTGGGTTGAATGATAGGAGTTTAAAACTTTATGTATCAGAAAATTCAGATTTCTCTCTTTTTCAGATAGGTCTTCACCATCTTTTTAGCACTCAGTACTAATATGGAAGGTTTTATAACAAATAATTTAGGTTATTATTAGTAGAAATTACTTGGGGAGCCAGGGTGGCTCAGTAGGTTAAGCATCCAACTCCAGCCCAGGTTGATCTCATGGTTCATAGGTGCTTCAGATTCTGTGTCTCCCTCTCTCTGCCCCTCCCCCACTAGCTCACACATGCACTCTCTCTCTCTCTCTCAAATAATAAACATTAAAAAAATCTAACTAAGCAAGTCCTATGTATTAATGTGCCTTTGTTTATTGCCAATTGTGAGCCAAACACTGCCACATGCTTCTGCTTATCACTTAGGAAAGTGCTCTCATATACATTGTCCTGTATGATTCCTCAGCCTCACAAAAGGCGAAATAACTTACCCTAGCACTGAGGTCTTTTGCTTCCAGAGTCTCAAAACTTTCCCTTAGACTATAGGAGAGTGAGCAGAGGTAATTCTGAATATAACTAGTAATACTAATTACTTCCAAAGTCCTCATTCAAATTCCTGCTGCCCAGGGATCCCTTTCTGGCACAACTTGAATAGAAATGACATGTTCACAAACTTTGACATCCACAGCCTTATAAAACCTCACATCTGTCCCATTCCCACAGTGTCTTACTAGATGACTGCCCAAGTCATTGCATTTCAAGGGATTTTTAAATAGATAATAGATTAATTTGCCTCCCTCTCAAAGGGTGTTTAAATAATTATCAGCAACCTCCAATGCCTTAACTCAAGGGAATGAATAATGTGGTAATTTCCAGCTCTCTGACAGGGTTGGTAGGAGAAATGTTTTTGAACCTTGGGGTGTGGGAGTAGCAAGAATTAGGCTTGACATAAGCTGAATCACCCAGTGTAGGCAACTCTGTTCACAATACCCACACAACTGCTTAGCATTCTTTCTGAGTAGTCAACCTAAACTTACAGGTATGTAGAGGCTCAAGACTCAACTTCAAAAAATGAAAAATGTCAACACTTTTAGAACCATTGAAAACCGACTGCATTTACACATATATTGCTTATGTTACATATGTTATTTATACAACATACTGCTATGTAACTTAATTATATCCAAGAAGTATTATAAAAGCGTGTCAACATGTTTTACTCGGTACTATGTACTCACATCACATGAACTATGTACTCACATCACATCACATCACACATCACATCAACTAATCATATCAGCTAAAGTCATAATTTTGAGTTTCTATTTTTTCAAAAAGTTCTTACCATAGCCTAAAATGCCCCTAAGTGATCTATGCCCCAGCTCATTCCCCACATTTCTTTTCTTTTTTTTTTTTTTTTTTTTTTTTTGCTCAGCTCCAGCCCCATTGGCTCCTTGCTGTTCCCTGATCACATCAATAACACGTTGGCATTTCTGTCCTCTCAACCTGAAACACCCGTGTCCCAGATTTCTCCCAGTGCCAGACCTTCCATCAATACCCTATATACATGGTACCCAGACCATCCTCTCCCTATCTCCACATCCCTATTTATGTTGTACCCATTATCACCATCTGGTATACAACAGACAGAATTTATTCATGTATTTTCTGTCTTTCCCTATTAGAATCTAAGTTCCATGAGAGCAAAGTCTTTGGTTTATTGAACCACTGTGCCTAGGCAAAAGATTGGAGATTCAATAATTACTTGTTAATGAATAAACCCAAAGAGAATTTAACGGTGTTTATCATAGCATTATTCACAATAAGCATTCACAAATGCCCATCAGCAGATGAATGGATAAAAAAGATGTGGTTTATGTACACAATGGGATATGATTTAGCCATGGGAAAAGAGGACATCCTGCCATTTGCAACAGCATGGATGGACCCTGAGCACATTCTGCTAAGTGAGGTAAGTCAGTCAGAGAAAGACATGAGAAGTATGATATCACTTATTTGTGGAATCTAAAAAAGTCAATCCTTAAAAAAAAAAAAAAGACATAGAGTAAAACAGTGTTTACCAGAGGATGGGGAAGAGTGGATAAGATTGATGGTGTTTAATGGTACAAACTTATACTAAGTACTAAATAAGCCATAGAGATCTAGTGTATGGGATATTGAATATAGACAATAATATTGTACATCAAGAATATAATTTGATAAACATCATCACAACAAAACCATATTACAATATATGAATGTATCAAAGTAACACACTGTATATCTCAAATTTACATAATGTTACATGTCAAATTTATCCAGTTTAAAAAAAAAAAAAAACAAAAAAGAACTTCAGAGATCCTAGACACTGCAAAAGTTTGGGAAGATATGAAATAAAAATGAATTCTAATCCATAATATAAAAAAAATTTTAAAGAAAACTTAAGTGCATGTTGCAGTAAGAATCATATAATTCTGAAGTAATGCCATATCAATGAAACCAGTGTAGTGTTTCTGCAAATGCTTTAAAGTGAATAATTTATACAAAATAAAAGACATTATGAAATTTTGTCTGGCTTTTGACACTTTGTATAATTCCTAATTACTGCTTTTAATAATCAAATGAAAATGGAGGTTTTAATCATCTGAATCTTGTTTAGTTGAAAATATTTGGAGCTAAAAGCATACCGATAAAATCAACAAACATTTAAGTACCTATATGCAAGTTTTTAGGGGTTTCTTTATTTCTGCATTACCAGTGGAAAGATCAGTAATTGGGTATGCTTTGAGACTGAGATTTTAACTTATCAGAATCATTTCTAATAGTGATAAAGCTTGATGGCAGATTTAGTTTAATTCTATCACATAAATCAGGCACAAGAAATATTATATAACTCTATCAGGTTAAATCTATCTCTATGCCTTTGTTACTGTGGCAAAAAAATTCAACTATAGTCATTATTGAGGAATTTCTTCCTCTTTGTCTCTAAGATTCAATGAAGATTGGTGAGTTTTATGCTGTCCAGAAAATGAAGCGTCCCTGGTCTTTCATTCTCACTAATGGTTGAAGGCATGCTTATATTTCAAGTTGGCATTTCTCTTGGGGAAAGTAACACTGCTGAGTGCAACAGAAGCTATGGGCTGCCTGACTCATCCTCCACTTGAACCTATCCTTTTTTGCCTTCCTTGAACGTAAGAAACCACAAGCACCAATGACTCAATTTACCAAGCTCTATGGCAGCTTGGAAGCCTTGGTGTACTGTCTGAGAAATGAACTAAAAGCAGAAGCTCATTGAATTGCTTTTTGCCATGGCTACTTCCCCATTCTGCTTCCTGAATCAATGACATGAGGCTGCCAGTACAGATGCCATATGAAAAGCAAAAGGATAAGAGCCAACATACTGAAGTTGGCAGAATAGGGAGACAGCAAGAGCCTAATGACATTGCTGAACAGCTGAGATAATGCCAAGAACCAACTACCTATGAATTAAATTTTACCTCTAAAGAATACACACTGTCTTAAGATCTGTAAAATTTTTCTTTCTGGTAGTTGAAAACATCTCTACTTGAAATGGAAACTTTGGTGCAAAGAGTCACTATCTATCACAGTAGCCATGCAGCCTAGCATCCCACATCTCTAGGTATATCATTTTCCACAGTTGGTGCTGTCGCTCCAGGCTATTGTAAGAAAGTGGATACAGTTACCTGTTATTTTGGTAACACTTCAGAAGGCTGCCTCCTTCTCATTCTTATGGAATTTTACCTTTCCCCAGAGTGGGCAGTTCCAGTCTTTTCCCTACAAGCACTGTATGTATTTTCCTCTTCTTTAGAAAGATCAAGTATATTCACTGAGAATGGAACTTTACACCCATATATTAAGAGCTCTTCTTAAAGGTGAAATAGAGGAAGGAATTGAATAGGGAAAGAAGATACTGATGCCAGATAGTTTTTTTTTTCTATTAATTTTCCCAGTTACACTATTATAACCTACTATCTCTTGGGGTGTACATACTTAATTTAGTAATGCAAAAGATCACTTTTTTAAAAAGTTTATTTATTTTGTGTGTGATAGAGATAGTGAGAAAGAGTGAGCATGCCAGCAGGGGAGGAGCACAGAGAGAAGGAGAGAGAGAATCCCAAGCAGGCTCTGCACTGTCAGCTCAGAGTCCAATGAGGGGCCCAAACCCACAAACCGTGAGATCATGATGTGAGCCGAAATCAAGAGTCACTCAACTGACTGAGCCACCCAAATGCCTCCAAAGATTGCTTTTAAATTCCAGGGTTTGTCTCAGCTACCAATAATCAATCAACTGCATGATGGACATACCCAATACATTGTTGGTTAAGATACCAAAGAACAGACTTCCACATCTCAGTCTTAAGCGCTCCTATGAAAAACAGTTAAAAACACAACCAGAGTTTAACTTGAAAGCAGATTTTGTTACTAGGAATAAAAGAAAATAAAAGTCCCATTTCAGCTCTTTCTTAGCCACCTAAAATCACCTTCAATCCAGAACCCATGTGTTAAGTTCGTGTAAAGTACTATTTAAATACATTTGTCCTTGTCTAGAAATAAGCAGAACTTGTTGGCAAAATAGTTAAAAGTATTGCCTTATTTTTTTCTGGTTATAAAGAAATATGCTGTTATTCCTTCCATCTTAGGAAAAAAAAAATCATTCAACTCCACTTTTCCCATCTGCGGTTGCCCTATATCTTTGTTCCTTTTTGCAACAAATCTCCTCAAAAGAGTTTCTACATACATTTGCTATCTCCAGTTCTTCTCCTCCATAACCTTAAACCTATTCTAATCAGGTTTTTACCTCCACAGCATCAACAAAGCTGATGCCATCAAGATTGCCAGTGGCCTTGTGGCTAAATCCAACAGCCAGTTCTCACAGTTGATTATCCGCTTCTCCATCATGCTCTTTATTTCTAAGATTTCTCTTAGTTTTCCTTCTAACTCACTGTTTTCTCATTCTCAATATCCTTTGTTGGTCCTGACAATCTCTCCTTACCTATTAATGTGGAAGTGTCCTAAGAATCAGTCCTTAGATCTCTTCTCTGTTCTTCTCCGCTCACCCATTATAATGGCTTTAAATGCTGTTTTTTTATACTAACAACTTTATACCAACAACTCCCAAATATAAATCTCTAGCCCAGACCTCTTACCTAATCACCAGTCTTATATATCCACCTGCCAACTTGAAATACCCCCTTGGGTGTTCAATGGAAATCTTGTATTTAACATACATAGAACTAAAGAAATTAAAATTTCTTTTGGCCTAGGAATAAAAAAGAGTGTGCCAATTTATTTTCTAAGAAAGAAAACTACAAATACATAAATATAATATCTCCTTTTTGTGACTGATCAGCTTTTTCAATAATTTAATCTTTCACAGATTAATATACAGATTTTAGAAACAATTTCATAAATCATCCGAATGTAATTTCTGAACTAGGAAATAATGCCTTTCAGAAGCAGCAAATAAGGTTTTCTCTTTTCCCAACTCTATTCTCGTCAATTCAAAGAAAAATATGCCTAGTTATTCCCTAAAGAAGAGTTATCCTATCTTTGTTCATTTTTATCTCAAAAAAGACCAGTCCCAAAGTGTCATGTTACTCCTATTGTTAACATTAATGATGACTGCATCCTCCTTGTCATGCTAAAGGCAGCCATGTTACCATTTTCATAAGATTGTGACAAACAGTTAAGCAAACAATCATGTGATCATAACCACTATTTTTTACCAGTTTAGAGTAGAATCTACTCCTAATGTGAAAGAACTAGATGAGGCACTTTTGTGATTTGGTAATTTTCTGAAGAATCCTCAATAGGCAAGGAATATGCCAATACTACACCAAAGATTGTGCTTAATGTTGGGTAATAGTAATGTGACCCTGGGGTAATCTGGGAATCTGTTTAGCCTATTCTGCAGGATAGAATAGAAATAATCTACATTATGTTTTTATATACTTCAGGAGTTTTGTTAAAAATTTACAGTCATATTGAACCTTTATATTACCAAAGATAGTCTGCTAATTTCTATTTGTTGTTATAAAATGTAAATACCTTGATCTCTGGAGACAGTCTGTAAATAAGAAAATCCTTTGAAAGTCTGTTTGTGTTGATGCTAGGATAAATATGAAAGGAAGATTTCATTACCTTTAAAGGCAATCGGAAATGGGTTTAGAAACTGTTGCCAACATTTTGTGCAATAAGATCTACTACAAAGAAAATCAATACTAAAGAACAAAAATCACAAGTTGCTGTACTCTTTGTAAAAAACAAAAATCAATGAAAATATAATAATAATTATAATCATAATGGCAGTTCATATTTACCCAGGAGAATCTTTGTACACAATACTGTACTAAGCATATTTCATACACCTTCTCATTCTGAACTCATGACAAAATTATGATGTAGATGTTATTTTTCTCAGCAGTTGACAAGTTTCTATAAAACTTAGTGTTTAAAGTACTTGCTGGAAAACATATAGCTAGTAAAGGATAAGAATAAGATTCCAACTCAAATTGACTTTGAGTCAATTATTTTCTTTACCATAGGTCAAGTAGATCTACCTTAACTAGGTTTATCATAGCACAATAGGACCTAATTACTTGTGCTAATTATGGGAATGGGGTCCCAGAGGAGATCTGTAAAGTGAATTTCTAGTCCTGGGAATTAAGTCTGGCATTTGCTGTTGAAAAAGTTTAAAGAAATGTATAAGAGGTTCAAAATACTGTAACTACAGAGTCTGTGGCAAGTTCAAGTTTTAACTAGACTGGTATCGGTGTCCGAGAAGGTCCAGTCCAATGGGTGATGCAGGGTAGCAAGGGATCCAGGGACAGTGATAAATATGGTGTCCACTATATCCCAGATACCTTATGAGGCCCTGGAGATACTGAACAAAGGAACCAAATAAAAAGAATGAATAGTTGACCCTAAACAGGTAAAAGGAGCCAAATGACAAAATGTCTTGGATGGCAAGCTTAAAATTTTGTATTTTATTCTGACACTGATAGATAAACAACTAGGGGGAACACAGTAAGATATGGATTTCAGAAAAATCAGTCTAAGTAACAGTTCGATTTAAAAAAAAAATGTGTTAAAATTCTGTAAGTCCGGTAATGTGCTTGGCAGTAGAAATAAGGTGATGAATGCCTGCTGGAGGACCCTAAGGGTCAATTTCCAGAAAAAGAGCAGGCCTAGCTAACTCATTTTATTATGTTCCTTGACCATAAAATGAGAAGAGATGAATGGCAGCAACTTATCAGCTTACTTACAGTCCCCTGTCAATTTAACCATCCAAGAAAGAGGGGACTTAACTGCTTCAAAAAAGGAAAGCAAGCACTTGAGTTTTAATAATTTTAAAATAATATTTATAATATTATGGATAGCTTCTTAAGATCTACTTCAAAATTAAAGTAAGTTACAGAGTGGTTGAAATTCCTCCCCACCCCTACTCATTCCTTGTAAGTCCTCAAAGTTGTTTTATTGCGGTGTTTTATTGAGTCACAATTTGTGATATCTATTAAGGAAACGTCAAAAACAAATTGCATCATACCGGTTAAACAGACGAGGAAGACTTAAGATTACTGCAACAGGACTTAAGACTGTGCAATAGGGTACAGAGATTGAACTCAACTCTGCTAAAACAAAAGCAGCAGAGCTTTTAAACACTGGGGTGAGTGAGAGGAAAAGTACTGGAAGACATTTGGGAAGATGTTGGTCAGTGTGGTTGGGCCATCTGTGTTTGCTAACTGGCATTTTAGGCTCCTATCCTCCCACAGGCACTGGTGGGTAGGGGCACTTTCATAATTATTATATTTTAAAGGAATGGCTCCCAGGCCCTTGAGAAAGACACTCTTGGGTTGTAACTGGCAAGAGCTGGGAGAAAAATTATATTTCCAAGGGATGGAGAAAGAATATGCAACATCAAGTTTTCTAAAGTAAATGCTCTAAGAAAACGGAGGTCAGGGTCCTCGAGTCAAGGAAAAATAAATCTAAAGTTTAGTCAAATGAGGAGAATATTAAGATATCTTGTCATAATTACCAGTTGGTAATTCAATGCTTTATTTTTAAGTAATATGTAACCTGATATTTAACATATGAGAAACAATCTCAAATTTAAGGTGGTATGTTGCATAAAGGATTTTTTGATGGTGTGAGGCAACAGAAATGTCTGCTTCTGGCTCTCTAGTGGACTACATATGTCAGAGAATGCTAAGTATTAATTCTGTGTCATTTTTCCATGGGTCTAACAAACCACATGTCAATACATGGATATTTGGGACCAAGAAAAGCTGTTGCTAAAGGCAAACAGTCTTCTTCCACATTAATAGTTTGACACTTAACATTACGATTTTTCATCATAGAGTTATCGGTTCTAAAAAACATATGTAGATCTACATCTCAACAATTTTAATTTTGGAAAATAAACCTTGTAATGATATTTGCCTTAGGAATCTCATTTGTGTCATTAAGAAGTTGCACATTAAAAAGCAACCTGTTCTCAGTAGTATTTTGTCATTATATTTTGCTCTTGTAATAAATCAGACCAAAAGCTTGTGCAAAGACCTTTTATACAAATAAAAACAAAAGAAAGCCAGTAATATTTTATATTTTGACAGTCATTAGTTGATTCTGAAAGCATTTAACCTTAATATTAAAGAATTATTATTATTATTTGGTCAACACTGAAAGAAGAAAATAAAAACAAGGCATCTAAAAGAAAGTTGCTAACTTCATTCTTTGCTAGGGAATGTGAAAATTGGTGATCTCTTCTCCTGACTCCTTGTTATGCGATGCAAACCTTTCAAGGTCTCCAGTGAAAAGAATGTCTGGCTCTTTTGTGCAGAACTTACCCAACATGGTTTATGAAGATGAATTATTGAATTTTTTCTTTATCTTTGGCTTGTCTTTTTGCTTACTTCACACTAAATGCCCTTGCTTCAGTCAATATTCAGTATTTGCTACTTTACCTTATGCCTTTTCTTTGTCTCTATATATCCAGCTGTGTGTATGAGTATGTTTTTTAATCATTATTATCTTAGATTCTGGATATTTCTACCAACCATCCCTCCAGAATTCCTATAATTTTTTAATGCTTCTCACCAGCAGCCAAGGTGAGAAGGTGCAGTAACTGCAACAGGAGGGAATACCATGTAGAGCATTTAAATTAATCCCTTTTGTTTCCAGAGAAACGAAGTTACTGGCAAGTGTGAGCTCTGGAGGAAAAAAAAAATACATACAGTAATTCCTTGGGTACTAACTTCATCCTTAATCCTTTGCAATGAGGTTACAGGTTTTGTTTTTGGTTTGGGTTGGTTTTGGTTGGCAAATTAAGCATGTCTTAATACAGCTTCTTTAGACCATTAAGAAATAATTGATTAAACATATCTTTTTAGTTATGTAACACTGAGACCATTTATTCATTCAAGAAAGATTTCAAGGGGCGCCTGGGTGGCGCAGTCGGTTAAGTGTCCGACTTCAGCCAGGTCACGATCTCGCGGTCCGTGAGTTTGAGCCCCGCGTCGGCTCTGGGCTGATGGCTCAGAGCCTGGAGCCTGTTTCCGATTCTGTGTCTTCTTCTCTCTCTGCCCCTCCCCCGTTCATGCTCTGTCTCTCTCTGTCCCAAAAATAAATAAAACGTTGAAAAAAAAAAAATTAAAAAAAAAAAAAAAAAGAAAGATTTCAAGAACTGCCACATTCAAATTATATGAAGAATCCTTTCCATATGGTGGCATTTTTAGCCATTTCATGTCATTATTTAGTACTCTTAATAGAAATGTGAAAATTTCACTTAATGCCAAAGTATTTAAATAATTTTGCTGTAATAATTTTGCTTTTCCTGGCTTATAAGAAAATTTATTCCCCCCCTAAAATAGTTACTTGATACTGAGTTATATGGAATGCCCTTATCTCATTTTTTTACTATGAGAAATATACTGAAAAATGAAAATATAAGTTCAATGGGTCTACAATACGTGCACACTATTTTATAAACAATAATACATCATATTTGATTCCAAATTTGAAATTTGGCTCCAAAATGAAAAAAAGAATTTCCAGAGAAAAGATATGTGGCTGGTGTGCTAATAAATGAGTAGCTAAACTATAAGGTAAGTGGACACATGACATTTATAAAATCTAAAATGATTTGATTCGTTAGTGTAATCATTTACATAAAATAACTCTAAGCAAAAGAATATTTTTTCACATTGTAATGCAGCTAAGAAAATTGTCCTGATAATGTCAATTTGATTTGTTGCTGATGAAATATAACATTATATGACTATGGGGAAGTAGTTTTTAAGGTATGCTCATAAAATTTTTCATACTCTTTAAGCCAATAATTCCATTTGGGGAATATTTTTTAAAATATATTTTTAAGGTTTATTTATTCTTTTTTTAAAATTTTTTAACATTTATTTGTTATTAAAAGACAGAGAGAGACAGAACATGAGCAGGGGAGAGGCAGAGAGAGAGGGAGACACAGAATCTGAAGCAGGCTCCAGGCTCTGAGCTGTCAGCACAGAGCCCAATATGGGGCTCGAACTCACAAACCATGAGATCATGACCTCAGCTGAAGTCAGATGCTTAACCAACTGAGCCACCCAGGCGCCCCTAAGGTTTATTTATTCTTAAGAAAAAGAGAGAGAGAGAGTGAGTGGTGGAAAGGCAGAGAGAAGGAGACACAGAATCCAAAGAAGGCTCCAGACTCCAAGTTGTCAGCACAGAGCCCAAAGCTGGGCTCAAACCCACAAACTGTGAGATCATGACCTGAGCTGAAGTCAGATGCTTAAACTACTGAGCCACCCAGTCACCCTGGGGAATAACCTTCAAGAAAAAAAAAAAAAAAAACAAACCTCCTTGCCACAAAATAAAATATACAAAAATATACAAAGACCATTGACAAAATGGTCAATGCTTTGTGATTTATAATAGAAAACAGGAAAAAGAAATAGAAATCATGAATAGCTGAGGGCAATGAATATATATAGAACATTAACCTAATGGGATATTATGCATCCTTTTTACATTTTAATTGCTAAAACAATACACCTATGTGCAAAATGTTTAGAAAAAATGCTATTCTATTAAGTTCAAGTATCTATCTTAAATTAGGCCATGTTAGACAGGAGAAAGACCTGTGGGGTGTTTGTTCTTTGTTTTATTTAATAATACATACACATGAGACTTTACTTTTTAAAGCTAATATATATGTCCAGGCCTCATCCCAAGAGATAATTTCAAAAGATTTAGAGCTGAGCACAGAGGTGTGTGTGTGTGTGTGTGTGTGTGTGTGTGTGTGTGTGTTTAGTTAGTTAGTTATTTTAAATTTTTAATGTTTATTTTTTATTGTATTTTTGAGAGAGAGAGAGCATGAGCAGGGGAAGAAAGAGCAGAGAGAGGGAGACACAGAATCTGAAGCAGGTTCCAGGCTCTGAGCTGTCAGCCCAGAGCCCAATGAGGGGCTCGAACTCACCAACTGCTAGATCATAACCTAAGCCGAAGTGGGACACTTAGCTGACTGAGACACTCAGGCACCCCACAGGCATGTGTATTTTTAAAGGGCCCCAACAATTTTTTCTGATGCAGAGCCAGAAAGGGACGAACATACTAGATGGAGTTCTTCCATGGCAGGGATGATGTGATCATTGTGTGGCCCTGCAGTGCTTCCCTGAGACCGCACGGAGTGGGAATACAGTGCCTGAGCAAGAATGAACTGAGGCTAGAGGGGTAAAAGGCCAAACTGAAGCATGACTGAAATGAAAGGTAAAATACACACACATACCCACAGTCACACATTATATTAATATTACAAAATGAGAATAACAAAAGGAAAAAAGGCAAACCAACAAAATGAAACCATTTGGTTTGTGGAGTAGAACATTATGGAATTATATTTAACTTTCTTTATTTTTGTAGAAGCTTTGCTTATATTTTGTAAAAAAAAAAAAAAGCTATTTTTAAGGAGAAAGAATCTGCTGGTAGATAATCAACTAATCTATTTACTTCTTGAAATGAAACAGCAGATTTATCAATAATTTGTGTGTAGTCCACATTATTGGCATTGAGAAAATGAAGAGAACCAAATTTTAAAAATGAGTGTAAACTAACATACTCTTACCATATTACCCAGCAATTGTGCTCTTGGTATTTAGCCAATGGATCACAACCTTGTATCTACACAAAAACCTAACAGAGATGTTTACAGCAGCTTTATTCATGATTGTCAAAATTTGGAGACAACCAAGATGTCTTTCAGTAGGTGACTGGATAAACTGGGATACATTCAAAAACTGGAATATTATTCAGCACTAAAAGGAAATGAGCTATCAGGCCATGAAAAGGCAAGAAGAAATTTTAAATGCATATTCCTAGGTGAAACAAGTCAATCTGAAAAGACTACGTACTGTATGAGCCCAAATATATGACATTCTGGAAAAGCAAAACTATGGAGACAGTAAAAATATCAGTGGGTGTCAAGGGTTAAGGGGAAAGAAGGGACGAGCACAGAGGATTTTTAGGGCAGTGAAACTATTCCGTATGATATTACAATTGTGGACACATGTCATTACACACTTAACAAAATCCGTAGAATGTACAACACCAAGAGTGAACCCTTATGTAAACTATGGGCTTTGGGTGATAATTATATGTCTTCGTAGGTCCATAGAGTGTGACAAATACATGACCATGGTGTGGGACGCAGACAGTAGGAAGATTGTGCATGTGTCGGGTGGGGGTAAATGGGAACTCTCTCTACTTTCTGTTCAATTTTGTATAGACCTAAAACTGCTCTAAAAAATAGTCTATTTAAAAAAAATAGCATTAGGTTATGTGGGATTCTAACTGGAAATCACCAAAGTCTTTGAAGATCTTGCTGTTCAAAATGCATATTCAGCGATCCTTCACTTTGCCATGACAATATGATAAAGAAAAATATCAAGATGCATAGGGGCACTTGTACCCCAAAGTTTATAGCAGCACTCTCAACAATAGCCAAATTGTGGAAAAAGCCTAAATGCCCATCAGCTGATAAATGGATAAAGAAATTGTGGTTTCTATATACAATGGAGTACTACGTAGCAATGAGAAAGAATGAAATATGGCCCTTTGTAGCAACATGGATGGAACTGGAGAGTGTGATGCTAAGTGAAATAAGCCATACAGAGAAAGACAGATACCATATGTTTTCACTCTTATGTGGATCCTGAGAAACTTAACAGAAACCCATGGGGGAGGGGAAGGAAAAAAAAAAAGAAAAAAGAGAGGTTAGAGTGGGAGAGAGAGCCAAAGCATAAGAGACTCTTAAAAACAGAACAAACTGAGGATTGATGGGGAGTGGGAGGGAGCGGAGGGTAGGTGATCGGTATTGAAGAGGGTATCTTTTGGGATGAGCACTGGGTGTTGTATGGAAACTAATTTGACAATAAATTTCATATAATAAAACATAAAAAATTTAAAGAAAAACATCAAGAAATACTAATTCAATACAATTATTTAATTTTTAGACAATGATGAAAAATATCATATCTTTGAAATAGAGTTAGTTTAGGGGAGAATAGGAAATTATTAAATTTAGTGTCAATATGAATGATACTGAATCCATGTTAGAGAAAATTAATATATATCTATAATTTAATAATATTCAAGAATTTAAACAATTAACTGAATTTTGGCAGGGGAAATTGGAAGAGAGACAATTTTTGTCAGTAAGAAAAAATTTTAAGCTGCATATTTTAATCATCATAAACTGTTCGGGATTTCAATATTTTAATAGATTCATTTAGCTCTAAATGTCTTCAAGCATGGTATAAATCCTCCAGAGTCCCTGCTTTGTAATATAGCCTTTTAACATATTCATTGTCTCTTTCCAAGAAAGTTCACTATTGCTATTCCATTAGTCTGTTTTGTGATTTATTTCAAAGATAAAATGAATATCTTCACTTTTCATTCATGACTATTTAATCTTGATTTTTTAATAAAAATTTGATGGTAATTATCATCTATTAAAACACATTCTTTCCCTCTTCTTGTGCATTTTTCCTCTTTACAGTAAATCCTACATTCTGACACCACAGTTAAAAACATTTTATCAGTAATTACATCTAGACATATTCCTTTTATGAACTCAGTCTTAATAGACTCTTAATCAACTCGGAGCATTTTTAGACATGGCAAAGATTCTATTGATGCATAATAGGAGAGTGTTGGATTTGCCAACCTCGTTTCTCTTTTTCACTTTACCCTTCCCTTAATCCCGATAGCTTCATAGCTTTTATAGGGTAAACTTACACAAAACCTCACCATATACTGGAATGTTAGCTATGTGTGGTGTGCTGTCAAAACAGAAGTCCATTACCCATAAGTGAGACAGAAGCCATCTTTAGATGGAGGAGGCATTCACAAGAGGTTCAGTAAATATTAGAAGATAAGGCATTTACAAGAGGCTCAGTAAATATTAAAACCATGAGAAACTATGGCAGAGAAGATCATCTGCAGCAAAAATAAAAGTAAACTGTTCTGCCTCTCTGATCCTTAACTTTACCATCATCAAAATGAAAACAAAATATATTTACCTCCAGAATCACTGTGATGATTAAGTCAGAACATATAAATGAAAATTCAGTACTAGTCATAAAATGCCATATAAATATCGGGTAGTATCACAATTAATAATAATTCCATCTCAGAATTATAAGAAACTTAGGCAGGCAAAGCATTTAGAAGAGGAAAACACAGGCTACATGCCCAAGACTTGAATGAAAGTGAGAGCTCTGTATGTTCATAAATCCCTGCATCCCAAATTCCTTGTATTATGTGTGAGCGTCTGCTGTGGTACCATGAAGCATAAAAATAGTAAAGCCTGTTGAAAATTCCAAAACAAAGAGAGGAGCCAAGAAAAGAATATGAATAATTTAATCAGATAGGATTCAAGTTTATCCCCAGCTTATTTGCCTTTTATTCTTCATTTCAGTTAGTTACATATCCATCAGTTATCACCAAGGTTGTGCATGCACCTTGAAATGTTCACAAAAGGTCCACAATACAGGGGTTCATAATTAGGTTATATGTTATATTCAGAATCCCAGGGGAACTAATCGATTCTGGAAATATTGATTAAGCAAGATGAAGAATTCTTACACAGTTTCAACTACAACAATTTTAAACAAGTACAAGCTTCGGTTGCCACAAAACTCACAAAAAGTAATTGATTGAAGAATATCTCTTTTATGCAAAATATACATTTTAGGATATAATTTGATTAATACTCTACTATATACTGACATTACTCCTTGATCATTTAATAAAAAAATACTCTCGTTGCCAGAATTTTATTTTCTGTAATATTTATAATTGAGGTAACAATGACAAAACACTTAAACCATGAATAACATTGGTGAGTTTTTTTTAAAAGTCATAATGATTCCCCAGAACTAAACAAATATGTGACTAAACACAGGTTAGTTTTGATAAATAGGCACTGAAAATTTCACAAAAAGACAAGCAGATAACATAAATGGTTTATAAAAAAATGATACCATCGATGTTCATGGATTCAAACAACAAAGAAGAAATAAGGAAAATTAAGACACGTCTATACTACGCCATTATCACTGCCTTGTATGATTCACAGCACAATCTACTGCAGGCCCAAGAGGGGCAATTCACAGAGGTATGGGCCTTACTTGAAGCTTCAGAGATATTGATCATGAATTTGGCTTCCTTGGGTGTGAGATGGCTGAAGCTGTTGACCCATGCACACGTGTTGGTATTTACAATTGTCTCATGGATCCCGGCAGGTCCACAAGCAGACCACTCATATGGGGAGCACCAAATGAGTTCCAGCCACAGTTCTTTTCTAAGCTTTAGATGCCTCATGAAGACGCAGGGACTTCTTCCGAGTGCGACCTGGTCACATCAGGGCACATTCAGCAGCAGAAGTCTGTTTCCAGTACAGTCCTTGGCATGGCTAAATTCCATTGTCCCTTTTTCAGCAGTCAAAAATCCATGATAAATTCTGTACAACACTGCAGTCAATAACAGCAGCACCAGACAGTATATTAATTCCTTTACCATAAAGCTATATGGAATTATAACTTTCTAAGGGTGGTGTCATTAAAAGGATCACAGAATCTCTAAATATCAGATGTGTACGTCTGGGTAAATACATTGCCGTACAAAATCTCAGACATGCAGTTCATGCTTTAGGACTTAGAGAATAATAGACGTTATGTGATCAATAATAAAAATGACATTTGTCTTCCTCACAAAAAATAAACATGAGAATTAAGGATT
Organism: Puma concolor; assembly: GCF_028749965.1. Classification (NCBI taxonomy): domain Eukaryota; kingdom Metazoa; phylum Chordata; class Mammalia; order Carnivora; family Felidae; genus Puma; species Puma concolor. The sequence continues at coordinate 43,727,432 of NC_141673.1, read as the reverse complement.
AATCAACAGTCTCAAGGATCCTGAATGCCTTAGAAATAATAATGCTTATCCCTCAATTTATAGTATGGCATTTTTCCTCCCTCACATGCCCAATACACCGGACACACTATTGCTATTGCATTCATCGGGACGCTGTAAACAGAATTTCTTCCACTTGGGCTGAATAAAACTCCCTAGGGGTTTTGCTGGAGTGTAGTGATGAATGCTGGTTGCTAGGTAGTAGACACTGACACTGCAGCCAGCAACCAAATGTAATGGTGATACTGCTGCTTAAATCCTGCTTATCAAAAAGGTTCACAGTACTGATTAACGTAGGTAGTCTACAGGGCATCATCCATTTACACACAAAGCAGAGAGGCTGTTCCAAATAGCAGAGAAGGCGGGGCGCAGGGGAGAGGACCCGGTACTAAAATCATGAACATCTTATCAAGGCATTTCTGTGCTTCATGAAGACAGATGGCATATACATTGAAGACAGGGAGCTAAGACAGACGGACAAAACGCCATACAGGACAAAGCACCTGATTCAACACTGCCTGAAAATCTGATTAATCCCGTGAGTCAGAAATTTAAGGCTGGTCAAGAAAGCCTCCAGTGAAAACAATCTTTGATGTTTGCACAAAAATCAATAAATAAAAATAAAGGAAGGGGATAAAAAAAGACACGAGAGCTTTGGGTGATATTTGGCACTTTGCCTCTGAAAATGATGACAAATCCTGGGATTGGAAAAATATATATATGACTCTAATACCAAGCAGCAATTCCTGGCTAAACAATGCAAGCCTGGCTGGCAGTTACCTTTCTCTCATGTTTTGTGCCTTCCCCAAGTCATTAAGTAAGAGCTCTGGCCTCAGCTCGCGTGTAACCAGTAATGACAACCTCTTTGCAGTTATCTGTGTGCAAACAACCAGAGACATTCAGAACTCCAATACAGCATTTTTGAAGAAAAGTAAATCAACCAAGAAATTAAACTGTTTAAAACAAATATTTCTTTCAAAGAATAAGGAAAAAAAATGTCAAGGAGAAACTCGCCCTCCCTGCCCCACAATTCAACATGCAGAACAGTCAACCAGTGCTTTCATATCAGCAGGTACACATATCCTGAGCCATCCATGGTCCCCGAACTCTGCGACATTGCTTTCAGGTGATAGAGACAAGATGGTCCATGCAAATGAGCTGACCAAAGTCATGTTGTGTGCAATCAAGATAGGATCCCAAACATCTTCAAAATGGTTTAGAGTCACGAGAAATGAAGGTCCAATGAAGTGACCGGTGTTTGGAAGCACACTGTTTTAATTATATCTCCCTGAAGATATGTTTACGTATTAGCATACTGGCCAATATCTGACACTACCTGTCATTTTATTGCGAAAGGAGAGCAGGGTAATTAATATGGAGAAGTATCACTACTTTAGATAATCTTTAAAGCCAGGAGAAGATTTGTGAGCTACCCAAGTGGCATTTCTGACTTCAAAAAGTAGTATCATGCAGGATTGAAACTGTATTTAATGGAGCCTGGAGTAACTCTACATTTACTTATTTCCATTTTGGGGTAAACAGTACTCGAATTCATACAATTTAGCCGACTGATGCAGTTTGGTTTACAAAATAGATGGGATGGGAGATCGAGGGCGCCTCAGAGGACAAGGAGAGTTGTAGGGTGATGTTACTGGAGACAGCCTCAGAGCATTGCCTGCCAAGCCCGCTATGTTGTTTAAGCTTCGGGATTTTTCATATCCTTTTATGAAAAAATGCACAGACATCAGTTGAATTCAACCAGAAAATAGACACAGACAAATAATACCATGCAGGATAATCAAAAGTGCTATTTTGAGTTCAAGGGAAAAAAAATTTTTTTACAAAGAATTCAATATTGAGACCATTTATAACTTAAAAAAAAAATAAAGCTCACTATAGCTGTCATTTCCAAGAAATTAAATCAATCAAAACTTATAGTTGTAATACTTCAAAATTCATTCTTTCCCACTGTAATTTGTATTGATGTAATTTTGGTATATAAAATACTACAGATCTTTTAAGAGTTAGGCAAAGCAACTTAAGTAAGATATAAACTTGGCTAATATTTTTAAATTTCAGAATCTATTTCTAAAAAAAAAAAACCAAATGGGCTATTTTTTCTTTTCATTTTGTATTGTTTACTAAGCTAATAAGCATGATCAACTTTAAGTGGACCACTCTTTTTCCAGCATATTCAATTTTTCAGCTTTATAGTGTTAAAAGGATGATTCTTAAATAATGGCGTTTGATGCCATTATCTAGGTGATGTAGAATGCCCATTTCTATATCTTTGGATAAAAAAATGTAAAGAAAAAAGGAAGGAAATGAAATATAAATTGAGTCATAATTTCAGTGAATTACAGTCTGAACTTTATGATGTGATGTTTTCAGTTAGCTCTCCACTGCCGAGAACTGAGAACCATTTGATCATAATTCACTTTTTCTATTATCTTGCGTTCTAATCAACTGTACGTGATTATCATGGACTTACGGAATAAAAGATCCTCCTCACAAGCTTTAACCCAGTGGTTTTCCTTAGTCACTCAAGCAACATTCCCATCAAAGTCACCTTTGGGAAGATTCATATATTGTAGCATTATTTATTAGAAAAAGAGTAGAGGCAGTTCAATGGGGTGGTTAGCACCACGTAAAGTTAGAAGTGAACTGTCTTAAAAGCAGGACAACTATTGATTGAAACAGTAGTCAAGAACCAAATGTAGGATTCAGTCATAAGAAAAACTAGTCAGGAAATAAATGTTCTGACAAGTCCACTGAAAAAAAGTGTTGTCGAACAGGAAAATGAAATTCCCTCAGCCAAAGCTGAGCAAGTGGATACAACTTCACTAAACTTCATGGATTCCTTAGCCTCAGGACATATTCCTTGGGCTCTGATTAGCCCTCGGTGTGCATGTTAGTATATGAGAAAGAAAATGGGCCTATTGTGCTTCCCTGTGTTCCTCTCAGGTACTTTTTTTAATTTTCATGGAACTTCTGGGGAAGAAGCTAATACTATCTCTCCTCCTTTCACTAGAAAAGAAGAAACATTTTCAGTGAGTTAGTGATTATTTGATTTTCAAGCAGCCAGTACAAGAATGGACACAGACTGTAATAACTGCTCTACTGTGGGAGAAGCTGGACTGGACAGAAACGTCCTTCCCCATACACACACACAGAAACTTTCAGCGGTCTTCCTTGAGATTTTGTAGATGGAAATTTATGCCATCCATAACCTATTGTAAAATTCTCTAGGACACCCTTTCTGCTAATGAGAGGATTATATGCCAATAAGCTTTGTTAGCATTTAGAGATATAAAACATGGGAGGCAACACGTATTTCATTCTATTCCAGAGGATGATGGAATACTTAATAAGAGGATGTCTTAAATAATTAAAAAAGAATTGCAGATAATTTATCCTTACACAGGGACCTCCATGCTCCTGAAGAGCTAGTCATTACTGCTCTTCTGTAAAGACATTGGAAGTATAACTTTGGGAATTATATGAAGAATAATTTATCCTAGTTGACCATGTAATCTCCCTACAGGACCTCCAAAAAGGTAAAAATTTACTTGATCGTTTTATGTTAATCACCCTAGTCATATGTAAATCTTGGTTCCCATTCTTAATGTTCAATTATTATTCTGAATTACAGTTTTTAACATAAATATTATCTATTCTGTTTATAAGTCCTTTTACTTTAATAACTATAATTTCGGTGTTAATTTGAAAAGACTTCCCTTCTAATTTAATAACAAGTATTTAGTAAAATTATACGTTATTCATTGAATATATATATTTTTTATTCTGCAGGTTCATTTCTGATACAAAATTTGATAAGGTTTTGCTTAAGCAAACTTTTTATTGAGTGGAATGGTTAAAAATATAATTCATGAGAATAAACAATATTGAACCTACTTGGAATTGGCATCTAAATACAAGGTGTGCCTATTATATGGTCCTTTTTTTTTTAGTTTTTTTTATTTTTTTAACATTTATTTACTTTTGAGACAGAGAGAGACAGAGCATGAACAGAGGAGGGTCAGAGAGAGAGGGAGACACAGAATCTGAAACAGGCTCCAGGCTCTGAGCTGTCAGCACAGAGCCTGACGCGGGGCTCGAACTCAGGGACTGCAAGATCATGACCTGAGCCGAAGTCGGACGCTTAACCGACTGAACCACCCAGGCGCCCCAATTATATGGTTGTCAAAAGCATGTGCTTATATGGGGAAATATTGAAACTGCCTAGCAATGTACTATCAATGGGTATGTTTTTGTGTATGTAATATGATTTCCTAAAAACTACTGAATAAATAAAAACACAGGTTCTAAGTATTGGGAGTTCATTCTTACAGGGAATCCATAAATTTTCTTAATGTATGTCCAACTATATTCATACTTGTTGGTAGAAAAAGAATTCAGTGGGAATCTGGTAATTTCTTTTCATCTGTACAGGGGGAGAATTTTCAGCACACTAAAATCAAATCAGTTGAAAGACCAACTTGAAAGATAAAAAAGGGATCATTTAGGGAATAAATGCCTGAATAAGAGTAATAGCAGAAATCTATAATCTACATAAAAGGAAACAAGAGAAGAATAGATTCCTGATAAACATGACAAGACAACACACTAAAAAAAATAAGTGAAGTTAGCCAAAATGTTACAAGGACTGGGAGGAAAAACACAGTAGTGTAAAAAAAACCAAGCAAGAATGAAAAAAGAAGTTGACTATGATGAGAAATGACAAAGAATAAAAGCCCATAGATGAATTTTCAAAGATGTGCTCATTGATAAAGAGAATTTTGTCTTTGTGAAATAGAGTTTTATATATAATTTTTCCATACAAACTAAATATCTTATTAATTGCTTTGCTCATGAAACTTTGCCATTTTACAGAAAAATTCTATATTTGCATAATGTTTTATAATTTGCAAAGTATTTTTTCATATGTGATCTCCTTTGATAGTTTAAAATTCAAATATTGTCTGACAGTGGAAGGAAAAAAATTTAGCTAAGTTCTTAACCATGTAACCTTAGTATAAGCATTGGATGTGATACTTTATTATGTGATGTTCAAAAATGTATAAAAATATAGCCACACATTACATATAAATACATATATACATATATATACATATATACATATATATATATACACATATATAGTGGGTTAAGATATGTAATGTACTTAAAATATAATGTTCTATACAATAAATTATTAGTTATACGTTATTATCATCAGTTAATGTATGTATACATATTTTGCTTAAGTACAATGATAGGATATTAACTATCATAAAATATTTAAAAAATTGTTCTAGCACTTAATATTTAAATGTAAATTAGCAAACAATCAAATAAACATATTCAAATAATTGAAATATATTTTGGTATAAAGAATAGATGCAGAGGAATGGAAGTAGCTGAAATGAAGAAGTATTTGAAATATTACATACTAAAGCAATAAAAGAAGAGTCTGACTTCTCTTTTGAGATCAAAGGCATGGAGACAGGACAATAAAAAGTGTTCAGAAGCAATGAAAGAGAAGTACAATATGGGTAATGAGACATTTCAAAGAAGACATCACAAAATAAATATTGAAGGCTTAAAATGTTAAAGTATTCGATTGGGAGAAACTGCAATGAATAGCAAAAAGTGAAGTATTTTTAAAACACAGTTGCACTAATATGAAAGTTTTGGATTGGTTTTCATTCAAATTCAGTACATTGCATAAGAAATAATTACAGTTCTTTCTCTATTCTGTCAATAAACAGAGAAAGAGAACCATGGCAATAAAGCAAACAGAATTATCAAAGTAGGAGTAATCAAAGAGCATATCAGCCCTTGGACCAGGGTAGGTAATGTCACAAAATTATTTCTTAAGGAGCAGGTAAAAGGGCCCAATTGTCCTGAGATCCATAAAGTTTACTCAAAACAAAAACAAAAAACAGCACCTAGGGAATGGTCAGAGACAGTGGCATAATCTAGAAAATTGGAAGCACATGGTGGAGTGGTGCTTCAATACTGTTATATTCCTTGACCAAGATGCCTAACCAACAAAATATACTCATTCAACAAGTGTTATTGAGTATCTTCTGTGTGCAAGTCACAGTTCAATGTGGGTTGAAAATAGTAATAAACTTAAAATTATTAGTATTGCCTTGAAGAGAAATTCTGTATCACATTATATAAGTACACAAGTAGCCTTTTAAGTGATTGGATATACTGTTTTATATGGCCAGGGATGTTATATCTTTTTAACCTTGTGACATTCAGATAAATCATGGCAAAGACTGCCCAAATACTGGATAAGAGATTTAATTAGAGAATGTTTAAAGCTTTTCTTTGAAAAAAGCCTTATTGTTCTATCAATTACTTATCAAATATATGCATAGAGCCAATTACCGAGTTTTATTACTTGTAGTTTAAAAGATAACTTTTAAAGACTGCTGAGTATATTATATTAAGATAATTAGATGAGCAACTTAATTTTTAAATACCCCATTACAATTCTTCCCATAGACAAATGGAAAACCAAAAACAAGAATGAATGAATGAATGAATGAATGAATGAATGAATGAATGAAGACTGAAATGAATGAAGACAGAAATGAATGAAGAAAGAAAGAAAGAAAGAAAGAAAGAAAGAAAGAAAGAAAGAAAAGAAAGAAAAGAAAGAAAGAAAAAGAAAGAAAGATGAAATACCTTTCAGATATGACAGTCAAGTGTACTGTTATGATATGTACTTTAAATGTTTATAATGAGAAAAGAGATGATGAGAAATGTGAAACAACACTGTGTGCAGTTTTTCCTAGAAAATGACGAAAGAGCATTTATATCACTCCATATATTAGTAGCACTTAATTTCTAAGTCACCTGTTAGGATCTGATTAAATGCATGCCTACCTTTCCTGATCCCTCCATCAGAAGCACACGTGTAATCACCTGTTGTCAGTAGGAAACATGTTTCCCCTCTTCTGTTTTTGTCTCTGGTACTAGAGCGTCTGATGGGGAGCCTTTCTGGGGGTGATAATGGCGGCTCACTTCCTGTACTGTCGTCACCTGATAACACTGGTCACAGCACCATGCCCATTGACAGACAGTGATGGATGAGGAAATGAGACAGTACAAAGAGTTTACACTGAATGTCCATAGTACAGTCACTCCATATACAAAACACAGTAATCACATCATGATAAGAAAAAGGATTTTCATCACTCATTACAAAAATCTACATGGAGCAAAATGGAAATGTATTGAAAAGGAGAGAAATGTTCTTGGGAAATTTCAATTCCATTTTGGATCCCATTTAGTAGGAAACTGACTTTCACAGAACTAATATGAATTCAAAACAAGTGTGATAATGAACTAGCACACACATTAATATCTTAAGATTTTTGACATGCTTTCTAGTTACTGTGAATAGGAATCTTTAAAAGTGGAGCCTACTTAAGGAAAAACTCCAAGGTACATATTTGTCTTTGGAGTTAAGACACAGGCTTTTAATATTTGCTGAAAGTAATTTCCCCCAAAATATTAATAAAATAAATCCAAAATCTCACTTTATGTCCAGGTTCTCCTTTTTGAAATGAAAAATATTTTTTGAGCATAATGAAGGAATAAGATTAACTTCTCCAAATGCCCTTGAAACAACTGTTTACTTCTATATGCTTGCCAAAGACATTTACATCCTATTGGCCTAGATGCTAGCTTGTTATAACAATATTTACCCAGGTTGAGAGTTTGTCCTCTTTTTCCATGCCCTTCATAAGGAATCTGCACAGGTATACTGAGAACAGTCTGATGAGACCAACATCAACTAAACTCCACTATTCATAAAGACATTCTTGGCCTAATAGTTTTTAGATATATTGACAGAATCTGCAGAACAATGTACTAAATGAACAAAAAGATCTTTATGAATAATATATTTAAGAAAGCATTTTAGTTCCAGCCACATTTTTTTCCCCACTTACTTCACAAAAACTTCTGGAAACTAATGAAGGGACCTATGGAAATGTTACTTGCCTTTTTTGTTTGTTTGCTTGCTTGCTCTGTGTAATTGGTGTCATTTCTGAATTATGCAAAAGTATTCACATAGGATTATCATAAATCTTTTTTTACAAGAAAAATATTAAATATATCTAAGTTACAGGGAATGCACATATCTTAAATTTTCCTAGTGGGCTCAAAGCTAATTAAATTGTTTAATCTACAAAATACTTCATCTGTACCCATACACAATAGAGAGGACACTACTGCCTATAACTTTGGCAAAATGAACATCAATTATCAGTTGATGTTGTCTAGATTATTTATGGCAATGGAGAGGAGAAGGGATTCAGCAATATATCACCCAAAATTCATTTTGGGAGGGAACAGAGCACCCAATGCGTAGTGTAGAAAAAAGGAAATCCACAGGGAAATTCAACTTTGCCATTGATTAGACAAAGCAGATCATCTATCTCCAGAATAATGGTGAGTCTATTATATCACATAGCATTTTACCCAATCTAAAGGGATTATACTGAAGATCCTACCTAAGTTAACAATCATGAAAATTTAATCAACCCTCCAGAATATTACTAGCAACAACTTGTATTATCAAAAGGGCTATCTTCCATATCACCTTTTTGGTGTTCAGGCTTTTCAAATATAAGCATCCATTCTTTTTAAGCAACTGCTTCTTGTGAATTAGGTTGAGATGCATGGCCCCATGTGGCAGAGATAAAACTGAGACAAACACGCCAAGCCAAATGATATGGAAAGCAACATTTTGAGAATGAAAGATGGAAAATGGCCAATATCATACCATCACATCGTGCAGGGGAACAAAGAAACATTGGCACAAGAGCAACAAACAGGCAAAAGAAAATATTGGCACCATCAGCAGAGGGCATTCCCACTAAAGCAGGAAAACTCTATAGACCAGCTACGCAGGCTTCTACTTGGAATCTACTGAGAAAAGCTACAGGCTACAGTCTAGCTATCTACAAGCCTGATACAAACACATGTTTTGCGAAGGGGTAGAACTGAAAACTCATGAAAGTTTACAGAGAATGAAAATGGTTGCCTTCTACCTAAGGGACATACTGGTCTATAAAGTATTTAATGGCATGCATTTGAAATTGTGCCTTACCTGATCTGTTATGTTCCAGAAGCCGATTGTCTTTGCCCAGACACGTGTCACCCTGTGTGCTATTACAGGCCATATTTAATTCTGTCTTGCAAAAAGTAGGTGAGCTTGCCTGAGGGGCAGGAGGGATGTGCTTCTTTCTTTTCCTTGGAAGTTTCTGCTTCGCCATTGCCAAGGAGTAGTACATCCCAAAGTTGTTGACAATGACAGGCACTGGCATGGCTATTGTCAGCACTCCAGCCAGAGCACACAGGGCTCCCACCAGCATCCCTGACCATGTTTGGGGGTACATATCCCCATAGCCCAAGGTAGTCATGGTCACTACAGCCCACCAGAAGCCAATTGGAATGTTTTTAAACTGCGTGTGCTCACTAGCTGAAGGGTCGTTAGGTTGAGCTCCTACTCTCTCGGCATAGTAGATCATAGTAGCAAATATCAAAACTCCTAGAGCCAGGAAGATTATCAGCAGCAAAAATTCATTAGTGCTAGCTCGAAGCGTGTGTCCAAGCACCCTCAGACCTACAAAATGGCGGGTGAGCTTGAAGATTCTCAGGATCCTCACAAATCTTACCACCCTGAGGAAGCCAAGTACATCTTTAGCAGCTTTGGATGACAGCCCACTGAGTCCCACCTCTAAGTAGAAGGGTAGGATGGCCACAAAGTCAATGATATTCAAGAGATTTTTGATGAATTCAAGTTTATTAGGGGAAAAAATGATACGGACTAAAAATTCAAAAGTAAACCACACCACACACACTCCTTCTACATACGTCAAGGCAGGATCCGTTTCGATTTCATATTGCAGAACAACGCTTGTGCCATTGATGACTGGTTCTGTCTTGTTTTTAACAATATTGAAAGCTTCATGTGTCTCCAGGCAAAAGGTTGTGATCGAAACCAGGATGAAGAATAAAGAAGCAAAAGCAATAAACTGTAGGGGGCGGGGGGAGGGAAAGAAATAAAAAAAGAAACAAAGAGTGATCTGAACTATAATATACTTTGATCCAAATCTAAGAGCATTGATCCCCGCAGATGAAAAAGAACAAAAGCATATTTGGAGATTTTGGAGGTTTTGCTTGGGATGTTATTTACGTGAAAGAAGAGATGTGTAGGTATCATTAATTAGAGTTGCACATGTAATTTGTTTCAAGTTCTGTTTTCTGTTATATAGGCAAAAACTTTTGCTTATGTTGGAAAATAATTTCTTGACTCTTTTGTATAAGAAAATATACCTGTTAAGAAAGCATAAAAATCAATCCAAAACAACGTTAAAGGGCAACAGACTAAAGAAAAAAATGTAGACAGTGGCTCCAGATATTGGTTCTGATCCTAGAAACCTTCATGTATTAGATCAAGTTTTACATCTATAAATATAAGGTACAGTTCTTACTGATGGAAATTTGGAAGCTACCCAAATTTAACTGTAGGTTTTTAGCTATAAATAAAATTCTCCAAGTTGTCATAGGTATGGACATGAAAAAAAAAAAACAAAAACAAAAAAAAACAAAAAACTTTTGAGCTATGTTAAAGTTAAATTGTATCAGCTTAAGGTGGAGACTTGTCCAAACGAACAAATCTAGGGAAGAGGAATAGTCAACAAGACTGAAGAGAGAGAAACAGAGTTAAGGAACAAATTAAAAGACAATTTTCTTTCTCACCTGAAAAAGAACTCCAAGTGTTATTAGAGTAGCATGCTATAAAATTGCAGGGTTTTTTTTTTTTGTAATTCAACTTTTTAGTTCATTTCATCAGTCCCCATGTGAATACACACACCCACTAATACAGAATAATAATAATAAAATCTCTCCTTATATAGTTCTTATTACTGCCAGACATTCATAAAAACAAATTATGTAATTAACTCATATCCATACTCATAACACTACTATTACCATATTTTACAGTTCTACAATATTAGCAGAGTTTAAGCTACTTTTGCAAGATGTAAGATAACAAAAGGATAGACGAAACACCCTAACCTGATAAGTTTTGCTCCCAATTGTTCTGTTAACTACCAAACGCTCGCATGTTGAATACAAATATGTTAAACCATTTACTTATCTTGGGATCACATACTTCTTAATATTCAAGCTCTGAAAACTTAACACCCAGTTGTCTGAGTGAATGGTACTGTGACAGTCAGTAGTACTAGAGGCTTTCAAAGAAGCCTGTAGAGTTCTAGTGCTCTCTGATAATGCCCTTAGACTTAGCGTGTGTAATGAGCACCAAGGGATTGCCCCTTGAATATCCAAATTAATTAATTATGTAAGAACAAGAGGTCATCAGTCAAGTGGAGGGTAGCCCTTACTTGGAAATATTAGGGTATATCCAAATCCCAAAACTGTCCCCTAATACCTGTTCTTCACCCATACCATTGAAAAGATCTAAGTCTCAAGAAGAGATTGAAACTACCTCCTTTTTTTCCTGGTTGAGTTTCAGTGTAAGAGAGATACAAAAGGACTAAAAGAAAACATCTTAGGATGGTAACTATCTGCCTTAAAGAACCACCTCAAATTCTGAAATTGTATCTATGCAGGGTAACAGTTGGTACACTGTTCATAAAGAATTACATGGGGCGCCTGGGTGGCGCAGTCGGTTAAGCGTCCGACTTCAGCCAGGTCACGATCTCGCGGTCCGTGAGTTCGAGCCCCGCGTCAGGCTCTGGGCTGATGGCTCAGAGCCTGGAGCCTGTTTCCGATTCTGTGTCTCCCTCTCTCTCTGCCCCTCCCCCGTTCATGCTCTGTCTCTCTCTGTCCCAAAAATAAATAAACGTTGAAAAAAAAAATTTTTTTTAAAAGAATTACAAAGCATGCCATTTTCATGGTTTTGCCTTACTCCCCCATGCATATCTTCCAATCTCCCTTGGTTTTGACATTATGGTTTCACTAATATCTTTTCCCAGACATAATGCAAGACACTAACATGTTTTCACTCAGCTTTCCCTTTGTCCAAATAAATATAGAGTTCATTTTTTAATAATTACTTGTTGTAACAGTATCACTAAGACCCTCTAGATGCTTTAGAAGATAGTATCTTCTAGAGGAAGAACCAATCATCCTTGATGCATGCATTACTTCTTAATGTAATCACAATTTTATCTATAGATTTGTTTCTGATTCCCCCTGAAATTTTTTGTCATCAGAGCCCTGCTGGTGGGTATATGTTGATGCCCCCACCAAGCCCCCCCACCCCCGCCACATGCTCCCCCATCCACATCCAGTCTCCAGCATTTCAGATGAAATGTCAAAAGTTTTAGTGCACACATTCTATCTACAAGGCGGGTAGACAATATAAGGCAGTTAAAGCAAACTGTAATTTTATTTTATGCGTCTAGTATTCCTCAGTCAGCATTTTTTCAGTTAACTTTGCCAAACTCTCTCCACCTACATTCAGGTGAATTGAATGGGACTTCCCAACACTGCTGTTTCAAAATCTGTCCTCACTTCCCAGCCATATCCCAAACAACAAAGACAGTTTTCTAGGGTACTTTGATGCTTGTAAATACAAAACACTGGGACCTTTTATGAGGGAACATTTTCTTACTCTTCATTCATTCATTCAAGTATGAATTAGGTGCCTCTCTGTGCCAGGCCACAGGGTTAGGGCTTCAATTTAACAGTAGATAACAAAACACAATCCCTGCATTTGAGGAATTCACAATCCATTAGGGACACAGACATTAAATAATGAACCATGCAAAAAATATATAATTACAATTGTGATAAATGCAATGAAGGATAGAAAGTCTCAAAAACGGGGCTTTATTTAGACTGAGGGGTCATAGACACCTCTGACAAAATATCAATAGACTGGAATTTAAGGGATAAATGAAGGCTAACTTGATGGAAACAGGAGACCCGTATATAACACAGTAGGAAATTTTAACAAAACGTCTGGACTTTTTCAATCTGGCTTTCTCAAGTGATGCCTTTACTGTAACACTGCAGGAGCAGAAGGTTTTCCAAGTCTGCCTCTTTTGCACAAATTACGATGATTAAAGCCCAAGCTAGCACAGAGGCTCTGACATTTTAAAGGTTAACCTCTTTTCCTAAAGAGCTTTAAATAAACTAGAAATATTTCCTAGGTTTTAAAATGAGGCTGTAAGGAGACTTTAAAGTAGTTTGATTGCTTATGGTCCTCCCTTGGACTTGCTGGCTTATTGGGAAAGCTTTAGAATTCACTTGTCTTAAATTATTGTAACAGCCCCATTGTTTGGGATGAAGTAAAAACACAAGATATATAGGTTAAAGTGGTTTTTAACTTAAAGTTCTATGCAAATACTATAAATCATTATTATTTATACTTTAAAAATATATAATTATTACCTCAATAAGTACTACCCGAACCTGAGGCTTATGTTCATTAAATGAGTTATCATGTTGTCAGAAAAAGGTTAGCAGAGTCATAAGGTACTACACTTGGTGGTTGGAGTTTAAGTAACATGAATAATCTTGTTAAATTACCCATTTTAATTATCCACCCACAGAAGACATGAATAGACAGACACTTTTCTAAAGAAGACATCCGGGTGGCTAAGAGACACACATAAAAATGGTCAACGTCACTCATCATCAGGGAAATACAAATCAAAACCACGATGAGATACTGACCTCACACCTATCAGAATAGTTAAAATTAACACCACAAGAAACAACAGGTGTTGGCAAGGATGTGGAGACAGGGGAACCCTCTTGCACTGTTTGTGGGAATGTAGACTGGTGCAGCCATTCTGGAGAACCGTATGAAGGGTCCTCAAAGAAGTAAAACTAGAACTACCATATGACCCAACAATTGCAATAGTAGGTTATTTACCCAAAGGATACAAAAATACAGATTTTGGGGGGTTCATGCACCCCAGTGTTTATAGCAGCATTATCAACAATAGCCAAACTATGGAGAGAGCCCAAATGTCCATCAACTGATGAATGTATAAGAAGATGTGCTATATATATACAATGGAATATTAATCAGCCATCAAAAAGAATGAAATCTTGTCATTTGCAATGACATGGATGGAGCTAGAATATATTATGCTAAGAGAAATAAGCCAATTGGAGAAAGACAAATATCATATGATTTCACTCATATGTGGAATTTAAGAAACAAAACAGATGAACATATGGGAAGTGAGGGAAAGAGAAAAGAGGGAAACAAACTACAAGAGACTCTTAAAGATAGAGAACAAACTGAGGGTTGATGGAGGGAGGTGGGAGGAGGATGGGTTAGATGGGTGATAGGTATTAGGGAGGGCACTTGTTGGGGCACCTAAGTGGCTCAGTTGGCTAAGTGTCCAACTCTTGATTTTGGCTCAGGTCATGATCTCAAGATTCGTTGAGATCAAGCCCAATGTTGGGCTCAGCACTGACAGTGCAGAGCCTGCTTGGGATTCTCTCTCTCTCCCACTCTTCCTCTCCCCCCTCAAAATGAATAAATAAATATTTTTAAAAAGGAGGGCACTTGTTATGATGAGCACTGGGTGTTGTATGTAGGTGATGAATCACTGAATTCTACTCCTGAAACCAATATTGCACTGTACGTCAACTAACTAAAATATAAATAAATAAATAAGTTAATTAATTAATACTTGCCCATCCATATTCCTAGAAAAGAAATTTAGTCACATTCATTAGAATACACCTGGGGAGCTTACACAAATGTGAATTCCTTACCCTCCACATGACACATCAGACACAGATTCTCTTGTTTAGGGAAAGGGAATTTGCATTCAACAAGCTTTTGTAGTGATTGCTATGCATATCAAAGTTTGAAAAACACTGTTTCAGTGTATTTTCAACTTGATAATACAAAGTTGATAATTCATTACTAAATGAATTGGAGAAGTTTCTAAATTATAAGCATTTGTAGACTCTTAAAAGAATCTTCCTAAACCTGTGTGTGTGTGTGTGTGTGTGTGTGTGTGTGTGTGTGTGTGTCTTTGCATGTGAGTTGTGACATAATTCTGGCTTCTACACAAATATTGGTGAAGAAACAAAGCAAATGAACAGCCTCTAAATATACACAACTCTAAGACACAAAAACTTTGAAAGCCAAAAGTTGTCTGTGTTTTTACAAGTTGCTTGGAACTTGAATTTATCAATATTTTCATTAGCATTATTTAAAGAACCACATGATTTTGTATTTTTATTATTCTTCATTGTAATTTTTATAGCTCTGTATATCTTTAGTTTTTAAGGACTTTGTAATTCTGACAGAGTGTGATAATAGTATAATAGGAAAATAAAAAAGAGTATAAAAAAAGATACAAACTGTCATTATGGGAAAGAGACATTCATTCCAGAAGTAGATGACTGTTTTGCTTTAAAAAAACAAGCTAGATAGGCATTTTTTATTTATAAAGTCTAAAGACACTAGAAATGGTCTAGAATGGGAAGGTCATAACACAGAACTAAAGTATTCTTCATAATAACATGGTAAAAAATTGAATGTTGTCTTCTGACAACTTAAAAGTGGGGAAGTTGGAAGGAAATTGAAATCCAGAGAGAAAGAAACGGGATAGTTCTTTGAGGATGAGGAAAGTCCCATAATGGGAAGGAGCAAGCAAATGAGAGATCCCTGAGTGGTACAGCAGCAGAACTTTGGGACACCAATGGGGAATACCAAACTTTAAGGTGCTGCTTGCTCTGCTATGCCTTCAGCAAAAGGTGGTTGTACAAAAGAACCTGGTGTTGATGGTGCTTCGAGTGATGAAGGTATTGGGCCATGCAAAGACAAAAGGAGGGGAGCAGTCAACCATAGAGGCAAGATACAGTGAGGTTCAAAAACTTAGAAGAGTACTAAATAAGAGTAAAAGATAATCAGGAGAAATGTAGCCCTTGTGAGAGTATTAGAGTTATTGAGTTATTAAGAGAGAAAGATCTCCCCATAGAATGAAAAATAAGAGCTCAGTTTATTGGGAACTTAGTTTGAGTATCAGATGAAAAGGTGACCCCAGAAGCCTTGAAGACCTAGAATCATCTGGAGGCAAGACTTGGAATCCATTATCAAGGAATTTGTACACTTCATTTGAACTTAATTTTAAGAGACTTGGATACAGAAAATATCTTGTTTTGTTTTGTTTTGTTTTTCTGACTCTCTGAGTTAAGCCCAAATGGGTAAATATGAGGTTAGTTTGAATAATATTAAGTAAAAGAAATTAAAAAGGAAAGAAATGGTGGGAGGGAAGAGGTTTTATTTGTTTTTCTCTTTCACAAACTGGAAAGTGCTTAAGGACCAGAATGATTTCATATCCATTTTTGTAGCTCCTGCTTTTGGCACAGTGGTTAGTATTTAGGATGGCTGGCTGGCTGGATAGAAGGATGAAAGAATTAATGAAAGAATAAATAAATGAACAAAATAATAAGGTAGATCACATTCTAGTGAGAATAAAAATGATGTGAGGAAAAGGAACTAACAGAAATGAAATAATAAAATATGCATATTGAAGCAAAAAAAGAAAGAAAGAAAGAAAGAAAGAAAGAAAGAAAGAAAGAAAGAAAGAAAGAAAGAAAGAAAGAAAGAGCCAAATTTATAGCAGGAGCAAATTGAACTGGTCTGTAGGTCCAAACATTGCCCTCAGTAGCTTCCATTCATTCTGTTAATGGAATCTTATCAAGGAGTTGAGGAAGAAAATCACATTGTCATTTCTCTCCTCCTTTTCCCCTGTGATAAGATCACAAACTCTTACAGGCATTAAATGAAAATAAGATAAAGCATGCTAAATAATTACAATTTTAGAAAGCGCTCTAGGTGTTATGTTGACTGAATTCACAGAACTCATGTATCATCTCAGGGACATTTAGAAGGGAGATGCCCTGCTACAAGATTGACTTGTGGATGTAATAAGCAGCCAGTTTTTCTCCCTAAGCCCAGTGTCCATGATTAGCTTGATGAGTGTCTAATACTCTGTTTTTGTTTTGTTTTGTTTTCTAATTAGCGACCATGAAGAGAAAGCCCTCAAAGTGCAGTTCTACATAGAAGATAGTATGTCTATCTACCTCAGTGCAAAGATTCAAGTAGATCTCTAAGTATGTATAATAGGCTGACAGAAAGAGGAGGAAAGAGGAGGAAAGCAAGCTATATTTTTGTTTCATCATTTTCTCTTTCCTGTTAGTATTAAAACGAATAAAACTGAACTCTATAAGAACCTCAAAAGTGCCAAACATAATGAGGACCAGACTGATTAAGTGGCCTTTTTCTGTGCTCCCCTAGCCCAAGATCACTGATGTAGCAATTTTCACACACTTTTGTTACTGATTCTACAAGTCCACAAATTGTTCAAAGAGAAGAACTTAATATATATCTTTAGAGCCAAACACAGGCTTGACTGATGGCAAGAAGTAGGTGATAAGTTCTTGGGAAATTAGAAAAGGAAAGTGTTTTTGAAGTATGTTTAACTTGGTATGTAAAAATTCCACTGGCTCCAACACAGAATCTCCTTTAAAAGTCACCTTACCCATTAATTCACAATTAGAAACCTCAACCTATATTATAAACCTTTAAGGGGGAAAAGAACTTGAAGAAAAATTAAACTTACCTCTATTTGAAAATAAAAGTCAATGACATAATTTAATAGTTGGAAATTAACATTACAGGGAGATTTTTTAGGACAAATCCTAAAATATATACTTTGCCATGGCCCAAAAATTCCAGTCCTTAAAGGAGATTCCCATTCATGGGCCATGGCAAAGAAAAGCCTGAAAGCTCTTCTTGACCTTGACAATCACCTTGAAAACAGACTCCTCGAATCAGGAAATTGAGGTCACTGGAGTTCATCAATTAAGGTTGTGAAAAAAGTCATCAATTGGATGAGGAGTTTAGGAAGGAGGAGTTTTCTTTCCTCCTTGATTTCCTCTCACTTGTGAAAGATGATGAACCATCACTCTGCTTTGAGATGATTTCTCACTTGCTCTGGCATCTTGCAGGAACTTTATGTACTAAAACTGATTTCAGGGCGCCTGGGTGGCTCAGTTGGTTGGGCGTCCGACTTCGGCTCAGGTCATGTTCTCAGTCAGTGGTTGGAGCTCCGCGTCGGGCTCTGTGCTGACATGCTGACAGTTCAGAGCCTGGAGCTTGCTTCTGATTCCGTGCCTCCCTCTCTCTGGCCTCCCCGCTCATGCTCTGTCTCACTCTCTCTCTCAAAAATAAATAAGCACTAAAAAAAAAAAGAATTTTTAAACTGAATGATTTCTTGGGATTATAGTTGCAATACTTGGTCTGGGATCAGCTTTAAATATCCTTTGTATGCACATACTGATAAAGTTGTCAGATGATCAGGGTTGCCTGACCTTGTCAGTTTTGCTGCAAAAAAACATTAGGTACATTGTACTGGGGTTATATTCATGAAAACAATTGGTTAGGATCTATTTTCTCTCATGGAGCTAATGCTCTGAAAAGGGATCCCACCACAACAGTTTTAATCAATGCTTGGGAGTACGATTTTATTTTTATATAACTGTTAAGATTGCTGGTGGACTGAGTTAGCCAAAAGGAAGACTGTTGCCTGCTTCAAGAAGAGGTGTCATATTTCAGGTTAAGATGTGAAAGCGTGAAGAATGTTGCAGTAAACGCCGATTTCAGAACTCTTAGTGTAGTGTAGGAATTAAGATCCTTGGGAATTAAGTAACTATGGAGGAACATCCTAAATTGCAAAGATTTGCTACTGCCAGCTTTCAACCCAAGTCAATTAAGCCAACCTGCATTATCATAAAACTGCCAAAATGCTGCATCTGTTTAAATGGGAGTTGAGTTTGCTTTATTTGCCTTGTGTACCCTGTCCCTGCTCTATAATGTCTGTAATCATGAAGATGGAAAAAATTGTAACATTAGTTTCAAATATGTGTTTGTGTGTATGTGTGTATACTAAGGAATTTCAGTTTTTGCAATTCCACATGAGGTATATCTATTTTTAGTTTGCATTTTAAGGACATTATATATTTTCCAAACAGAAATGCTTCATTCTTATTATACACATTCTTCTTTTCACTCTTAAATAATTAAATAAAGACATGAGCAAGGACTTCCAACTATGAGGAATCAGAGCTCATAGTACTTCCTGATCCAAAATTTCCACTTTTAGAAATTTACTCTGGTAAAATGTGGATACAAAAGTACAAGGATATATGTGGAAGGACATTCACTGAAGCATTATTTGTCAAAAAAAAAAAAAGTGTAAGTCAATGGTATATAGCATTACAAAGAATGAGGCAGCTAAATATGGAATGATATCCAATGAAACCTATTAAACAAAAAGATGACTGTGGTACAACAATATGTAGAGTCTAATACAACTTCTATGTACAACTCTATGTACAATCTCTATGTACAACTAATGCATGCTTATAAATAAATAGCAACATTACATTCTTAGCAATAGTTATAAGAGTGGCATCATGTGAATGTGTTGCTAATGGAGAACTGTAACTGATTCTATACATATCTTCAAAGTTTAATTTTTTTATAAAAAATTTAATCATGTATTATATGTTTTATTTTAAAAGAAAATTCAAAGAAATTAATAACCAAGAGAGGATTAAGCTTGGATCTTCATTCTCAATGACCATTATGCTGATTTTATTATGCCACAGAAATTATACATTGGCAGATTGCCATTTGCCTTCTTTTGCCCAGCACCTTAAATTTAGCAGATGCTCTTAATTATGTATGTATTCAAGTCTCATATACTAGCTTTGCCGTAATTAACAAGAATGTGGTGTTGTTCACAGAGCTGTGGTCTCTAGAGAAAGAAAATGGTCTCTTTCATTAGTAAGAATATCCTCAAGGGCCAACCACATAGGGACAACTACAGCCCTGCGTCTGCTGGTTCCTTGCAGAGTTGACAATTACTTCAGCCTCTTTTGAGGCTGGTAAAATCAACTTCTCTTCATTCAAGTTTTACTGTTTAAAAGCAGTTCCAAAAACTTTATTGGATTTATAACGTTGAATTAGATCTTTCCTCAGTGGGGATGCCAAAAACATATATGATTACTAAATTCAGAAATTAGTAAAGAAGGCGAAGAAGATTAACCTACATGTAACTGTATATAATCATGTGAGTGTTTATAACACATATATGTTTTATATTTATATCAATGTATCAAATGTGTTTATATGTATAGATAGATATGTATACTATATACAGATATGATATGATATACAGATACAAGTATGAATATATTATGTAGATAGGTATAAAATTGATATAAAACAATATAAGATTTAGATTTCTCAAGTCAAGATACCCAAATATTTTTTGATCACTGAGACTTATGTGACTCCTGATAAAGATATTCCACCATGTTGATACCTTTATCCAATATAGATACACATCATTCTCTCTACATTTTTTTCCCTATGCAACAGGAATTTCACTGAAATTTTTACTTGGCTTATCCACTCACACCTGAGTGTAATTTTCTAGGATACAGGCAAGGGAGGCCTATACATGACATTAGTATTATCACAATGAATTATGGTGTTCAAAGTTTAACTACAATTAAAAGTCATCAAATATGGATACACAGGATCATTTTAGTTCTCTAAGTCTTATGATGAAATTTAAAGTCTTTGGAATTGATATATTGCATGAAAATAATTTTTATAATTGCTTTACTAGATAAGAATTTTACAGTTTTTAGTCTTAAGAATAACAGCTTATAGTCACTTCATAGCATAAACATGAATTGTAATTCTTAAATTCCAACTATTGAAAACTCCCTCCAAAACTTCAACATTTATTATATATTGTCTTAAATTCATTTTTAAATGATTTAGTTTGTCTTGTAATGATATGACCTACACCATCATGATCTAGGAATACCTAGGAGGTCACATTTTTAAACCCTATCTACTCTTAAGTCCTAGGATATCTTTCTTGAGGCCAACACTTTCCAAATTAAATTATGCAAGAATCCTGTTTAACTTAGTTGAAAGTGAGGGAGGTAAATAGAATGCTAGTGGAAGGCAAAGGGAGGTGACTAGCTTACAAACACCTGCCAAAGATTTGTTGACTCTGATAAGTCTGTTTCTTTCAACACTCTATACACTTTCAACACATCTGTCTAGCCTACTAGAGCACCTCTGCTGGTCTAGTCCCTATACAACATAGGGAATCCCAAGCTTTAGTCTCAAATGTTAGCATTCTTTTTCCATACCTGCTTGCTCAGTAATCCTTTCTAAAACATAACCATATGCACAGATAGCCAAGTCCTGAGAGTCTCCCATGGTTTATGTGTGCATTCCTTTTTCTTCAAGATCTTTTGTTTTGGTGGATATTTGTTCTTTCTTACTACTAAGCTGGGTCAGGACCCCTCCAATCCACTCTAGTCTACTTCAGCAAGTATGCCTACCTGGAGAAAGAATACTAGAGTCTCAGTTCCTGATCTGCCTGGAAATCTTGGATACTCTTGCAAATAGATGCAGATTCTTCCCAGGGGCACATTTCCTATATCCCGCAAAACAAAAGCTCCTGGGTTAACTGGTACTTTCAATACAAGAAGCAGAAAAGTCATATTTAAAATAGAGAGGAATTGATTGGCTATGTAATTGGAAATCCTATAAGGTGAACCTTAATGTTGTTTGCCTAAGCAATTTAACTATATCAACAGCTGTCAGAATGTGGCCTGGAATTACTAGCAGTCCAGAGACCCTTTTCTTGGGTCTATAAAATCAAAATTAGTTTGAAATAATATTATAATACTTTTTTCTTTTTTCATTCTCATTGTCTTACCAGTTTATAGAGGAGTTTTCCAGGGGCAACATGATGTGGTATATTACAACAGAATGAATGTGCCAAGAAGATAGGAGAATCCAGCCACTTTCTATTAAGTCAGACATGAAACAGATCTACAAAAATGTAAAATAATGTCACCCTTCTCACTTTACTCTTCCTCTTCCAGAAATTTTATTCTTTTTAAAAAATTATTTTTCTAAGTCATGGAGATGTAATGTAGAGCATTGCGAATATAGTCAATACTACTGTAATAACATTATATGGTGACAGATGGCAACTAGACTTATGGGGATCATTTCATAATGTATAAAAATATCAAATCACTATGACGTACAGCTAAAACTAACAGGATATTGTATGCCAATTACACTTCAGTGTAATTTTTTTCATTAAAAATATGTTTGCTCACATCACTGGATTACATCCTAATCATGGAAAATAAGTATCTCCTAACCTTTCTATAAATATTAATATGGCCTACCAGTGACTCCATACAAGATCATAAAGTCTCCAAGGCAATGTTCAATACAATCAGCTCCTTTACTAGATTATAAAGTAAATAAAAAACATGCATTTGTTATGTTAACAATTTTAAAACTGTCATGAATGAAGTGAGAGCTAAACTAAGTAATTCTCAGGAGTCACAGAAATCTATCCACATCTGCTTAAATACCGGAATCTTTTGAAATTTAGTAATCTCTTCTACTTCCATGATTCCAAATGCCATCAATGCACCAGTGATAGCTCACATGTCAATCTCCAGCTTATACCTTTCTGTGTGTGATTTATCATAATTCGCCAAATCCACAAGGTTCTTCAGGCTCAATTAAATAACAAATGATATAATGGCAATCAAAATAATAACTCTACTAGTCTGGATTCTCCAGAGAAACAGAACGAATAGGATATACCTAAGTACATAGAAAGAGACTTATTATGAGGAATTGGCTTACATGATTACCAAGGTTAAGAAGTGCCACCATCTGCTGTCTACCAGATGAAGGCTTGGGAAAGACGGTGGGGTAGTCCTGGTCCAAGTTTGAAGACCTCAGAACCAGGGTAGCCTATGTCTGAGTCTGGTGACCCAAGAGCCAGGAGTTCCAATTTTCAAAGTCAGGAGAAGATGGAATCCCCACTGAAGCAGAGAGAGAAAATTCACCTCCCTCTGCCTTTCTGTCCTATTTGGACCCTCAACACGTTGGATGATGCTCACCCACACTGGGGAGGGGTTCTTCTTCACTCAGTGTACTGACTCAAATGCTAATGTCTTCTAGAAATATCCAGAAATGTTTACCAAATTGACACATAAAACTAACCATCACAGTGATTATCATGCATTTTAATAGTGAAGGTTTAAAAGGAACTTCAAACTCTACTTGCCCAATATATTACTGAAATCTATTCTGCCTGTTCTATTCTATTCTATTCTATTCTATTCTATTCTATTCTATTCTATTCTATTCCATTCTATATATTTCTTTTATTCTGAACCATCATTTACCAATTAACTAATTTACTACTTAGATTTATTTTTTTCTTCCCCAGCATCTTCATTGGTCATATTCCTAAATCCTGTAGATTCTCAGACTGGAAATATCTCTAGTATTTTTCTCCCTTCTCTACATTCCCAGTGCTAATGGCTTAGCTTTTAATTTGCCTTTAATTAGCTGTTTCTGGATTACTAGAAATAAGCACTCCTTCAAGGGAACAAATATGATTATGTCACTCATCCGCTTAAAATCATTTAATGGCTCCCATTATAGGATACACAATGTTCCTGATATATTATTCAAGGAATTTCTTTATGTGCACCTTACATACCTTTCTACTGTGAATATCACCATCTTGCCTAATATACCAGGAACTCCAATCCTCATACCTTTGTACATAGAGTTCCTTTGTCCAATATGCTTTTTTCCTTTGAATGACTGGCAAAGAACTACCTAGTATTTAAGACTTGACTCAGAAATCCTTTGGTCTTTGAAATTCCTGAAATCTGAGGCAAAATTAAGCACTTTCTCAATTAGTTTCTTGCTCATATCTCTACTATAGCACTTATCTCATTTCTGCAATATTTTATTTTCTGCTTCATTTGTAAAACACAATCTTGTGATATAAGTACACATTTTAAAAAATTTTTTTTCAATGTTTACTTATTTTTGAGAGACAGAGAGAGACAGCGCATGAGTAGGGAAGAGGCAGAGAGATAGAGAGACACAGAATCCAAAGCAAGTAGCAGGCTCTGAGCTGTCAGCACAGCTGGCCTCGAACCCACAAACCATGACATCATGACCTGAGCCAAAGTCAGATGCTTAACTGACTGAACCACCGAGGGGCCCCCATAAGCAGGGATTTTTATTTGCATTTTATGTCAATGGCATTAAGCTAGTGCTTAATAAATATTGACAAGAAGTAATAAACACTATGGCCAGACCAAAAATAAAGTTTAACTCAACTTTGTTTCACTTATTTACACTCAACCACTTCTTCCAAATGGATTTTTAAGAAGGCCTAGGAAAACAACAAATAGAATAAGAAGAAAAGTATAAACTAAAACTAATAAGCGAATAGACTGTCAATTTGAGTGACAAGAGCAGGGCAATGTCAGAGATAAAAAAGAAAGCAAGGCTTTAAGCAAGAAGGATTAACAATGTCAATTTCTGTAGCGTTCAAAGAAGATAAAAATGGAGAAAGGCCTTTTGGATGAGATAATTACGCCAACATTAGTTTCCCTTGATGAAGCGTTTTCAGTAAAGAAGTAGGAAAGAATCCAGATTTCATGGGATTAACAAACCAGTTGGTGCTGAGAAGTATAAGTGGCAAGTAAACACACACACTCACACACACACATTACTGCATTTTCAAGGGCTTAAGTCACTTTTATTCACAGAGATCATTACAAATTAAAAAAAAATTGTACTGCTTTAAGAATAAGAAAAATGGGGGGCACCAGGGTGGCTCAGTCGGTTAGCATTCAACTTTGGCTCAGGTCATGACCTTGTGTTTTCATGAGTTCGAGCCCTGCGTTGGGCTCTGTGCTGACAGCTCAGAGCCTGGAGCCTGCTTCAGATTCTGTGTCTCCTTCTCTCTCTGCCCCTCTCCTGCTCAGACTCTGTTTCTGTCTCTAAAAAATAAATAAACATTAAATTTTTTTTAATGGGCTAATTTTACAAAATATAAAAAGCTACTCAGCTAATATAGCACCAAACCATATTTTTGAAATTGTGAAGATGAGAGTTTAGCAAACAAACTAGTACCAAATGTTCTTGAATACTATTATCAAAATTATTTAAATTGTAGACATTTTTAAATCTATAACCAATGAACTATGTGATTATTTTGTATTGTTTTTAACTAACTTTACCCTCAAAATCTCACGCAGTATCTGTTATCCTAAGAGGCATCAGGAAAGTAAGAAATTCATGACCATGCCACTGATAACAGTTCCAAGGGAGTATTAAGTGATAATAAAAATTATCAATAGCTTTAAGATGACAGGGGAAATACTGCCTTTGTCATTCAAAAAGTAGCAACTATTTTGGGATGAGCACTGGGTGTTGTATGGAAACCAATTTGACAATAAATTTCATATATTGAAAAAAAAGTAGCAACTAAAAATAATAAAAATAAAAATAATCTAAAAATAATAACCATAATAATATTAATAGGTAATGTTCAGCAAACACATCTGTCCTAAAAATATTAATTTTCATCTCATTTAATCCTGAAAACATTTTGCACAGTAGATTCTATTAACCCATTTTATAGAAAAGCAAATTGAGGTATAAAGACTAAGGTCAAAGCTCTCTGTTTTATGGCATATGTTGCTCTCTAAATTCACTTTTTAACAAGAATCTTCAACTCTATTGAGCAGAAATATTAAGAAAATAAATATTACAATATTCCTATAAATAGTGTTTTATACACCTATATACATGCAAATATGCATACATGAATGCTAAACTTTGGTCATCAATAGTACAAAAGTAATAAAACTAGGAAAATAAAATTTCTGAGCTTTATTCCTGATATTTGTATACAGTACTTTTTCAAGGTCCTTATAAAATAAATAGTATAATAACCAAACGCTGATTCTACATAGGCAAAGATAAGGCTAGAAAGCAATTGTGTGTTCATTTTTTTGGACAGTTAACTATACATGCTGGGCCTAAAGTATCTAAAAAAAATTCTGAAATTTGCACGAATGGACAAGTGTGAGCTGAGTCCTTTTTCCTCCTGTATATATTTTTTAATCTCCATTTTCTAGCCAAAGAAAGAAATGGTTGTTTTCATAGATTATTTAGCTCATTTCAGAGCTTTCAGAGCAAGGTTTACAGGACTTGTCCTTGATATAGAGACAACAGAAGGAAAGCTTCTGAATATTTAATAGAGCTAGAAAATACTACATTTAATATTCTCTTGAGCTTGCACAGTGCTGACTTAGAAGGAAACCTAAAAGAGAAGGTGTCTCTTTTCCACCTGCAGAATCTTAAAAATATAGTCAGGAAAGCAGTCTCTGAAATGACACCCACAACTTGAACGGTTCCATTCTTAAAGGTAAAACACGTCTTTTAAAATACGTGCTGAAAGCTCTTAGTTACCTGGGGGGGGGGGGGGGGGAATAACTAAACTGTGCTTTAGAGTTTCATGCATGTTCTATTTTTTATCATCTTATTTCCTCTTTTTAAAATTTCAAGTATTTGGGAATAGCTAGATTTTTAAGCTTTGTTTTATTTTCTTCTGCTTTGCCATTTTTGGGTTTTATTTATTTGTTTGAATAAAGCACAAATTTTAGGAATACTAAGCAAATCAGCCACCTAATACTATTTAAGAGTTTTTGCACATCCAATATGCCTTGATTTTGATTTTACAAATACGAACATTCCTTTAGATAGGGTGAAATCTTAAAGAACTAGGATTGGAAAAGGAACTTCCTTACCTCAAAGGTACTTTTAAAATGGCTATCTATTATCCTTCACGGGACTTTTGAAAAATGCCCTAGAGTTTGGTTTCTTCTCTGTTCTGCAGTTTCTTTATACGTCGTTCAAGAGTCTGTAATTCAATTCAATAAATATTTATTGTCCAACTATTAAGTTGAAAGCCCTGTGGTGTGAAATTCTGGAGAAACCAAAACAAGTTCTTGTGTACAAGGAGCATCTATTCTATATTTCTGTAGGAAAATAAATGCCTCAAAAAAGGGTAAAATATAGAAGGAAACAAAATGCTTAAAATATAGAAGGAAACAAAATGCTTAAAAGTCAGTGGTCAACCCACTCTGGTCAGTCTTCTATGCATATTTCTCCAGTAAGAGCAGCTAGCTCTTGGGGTGGTCATCATTTGCAAACCTGTTGTCCATTCCAATGGGTACATTTATGTTCATGCTCTCAAAAAGAAGGAAACCCTGAAGGTTGCTAAAGGCTGTATCCCTTTGAGACACTCTCACTAAACCACTTCCAGAATACCATGTTCTTATTTTCTTCCCACTTGTCTGGCCAATGCTTTTTAGTTTTCTTTGCTAGGTCTTCTCTTCCACCTGACCTCCAAATGTTCGAGTGGCATATGACTTGACTTCAGTCCCTTTCTATTTCTAGGTGACCTGATATGGTCCAATTATTAAAAACCTACATGCATTTGCTTATGATTCCAAATTTGCATCTCCAGCCCTAACCTCACTGAATTCTTGATCATTTGTTTTCTTATATTTGTAACAGGACATGATGTCAAATAAGTTTACTTATTGTTTTTTTATTTCTTTCCTTTCAAATCTGTTCTTTCTCTCAATTTCTTTACCTCAGTAAATACAAAAATTGTTACTCAAGTCAAAACTGAGAGGTCATCTTGGTGCTTCCCTCTCCCTCCTCACTTCCATGTCTAATTCACAAACTCACCAGAAGCCAAGTAAGTATCATCTTCTTGAGAAACTGCCATAGTCTTCTAATTAATTTACTTGTCCCCATGCTTGTGGACATTGCTGGAGTTACCTATTGCTGTGTAAATCCTACCTCAAAACTTAGCAACTTAAAACAACAAATGCTCATTATCCCAATTTCATACAGGGTGGATCTGGGTAGGCCTGGCTCAGGGCCTTTCATGAGATTTCAGTTCAGATTCTGGCCAGCAACTATGGTCACCACTGGGACTGGTGGATCTGCATTCAAGGTAACTCACTCACAGGCCATTGGTAGGAGACCTCAATTCTTTGGTGTCTGTTGAAAGAAGGCCTCAGTTTCTTACCTATGGACCTCTCATCGGGCTCGGTGAGTGTTTTCACATCATAACATGTCAGTTGCCCTTCCCAGAGTGAGGGATTCAAGAAAGTGAGAGAGAACAAGGAGGAAAATGTCATGCCTTTTATGACATTAGTCTCAGAAGTTTATGTACTATCATTTTCTTCATATTCTATTTGTTAGAAACAAATCACTAAGGCCAGCCCACATGCAAAAGTGGGAAGTTAAACTTTCTTTTCTTTGCTGAGAAAGCAGGGACTTTACATAGAACAACTCCACGACCATTGTGACATGTGGTAAAGTGGAATGAAAGGATTGAACAAATGAGCAAATTCAAGAATAGTGAGTTTGTGTGGATACTGACAGAATAGCATCGAAAAGAAGTCTAGGTGACAAAGTCTAATTAGAAAGACTGGAGGAGATTCCAAAATTCCATGAGTAATTCTTTCTTTCTTTTCTTTTTTGTTTTTGAAAGAAAGGGAGAGAGAAAACATGCAAATGGGGTAAGGGCAGAAGGAGAGGGAGAGAGAATCCCAAGCAGGATCCATGCCCAGCACAGAGCCTGACATGGGGTTCGATCCCACAACCATGAGATCATGACCTGACCCCAAATCAAGAATTGGATGTTCACCCTACCGAGCCACCCAAGTGCCCCTGTGGGTAACTTCAATGAGAAGAAATGATCTAAGAGCACAGACGACAGAGACAAACTACTTCCAGTGGGGAAAGCTTCAGAACAGCGGTATGAACGTGGCAGCAGAGAGGAAAATGAAAAAGTACCTCTTTTCAAGAAATGGCAAAAGGAGGTGCCGCTGATTGAAAGCAATCTCGAGAAAAGTTAGGTTTCACTTAGGCGAGGAGGTGGAGGAATGAAAGGAATCCAGACACAATCTGGTTGTGTTGGTCTGCTCAAACTGTTGTAACAGAGTATCAGAGGCTAGGTGACTTAAACAAAACAACACATTTATTTTCTCACAGTCCTGCAGGCTGGAAGTCCAAGAGCAAGGTGGCAGCAGGATCGCTTTCTGGAACAACCTGTCTTCCTGGCTTGCAAATGGCTTCCTTCCTTCCACAATCTCACATGGCATTTCTTCTATGTGTGTTCATTCCTAATATTTCTCCCTCTTCTTAGAAGGACACCAATCCTATTGGATCAGTGAGAACCCACCGTTATGGCTTTATTTAACTTTAATTACCTCCGTGAAGGCTCTTTTTCCCAATGCAGTCACACTGACAGTTAGGAACATCAATATGTGAATTTGGGAGGTGAAGGGGAGACACCATTCAGTCCATAGCACTGAATTAATTACTTCATAGTAAAAATGGATTGTGGGTTTCATGGCACCATGTGAAAGAAGAGAAGAGCATCAGAGCCCAGGTTGTTGTAGGCAAAAGAAAGAGTTAGGATAGGTATTTGGAGGGTGGGAACACAGAGTAGGGAAGGAGATCTGAAAGGAAAGACACAGTGTCAGATTCAGAATGGAGTAGCTGAGTAATACTGCAGTCTTGGTCTATAAGCAAGAATGGGATCAGAACTGAATAAGCAGTGGGTTGTCATTTCATGAACCAAATCACCTGAAATGCTTCATTCAATCATTGGGGTGCCTGGGTGGCTCAGTCAGTTAAGCATCTGACCCTTGGCTTCAGCTCAGGTCATGATTTCATGGTTCATGAGTTTGAGCCCCATATTGGGAGGCTCCTTGCTGATGGCACAGAGCTAGCATGGGATTCTCTCTTTCTCTCCCTGACCCTCCCCTGTTTGTGCTCTCTCTCTCAAAATAAATAAATAAACTTACAAAAAAAAATACATAATCGTTGACAATGTTGGTAGTAAATTCAATAGAATGGTTCATACCTTTAAATTTCTTACTATACATTTTGGCAACAGAACATGTATATGAACCAGAGACAGGACGTATCCTTTCACAGCTTAGGATGAACATGTTTAGGCAGGTGAAAAGCAGATGAGAAAATAAAATGCAGAGACAAGACCCATCAAGTATGCCTGTGCTTTCTTAGCTTGCCAATGTGCTAATTATCACAATCAATTATTATTTTCCCCCAACAAATGATTCATGATGATTTGGATGAATGTTCAAACTTTACAACAAGAGATTAGATAATTTTCACTTTTTTGGTGCTACAAAAATGATTTTTTTAAACTATGAATGCCTAAAATAGTAATAGAATTTAAAAAAACTTTCCATCCTGTTTGAAACTTGCATTGTTTCTAAAACTAGACTGTTCTCCAGATAGAAAAAATATTAATAAGCAAAACTGATACATATGTTGCTTAACCTCTATTAAATTCTATTTCAAAATACCATTCATTAACTTCTTTGTGCCTTTATTCCATTATTACACTACTGTAAGGTGCTATAAAATGCAATCTCTTATTAGATTCTAAAAGATTCCAAAGCCAGAAAAAAGCCAAATGTTGGATGGACAACATTACCTCCCCATAATACCTTTTATCTTTCATGATGCAGCTTCATGTTATGGATATGACTATTTTAATAAGATGTCCCAGTTTTTTTTTTTGAAATAATGATAACTTTTCACTTCCGGGGGAAAAAGCTGTAGTACACTAAATTCTGCTGCTAAAGACATATTTTAAGGGCACCTGGGTGGTTCAGTGGGTTGAGGATCCCACTCTTGATTTCAGCTCAAATTGAGCTCTGTATTGTGCTCTGCCTGACAGTGTGGAGTCTGCTTGGGATTCTCTCTCCTCTCTCTCTCTTTTTCTCTTTCTCTTCCCCCAACCTCCATCTCAAAATAAATAAACATCTAAAAAATGTATTTTAGTATTCCACGTAATTGTAGGAAGACTGAATAAATTTTTCTCTAAGTGATATGTATTACAGAAATGATATAGAAATGACATTTTTTTGATTTTTCATTACTGCTGTTATTAGGAGATACTTTAAAATTTCTTCCCATTGAATTTTTGCTCTGCTATTGGAAGGAATGGCAATTGTTTTCAACAAGATGAATGTTTTCAAAAGTGGACTTTGGAATGACAAAAGAAATTATGCTTAAAAGTGTCATTTTCAAGTTAATTCTTGTGACAGGGTATACTGCCTTTTAATTTTGAGTTTGATCAGAAAATGTTCTCTCTCTCTCTCTCTCTCTCTCTCTCTTTGAAGTTTCATGCTTGAATGTTGTGGACTTAACTCTCCATTAAAATATGTCACTTTACAAATTTACTCGAAGTGAAAATATTTTGTGTAATTTGGGTTGTGTATGCACTCTACTGAATATACATGGTATGTGGTGCAGCAACAACAAATACTACATAAAAATTATATAAAATTTATAAAACTGTGACTGTATTTGCCCAAATGACATAGACAAGTAGATAGGTGGAAAAGAGAAACCAATATCACTGAAATTCTTGATTATCTGAGCATCTAATAATCCTTATTTATTAATTTGGTTTTCATATATACTAACATTTAAATGACAAAAACAGAAATACAAAATTAAATGTAATTATTAGTCCTTGAAAAATAACTTCAATGGTAACAAAAGATTGAACCACAGGAATTCAATGAATCCCTAGTGGGACTCAAACAGTAACAGTCAACAGCCATTTGTCAGTTTTTTCAAAAGACCCCAACAGCAGTGAGAATGTAGTAATTCAACACATTGGGATACCTCAGGTGAAGTCCCAGTTTGATCTAATTCTAACATTTTTGAAATTTATGAACATGTGGTTTTAAATATTTATAGTGTTTTAATAACTATTATAATTATAATATAAATATTTATATTACCAATTATTAGTCTTCTGTAAAATTTTAATTTTTTAAATGCTCAAAGAAACGTTTGACATAATCAGGCTTTCCTTTACTTTCTTAAATAAAATTACGTTTGTATTTTCAATTTGCTATAATCCCACTTTCACCAACAAAGAAAAATGTGACATATACCAAAATTTTATAAATACTTAATATCAAATATCTGTCTATTAAAAGTAAAACATTATTCTTCACTTATAGAAATATAAGAATAATTAAAAAGATGTAACTTTATGATAGTAATATTTTCATTTCAGCCTTCCTTATTATTTTTTATTTCTTCAACATTTGCACTATTTTTAATAATTAGCCAATGTATGAAAGGTCACAATAAAATTTCTTCTCTGCATCATTAGGTTCAGCTACAAATTTTGTTGTTATATAAATTCTAATACACTTAAGATTAATTATTTTCCTACAAAAACAAAGCTTGAACTAAAATGTGCTCCTCATGTCATTGGAAGTACTGGTAAGTGTTTTTTTGTTTTGTTTTTTTCCAATGGAGCAAATCACATAAATTTGGATTATATGTATGTTACAACCTATGAATAAATTAGTTTCTTAGATAATTTAAGCCTTTGGGCTATAATTGCTACTCAGTTGAAACAGTTCATTTGCATTTAAAAATGAAAGATTTGGATAATAACCAAATCAAGTAACTCACTTCATTGCAATTAATTTTACTAAAATTAATAACACTTTATTACTATTAAAATGATATAGTTATAGTTATATTACATGGACCTGACTTTAAGCCATGTGTTCTTTCTCCTTACATAATCATTCATCATTTAATAAATAAATTAAAACATTAATTTTAATAAATCCAATATATTTTGAACCTGGAAATGTCTGTGTATTTCTGTTTTTACTAGTTAACTACAAATA
Organism: Puma concolor; assembly: GCF_028749965.1. NCBI lineage: Eukaryota > Metazoa > Chordata > Mammalia > Carnivora > Felidae > Puma > Puma concolor. The sequence goes on along the minus strand of NC_141673.1, from coordinate 43,694,639 downwards.
GACAAAGATTTTCAAATTTAACAGGGTATGGTTAAAAGATATTGTTATCTTAAATATAACAAATAAATATATTCTAATTGTTCTTTTATCTATTACAAATTAATAGAAAAATAATTTTAGACCTGTAAAAATCTTTAACATCATGTTGTCTAATATCTTCAATTTATGGACGACAAAAATGCTTAACAAGTTGTGTCACATATCTGTAGTCACCTAGATAGTTTGTGGCAAAGTCTCTAATCCACTATGGTATTTATATGCAGTTCTATTTAAACTTTTACAACAAGCAAGCAGATAAATTACAAAACATTATAATATATTAAATCCATGCATTCAACAAACACTTATTGAACACCCACAATATGTAACACCCATGACAAACAGGCAAACATGACAGATATAAACAGAATCCTATGGGAATGGAGGGACAGAAAAGATGAATTCTTCCCAGAGGATATGGAGAGTCCTCACTAAGGAGGAGTTATTGACCTCAGCTTGTCCCTTTAGAAAGCCTCATATGACTCTCTTCTGCATGGCTAGTTGTGTTAGAAGAATCATATCCCAAACCTACTAAGGAAGCACTGAAAATAGATTCTACCCTTTAACTACGTGTTCTTAATATATAAAGATCTAAACAATCATCAATATGGAGAATGTGTTCAGGAGCAGTAGCTGCCCCCTTCCTGGATTCCCATACTACCTCACCAATTTGTCAGTGTCCCTCACATCCTCCCTGCCCCCACTTCTGGCAGACTGTAAACTCTTTTACAGCAGAGAAAATAATTTATTCTTTATGCTCTCAGTCTTATGCATACAGAGGGCACTCAAACACTTCTACTGAACTAAAATAAACTGGATCTAATGGAATTATCATGGATTTACCTCTTTATTAATTATTTTATTTTATTTTATTTTATTTTATTTTATTTTATTTTATTTTATTTTATTTTATGTTAGAGAGTGTGTGCTAGTGGGGGAGGGGGCAGAGGACAAGAGAGAGGGAAAGAATATATCAAGCAGGCTCCATGCTTAGCATGGAGCCCCATGAAGAGCTCAATCCCATGACCCTGGGATCATGACCCAAACCAAAATCAAAAGTCAGATGCTCAACTGACTGAGCCATCCAGGTGCCTCAGATTTACCTCTTCAGCAAAGGAAGTGGGAAAAAGACATCCCAAGGAAGGAAAAAAAAAGCACAAGATTTTAAAAGACTGTAGTGAGTCTGGAGTAGAGTTTGGCAAAGCCTGCACACCTGGAGGGTAGACCATGGTCATGGAAAGCAAGGGCATGTTGCTTATAGAGTAATTGATGGGTGATGAGTTTGATCTAAATTGAGAATGACTTCAGATGCCATAGTAATCATTGTGTCCTTCTCTGTTCACCACAGGTATCCCAGGGATGTTTTAAGCATGGTAATGACATAGCTAGTCTTTATTTTTAAATTTTATTAAGTTTAATTAATGCAAAGGAAGAACTTTTGGGAGAAATAACTAAGTAAGAATATATTCCAATCAAGAAAATGAAAGCATAGATTAAAGCCATCAGAATGGAGAAAGGAAATATGTTCCAGATATGTTTCCAAGGTAAAACAGAATTTGTGGATATATTTTGTTAAGAATTATTTAATAAGGTTAATAATTGGTAGAAAAAGATTTGAGAAGTAGAGTGTGATTAACAGTTACAAAGGTCAGGGGGAAATAAAAAAGAACTTAAAATTGATGTTTGGACTTGGATAATGGGAAGTAATTGAAGACCAGAATGAGAATTCTTTCATGGGAGAGCTTACCTCAGAAGCAAACTCTAAGTTCAGGAGTGACTGGTAGAGGAAAGAAAGGCTAAAATGTTCTTCACACAATTCCCCATATCGTGAAAGAGATTTGAGGCAAAGCCTTAAAGGAGAGGACCAGTTAAAGGAAGGTCTATTTGTCTTTGCTTGGTTTTGCTCTTCTTTAGAAGATATTTTGAGTACGCTCACAGGCAAAAAGAAAGACATTAGTGAAAAGAAAGGGCTTGAATATACAGGAGGAAACATACTTACCTGGGAAAGTTTCTTAACAGAGAATTAAAATTAAAGAACTACTGAAACATGTCAAAAGAATTAAACATAGCTTCACTTTTATACAGCCTGTAAATCAAAATAATTGTCATCACACGCTTAGTATATATTTTTTCCATTGAATGACTCCAGTGACCTAAGATTTCATTACACAGTGTGGGTGTTGCACAGTGACTACTGTGCTCACACAGATCTTATTTCAGTTCTTCCAATCTAAGCATAACTGGGCTCAATTAATCATTCTTTATTACCAAATGCTTAAAAGAAGTCCCTCTACTGGGTATATCAAGAAAAGGAAAGCATTCCCTCCCACACCTCCAGCCTCTGGGTAGAAGCTTCTTGTAGATCTAAATTACAGACCTTGGGGATAAATAAAACTTCAAGCCAATAAGGAGTTAATATCTCCTCTGTGCATCATCTACACTGTCTACACATTTCTTATTCAGAGAGACCAGAGAGCAAGGTTGAGTCTCAGGGGGTCAATTTCTGAAGCTGTAAAGTCAAGTTCAGTAGCCCCATCTTTACACCAAGAAGACGGTAAGCAAGATCTAACTGACTGCCTTGCAACAAAATTCATGAGACGTAGATTTCTCTCTCTGGCTCCTTCACTCACGCACAGAAATGTAGCTTTTAACAATCATTAGCTAAACTGTATGAACTAACTTAAGAAAATACACTGAATCAATAAAACATAGGAATATTCTGCTTAGTGAAAAAATATTTTATGACATATTTTAGGCAAAAACGAGGCACTTTTTAACTCTTATAATGTTAAAAATTGTAAAGGCAAATTCTTTCAAGGAGAATTAAATATTTTCAGAGGAAAATTCCCATAGTCTGAAACATACATTGCCATTTCATCTCAATCCTTAAGGTGAAACACTCACAAATAGACCTTTTAAAAGGATCTTTACATATTCTTAAGTACATCCTATAAAATGATAATATATATGTAAATGCATATATGTAAAATATATGTAAATGCATTTATAATATGTTCAATTTACAGGCACCTTTATCAGAGTTATATGTATTAATTTAATTAAAAAAATAACTTTATAAATTGTAAATGGTGATTAAAATAGCATTTGTGGGAAATAAATGGAGAGTACAAATATCTTGAAAAATTAATTTTTTCAGATGAAGGAGCTAAAATATACCCATAGGACATACACATGCAGAGGCAGAAAATTACATATTAAAAATACATGCTTTAAAATTAATTGTCCATTTTCTTAGCATATTTTTCACATTATTTCTTACGTTTATTTTGCTAAGTTTTAAATATTCATCTTCCTCATTGTTTTCCTGTAGCTATTTACATTATCATGGTATAATAGAAAGCAAATTTTACAGGACTAGAATTGAATCATTTCTTCACCATTTACTATCTTTGCGACTCCTGGCAATTTACTCAGGCTGTATTTGCGTCCCACCCTAATGATAGAGATAATAAAACTCTTTATGTAGTTACTATTTGATCCTCCAAATGATGTGACCTATGTAAAAGACAGTGTATAATGCCAGCGTCTCTTCTAGTGTAAGAGGCGTCTTAGAAGCAATTTAAATAGACATTTGCTCTGGGTAGACTAATTTATGAAAATTCTCCCATGCCTCACCAGGTGTCCTGGTTTAGGGAACTGAGAGAGGAGATTTAGACCCCCACTTCCTTCCACCTCATGACAGGAGGTGGAACCTGCAAAGCCTACATCCTGCAAAGCCTACATTACAGCCCTGCACACTTAATGAGAAGGAACTCAATAAGTATTATGTGATATCTCCCCTTCTTAGACATACCAGGCTTCTAAATAAAGAAGTCCCCTAGGCGTCTGGGTGGCTCAGTCAGTTAAGATTCCGACTCTTGATTTTGGTGCAGATCATCATCTCATGGTTCAGGGGGGTTGGGCCCCATGTCAGGCTCTGTGCTGACAGAGCCAAACTCATCTGAGATACTATCTCTCACCTTCTTCTCACCTTCTCTCACCTCCCCTGCTCATGCACATGCATGCACTTTCTCTCAAAATCAATAAATAAACTTTTAAAAAAGTATCCTAACAATACTGGTAGACAATTTTTCATAATTTTTTTTTCCATATAAGAAGGAAACCCAACACATTCTTTTTGTCTTAAAAGGTCTGGTTCAGGGGTCCCTGGATGGTTCGGCTGGTTGGTTGTCCGACTTCGGCTTAGGTCATGATCTGGTTTGTGGGTTCGAGCCCCGTGTCAGGCTCTGTGCTGACAGCTCAGAGCCTGGAGCCTGCTTTGGATTCTGTGTCTCCCTCTCTCTCTGCCCCTCCCCCGCTCACGCTCTCTCTCTTTCTCTCTCAAAAATAAATAAACATTAAAAATTTTTTAAAAAAAGGTTTGGTTCCTCACTCATTCCTACTGAGAATTATCATATATATGTTATACATATTATTTAAGTTTTCAAAGAAGCAGAAAAAAAAATGAACTATCCTTCTTACTAAAACTGCCCTCCCCCCTCCAATACAACTCTTTTGTGATTCAGCAGACACCTCAGAATAATTCCTCAGGGCTATCATCATGAAGAACAATTAACTCTCCAAACACATGTGAGTTAGTTAAGGTGTTGAATAATAGAACACCAAATACAGAGATTCTGTTTATATAAATGTCTTGATAGGAAAGTTCAAATAGCTGTATTCTTTAATACAATGTTAATTTGATATATGTAACTTTGCTGACATAGAATTAACAGATCATGGACCTTGTTGTGAACTTGCATACAGCTCTGTCTTTCTGTTGGTGCCTTTGTTGCCTAGCTGTTCATAGCTGTTACTAAACATCATGTAATCAAAAGGGAGAATTAAAGTGACCTTGACATTTGTGAGCACTGTTGCAAGACAAACATGATATCTAATTTGATTCCATTTAAAATGTTTTGAATGATTCTAATCACTGATAAGTAGATCCACCATAGGTGATTCAAACTGATGTTTAAAGAATATAAAAAAAAAAAAAAAAGATGGTAAAAGGAAAGAAATGTATTCTTTGTACTAAGATCCTTCAGGAATGTCTGTTATTTAAATATGTGCATTACAGATGCTTAATCTTTCTATGTATCTCAAGTCTTGATGACAGATAACATCTGGAAAACTCAAAGGTATGAAACGTTAGGATATTTTGAAGGGAAAACCAATAAAAAAATCAATTCCTATATACAAAAAGTCCTTTTATGGTTAGCTTTGCAGGAATTCTTCCATAGATCTCAAAAATTTCTCTAGAATTTGCCAAGGAGTGCCTGGGAATGACAACCTTAACTTGCAATTGTCTTTCTCTTGTCAGTTTAAATCAGACCTTGAATACTATATCAGTTAGGTTTTTGAACTAAAGATCTTGAAATGGCTTTGATCTGACACAATTTTAAGACACAAGTCTGTCAAAATTGCCGAGTAAATATGACTTGCAGACTATTATGGGATTTCAGATCTCTCAATAAGACAGTTTCCAATGAAGTGGGCAGAACAATGCCCATTCAAAGGCATAGGAATACATCCCTCATTACAAAAATGTGTATTTATGTCATAGAAAAACGAATATCATATAAATTGTAGGAACTGAACTGAGAATTGTAAAGCTCATTCCCTGGCTTCATCATTCTGCACAGGTTGTTTATATGTGCAGACCTAATATTCTGTCATCAAAAAAGAGCTACTGCCATTTCTTTGATTATTCAGTCTAAACATATAATAAGTCTGCATGACTCTCTAAGCTTCTCTGAAACAAATGTTACCATACAGCAATAACAACAATATTGTTATTTTAAAACCAAACATAATTCTAAAATAGGTTCTTGGCTAGCTAAATTCTGCTGACAAGAACTTTTGATTATAAGTAAGAAATACATTTAAAAAGCTGTTAAAGTCAAAGCAATATCTCTGTACCAATTTCTGCAACTCATTTTCTTTGTAATTTTGCATGACTTCTCACTTCTTTCGGTAGGTAAGGTTTTCAGAAAATTCAACTTAAGAAAGAACTCAACAGAGGGGCCTCAACATGTTTAGTAAAAACCTTCCCTTGGGGCACCTGGGTGGCTCAGTCAGTTAAGCATCTGACTCGGTTTCAGTTCAGGTCATGATCCTGGGTTCATGAGTTCAAGCCCCACGTGGGGCTCTGCACTGACAGTGCAGAGCCTGCTTGGGATTCTCTGTCTCCCTCTCTCCCTCTGCTCCTCACCTTATCATGGTCTTTCTCTCTCAAAATAAATAAATAAATTATTTAAAAAAAAAAACAAAAAACAGGAGCGCCTGGGTGGCTCACTCGGTTAAACAACCTATTCCGGCTCAGGTCATGATCTCACAGTTTGTGGTTTAGAGCACCGCGACGGGCTCTGTGCTGACAGCTCAGAGCCTGGAGCCTGCTACCGATTCTGTGTCTTCCTCTCTTTCTGCTCCTCTCCCTGCTTACAGCCTGTCTCTCTCTCTCTCTCTCTCTCTCTCTCTCTCTCTCTCTCAAAAATAAACAAACATTAAAAAAAATTAAAAAACAAAAACAAAATTTTCTTTCAACACTTTCTTTTTTTCAACGTTTTTTTATTTATTTTTGGGACAGAGAGAGACAGAACATGAACGGGGGAGGGGCAGAGAGAGAGGGAGACACAGAATCGGAAACAGGCTCCAGGCTCCGACCCATCAGCCCAGAGCCTGTCGCGGGGCTCGAACTCACGGACCGCGAGATCGTGACCTGGCTGAAGTCGGACGCTTAACCGACTGCGCCACCCAGGCGCCCCAACACTTTCAATATTACATTTTTTCAGGTAGATACAGATGATCTTATTTTAAGTATTTTCTTTGTTTTCTTGCTTAAAATACTCTGCACAATTAGAAAGGCTGCACCTAAATTTGGACAGTGTGAATTATTCATCTAAACTATGTACAATTAAGATACAGTTTCGAAGAGAAAGGATATAAAACTCTCAAAGTATGGAGATAGCTGATTTTCTAACACCGTTATTGAATAAACCATGCAAATGATTTAAAATTCCAGAGAGCATATAAATTTATGGACTACCTAGATCTAGGTAGTAATTATTCTTAAGTTATTGTTATGTCTCTCAATTTATGATTTTTTAACTCAATGAATCCAAATAAACTAGATTTACTTAGCCTAGGTAAAGTTGTTGCTTTGTGCTGAAGTTCTTCTGAAATATTCTGGATAATCGATCTTTCCCTATGTCAGTTTCACATATAGTAGCAATATATCATCCATTCTCTGTTATAACTCTTCAAGTTGTCTATCTCTGAAATTGTAAGCATTTTGAAAGGGAAAGATTGTGTCAGAAAAAAAACTGTCAACAAAAAACAGATTTAGAGTTTAAAATGATGGTTTGGCTTTATGATTATTGTAATATTCTATTGAAATAAGAAAGAAAATGATTCATTACAATATTAGTTATAAAAGAAATTAGGTAGGAAATCAGCAAGCTGCGGAAGAAAATCTAACCAAGGCTGATTCATGAATATATATATGTATATATATATATATGTATGTGTGTGTGTGTGTGTGTGTGTGTATATATATATATATATTTTTTTTTTTTTTTTTTTTTTTTTTTGCTGTTTGAGTAAACTACTGCTGTTGAAATTATATAAAACTCATCAGTGGACTGTTTCCAAGGTAGAAAGTGTAGAAGAGGGGCACCTGGGTGGCTCAGTCCGTTAAAGCATCCAACTCTTGATTTCGGCTCAGGACACGATCTCACAGTTCATGAGTTCGAGTCCCATGTCATGTTCTGTACTGCTTGGGATTCTCTCTTCCTCTCTCTCTGCCCCTCCCCTGCTCTCTTTCTCTCTCTCTCTCAAATTAAATGAATAAACTTAAAAAAAAAAAAGTGTAGAAGAATCCCTAAGCAGTTTTGAAGCCAACACAGGGAAGAGAGGAGGCAGTGAGGGTCTGGATCCAAATCTTTATGAAGTCTCTGCTACTTGATCAATTCCACTTTCCTTGCCCTTCTGAAAATTTAGCATCAAATTAAGTTACCTCAAGGCAATAACTGCATTAACCCTTATAGTGTCAATAGTGACAGCCTTATTTACAATTCTGGTCTTGGTCTGTCACTGAAGTTCTAGTCTCTAGGGTCCTATGTGTAATTCTAGATTTGGATATGATCTCGGATACCACTTTCAAGTTTAAAGGCAGAAGCCTGGCCTAAGAACTGAGCTCTGCTCTGTTTTTATTCATTTCATAAACATTAATTATATACCTATTATGTTCCCAACATTAGGCATGACACACTGACACCACAAAGATTTATTGTATATATCCCCTGCCCTCAAAGAGATTGAAGTGCTAAATAATTGCTGAACAAGAGAGATGAGTAAATTATTACTTAGTATAATGGTGTAATAAGTGTTGTGTTAGAGAAACAGTGTGCCTTTGGAAGCACAGAAAGAGGTATATCCAACTCAGAAGGACAGTGAAGGTCTCAGTTGAATCAAAATCCAGATTACTAAAGGAAGGAAAGGCATTCCTGGATCAAAGTAAAGAAGAAATTAGTTAAATAGCAAAATGTGTTCTATTGTTGAAAGAAAGTTTCACCTGGAAGAGTGGAAGCATGTGAGTCTAGAAAGATTAGACGAAAAGAAATCATTTAAGGAATCTGAATCTGAATGTTAATCTATGAACTTTGAACTTTAATCCCAAAGCAACATTGAAGATCCATGCAAAAGAAAAATAGACTCAGATCTATACTTTAGGACCCTATTAAAATATAACCATATGTCATGATTTTTTTGTGTGTGTTTTTAGTTTTGTTTTCTTCATTTATTCCAACGTCCACCCCACTAAGCCAATGGTGGTGGTTAAACGTTGCCCCAGTCAAGAGATGTTATGATTCTTTATCCCATTATTCCTTCAAAAGAAAGCACAACTTCACATCTGAATAATCTCCTTAATCTCTTTGGAGAAAAGTTGAATGTCTTCAAACACTAATCTACCTCCCAGGAGAGCAAAACACAGAAGTGCTACAGTATGTAAACTTTCTAATCTGAAGACTAAAAGGTATTAGGGGAAGACCCTGTAAAAGAAAATCATATAACCAGTCTTGAATCTGTTGGGGTTGCATGGAAGGCGGATGACAGCTATGACTGTTTTGTTAATTTTTACAATGTTAGTCTTTGACCTAAATGTTGAAATTTCTGACTTTAGTTTTAGAAAGTAAATGCAATTATACCTATATTCATGCTCCAAGTAAAAGAATATGCATACCAATATTCACGTTAGCTCCTCAATAAGGCAAGTATGAGATCTTTTTAAAATATCCTTCCAAAGCCTTTTTTCGAATGGACTTGAATTAATTACTTCCTATATAACAAACATAATTTTTCTATTTAACATTTGTAAATGACCTACTCTAACTATAAAAGCAAAGGAATTTTATAATGATCAAATTACTGCTTTAAAAAGCTTTTAGATGGCACAAAAACAGACACATAGACCAATGGAATAGAATAGAAACCCCAGAACTAGACCCACAAACGTATGGCCAACTCATCTTTGACAAAGCAGGAAAGAACATCCAATGGAAAAAAGACAGTCTCTTTAACAAATGGTGCTGGGAGAACTGGACAGCAACATGCAGAAGGTTGAAACTAGACCACTTTCTCACACCATTCACAAAAATAAACTCAAAATGGATAAAGGACCTGAATGTGAGACAGGAAACCATCAAAACCTTAGAGGAGAAAGCAGGAAAAGACCTCTCTGACCTCAGCCGTAGCAATCTCTTACTCGACACATCCCCAAAGGCAAGGGAATTAAAAGCAAAAGTGAATTACTGGGACCTTATGAAGATCAAAAGCTTCTGCACAGCAAAGGAAACAACCAACAAAACGAAAAGGCAACCAACGGAATGGGAAAAGATATTTGCAAATGACATATCGGACAAAGGGCTAGTATCCAAAATCTATAAAGAGCTCACCAAACTCCACACCCGAAAAGCAAATAACCCAGTGAAGAAATGGGCAGAAAACATGAATAGACACTTCTCTAAAGAAGACATCCGGATGGCCAACAGGCACATGAAAAGATGTTCAGCGTCGCTCCTTATCAGGGAAATACAAATCAAAACCACACTCAGGTATCACCTCACGCCAGTCAGAGTGGCCAAAATGAACAAATCAGGAGACTATAGATGCTGGAGAGGATGTGGAGAAACGGGAACCCTCTTGCACTGTTGGTGGGAATGCAAATTGGTGCAGCCGCTCTGGAAAGCAGTGTGGAGGTTCCTCAGAAAATTAAAAATAGACCTACCCTATGACCCAGCAATAGCACTGCTAGGAATTTATCCAAGGGATACAGGAGTACTGATGCATAGGGGCACTTGTACCCCAATGTTCATAGCAGCACTCTCAACAATAGCCAAATTATGGAAAGAGCCTAAATGTCCATCAACTGATGAATGGATAAAGAAATTGTGGTTTATATACACAATGGAATACTACGTGGCAATGAGAAAAAATGAAATATGGCCTTTTGTAGCAACGTGGATGGAACTGGAGAGTGTGATGCTAAGTGAAATAAGCCATACAGAGAAAGACAGATACCATATGGTTTCACTCTTATGTGGATCCTGAGAAACTTAACAGGAACCCATGGGGGAGGGGAAGGAAAAAAAAAAGAGAAAAAAAAAGAGGTTAGAGTGGGAGAGAGCCAAAGCATAAGAGACTGTTAAAAACTGAGAACAGGGGCGCCTGGGTGGCGCAGTCGGTTAAGCGTCCGACTTCAGCCAGGTCACGATCTCGCGGTCCGTGAGTTCGAGCCCCGCGTCGGGCTCTGGGCTGGTGGCTCGGAGCCTGGAGCCTGTTTCCGATTCTGTGTCTCCCTCTCTCTCTGCCCCTCCCCCGTTCATGCTCTGTCTCTCTCTGTCCCAAAAATAAATAAAAACGTTGAAAAAAAAATTTTTTTTAAATAAAAACTGAGAACAAACTGAGGGTTGATGGGGGGTGGGAGGGAGGAGAGGGTGGGTGATGGGTATTGAGGAGGGCACCTTTTGGGATGAGCACTGGGTGTTGTATGGAAACCAATTTGACAATAAATTTCATATATAAAAAAAAATTAAACATGCAAATATACTTATCAACATTGAAATTTAAAAAAAATAAATAAATAAAAAATAAAAAGCTTTTAGATGGACATGCCATTCTAAGACCTGATATGCAGTTAAACAGTATAGCTCCTATGCACCTAGAACAGACTTAAGAATATGAAAATGTATAAACCAATGCCAGAATCTTTTCTTGATAGAAAGCTCTAGAATAGTGCCAAATCCTCTTTATATGGTCAGAGTTTTCAATCAATTTATCCATCTGTATAATAAATAGTAATATTATTAGGCATTGTCAATAAGATGTTTTACTTATGATTAACCTCCAGAATGTGAGACCCTTGATACTCATTTTAATAACCCCAAAATACATTAGTGTATTTTCAGCAGTGAAGTCGTTGACTTGCTTTATTTTACTATCTTATTTTCCAGTTAAAGGTACCTATTTGTCTCTACCAACAGAAATATCTTACAAGCATTATTAGTTGTTAATAAATCTTAAGAATAAGGATTTTGGGGCCGCCTAGGTGGCTCAGTTAAGCATCTGACTCTTGATTTCAGTTGAGGTCATGAACTCACAGTTTGTGAGTTTGTCACAGAGCCTGCTTGGGATTCTTGTCTCCCTCTCTGTCTGTCTGTCTCTCTCTCTCTCAAAAATAAATAAATAAACTTTAAAAAAAAAAAAAGGTTTTTTTTGTGGTTGGAAATATTTTCTAACTTACTATAGTCAATGGGAAGAGCACACATCAGTTTATAAAAAAATTTTAGTTTCACCAACCTTTAATAATAGATTTATTACATTGTTAATATACCATGTTATTGCCAGAGCTAGTTTCATTATTATTTACTGGGAAAAAAATCACTTTTGGCATCATTCCTTAAATAACAATGCAACCATATATTTTCTATATGGTAAACCCTATTAAAATCAATAATTTTCTAAGACTTATAAATGCTTGCTTTTATGGATATGAATGATTCATACAATAATTACTTTCCACACATGGTCATTTTGGTAATATCTTATCAGATCCAGTCTGAGTAAATTTAAGTTTGTTTCCTAATGGGTATTCCATGGTTCCTAGTAACTATAATTGAGAAAACAAGGTAAGGTTTCTGATGCAAAGCAACTTCTTGGCATTACTCATTTATTCTTTTTTTGTTTAGTTCATGATAACTTTAAAGGACAAAAATTTCCTCTCTTCTAAAGGATTCCAAGATATAACTTAATATGTAACTATGCATCTGTCAACAGTCTTAGAAATAACCATTAGAATCTTAGAAGGGAGCTTATGTAACTTAGGACCCATTCAATGGGTAATGTCCTTTGTTAGGATAGGATAAAACCACAAAAATACAAATAAAGCGGCAAATAAGCTGAACCCCTATTTCCTTTGGTAATCCTGATGGAAAAGGACAAGAGACAGTAGCACGTTTAGAAGTAGATGTACATAATATACACGCATCCCAGTAGAAGACCACTGTTGGAAATAGACTAAACATTACATATTCAGTTACTATCTGAGTTGTAAGAGGAGAGCCTTAATTATAATTATTATGACATCCCCCTTTCTACTTCAGGACTCAAGCTCTCTCTGCATTGTTTCTATTACTTGTTTTCATGCTGTGTGGCTACTCTTACACTTCCATTTTTTTGTGTGTGAATCGCTTTAATAAAAGGTAATACATTCAGCCCATCTTCGGTATCTTGTATATACTATTCATTAAGAAGACTGGGCAAGAGTAAGAAACCATTAACTATGAATAAGTGTTGGATAAAGTGGTCTGAATGAAGACTGGAGAATGTTGAGTGTGTTCCTTTGAGGAGACAGAAGGCCAGTAGTAATGGGAGACCAGCCCTGGTAGAAGGGCATTATAACGCAGGTTTTCAGGATACATCAGTATAAAGAAATTTAATTCCCGCCTTTGCTCAAACTTACGTATTTGAACATTCAATTCAATATTTTCACATAAACCTATCTTCTATAATTATAATGACTTTCAAGACAATGCCCTACCAGAGTCGAGAATACAGAAAGAGCTGTTGAATGGTAATAGCAATTTCCTTCAGTATCGTCATTCTTCACTATCAAAGAGTCAACACTTAGACAATAAGGGGTAAGGCTGAGATTCCAATCCAGTCAGTCAGCTTCTCTACTAACCAGGAGAGTGATTATGGTAAGCAAAATGAATGACTTGAAGGTATTGTGAGGATACTTTTAACATAATTTATATTCTTTCCATAATAAAATTGCAACGTTCTTCACTTAAGATGGTCTTTGAACACCATAAGTAAATTAACATGGGTATGGCTAGAGAATACCTAAGTAATGGTAGGAAAAATGCCTCTGGATTCTTCTTATATCTGAGCTTAATGCAAGGGCTTCAGAATTTTCTTATTGTATTTTCCTACTTCACTGAGATAAAAATGTATGAAACCACAAGAGCTACATATTTTATCATAAGAAGTTGAAATTAGACTAGGAGGTCAGAGAAAATAGAATTACTTGTTTTAATATAGATCCTGTAATATAATGTCAAAAGGTGTTTGTAACTCAGAGAAATTTTTTGTGATGTTGTGAATAAAAGGACATGGGATTATGTTAAAACCATATTTACGGTTTTGCCTCTTCCACTGAGGAGAAATGATAAACATGAAGAAAGATCAAACCTTTGATATTTCATATGAACACATTACAGTGTCCACTTTTCCACTGTTTCCCAGGAATTCTCTAGCAACCTACCATGGGGATGAAATTCCATTCCTGAAGGGAGAGGCTATACATAAAATTTCAATTTCAAAAGAAAAAAAATCTAAGTTCTCATGACTTTAAGGATATTATTTTTATTGTAATTGGCACATAATATATACTAAGAAATACTTTAGTAACTAAATAAATGAGTAAAAGAATAAATGCATATTGAGCCCTTTTGCTATTATATTTGTGTGTTTAAAATATGCATATGTTTGTTTGTGTGTATATACTGCGTATATATGTTTGATCATCATAAGCACTTGCAAGTTAACTCTTATAATACACTGTAAAAGAAAGAAGTCTCTACACAAGGCTGGAATTCTAACCAGAAGTAAAACAAAAACTGTTACCAGATACCAAATTTTTTGATAAATCTAAGCATCTAATTGGCTAGCTGGAGTTCATAGTTCTTAATTAGAGTTTCTCTATATAAAATAACCAAATAATCAAGAGTTAAGATAATTGTTTAAGATATATTTTTTAAACCCAAAAATGAACCCATAACCATATGGTCAATTAATCTTCAACAAAGCAGGAGAGAATATCCAATGGGAAAAAAGAATGACCCTTCAACAAATGGTGTTGGGAAAACTGGACAGCAATATTGCAAAGAATGAAACTGGGCCACTTTCTACACCAAACACAAAAATAAATTCAAACTGGATTAGAGACATAAATGTGAGACCTGAAACCATAAAAGTTCTAGAGGAGAACACAGGCAGTAATCTCTTTGACATCAGCCATAGTTACTTATTTCTAGATATGTCTCCTGAGGCAAGGGAAACAAAAACAAAAACAAACTATTGGGACTACATCAAAATAAAACTTTGGAAGGGGAGAAGATATTTGTAAATGATATATCTGATAAAGGGTTAATATCCAAAATATATGAAGACCTTATAAAACTCAACACCCAAAAAATGAATAATCCAATTAGAAATGGGCAGAAGACATGAATAGATATTTTTCCAAAGAAGACAACAAACACATGAAAAGATGCTCAATACCACTGGTCATCAGGGAAATGCAAATCAAAACTACAATGAGATATCACCTCACACCTGTCAGAATGGCTAAAATCAACAACACAAGAAACAACAGGTGTTGGTGAAGATATGGATAAAGGGAAACCCTGTTGCACTGTTGGTGGGAATGCAAACTGGTGCAGCTATTCTGGAAAACAGTATGAAGTTTCCTCAAAAAACTAAAAATAGAACTACCCCATGATCCAGCAATTGCACTACTAGGTATTTACCCAAAGAATACAAAAATACTAATTCAAAGGGATACATGCACCCAAAGTTTATAGCAGCATTATCTACAACAGCCAAATTAAGGAAACAGCCCAAGTGTCCATCAGCTGATGAATGGATAAAGAAGATGTGGTTTATACATACAATGGAATATTATTCAGCTATAAAAAAGAAAGAAATCTTGCCATATACAATGACATGGTTGGACCTACAGACTGTAATGCTAAGTGAAATAAGTCAGTAAGAGAAAGACAAATACCATATGATTTCTCTCATATGTGGAATTGAAGAAACAAAACAAACTAGCAAAGAGGAAAAAAAGAGAGACAAACCAAGAAATAGATTCTTAACTATAGAGAACAAACCGATGGTTACCCAGAGGGGAGGTGGGGGAGGATGGGTGAAATAGGTGATGGGGATTAAGGAGTGCACTTGCGATGAGCACTGGGTGATGTATGGAACTGTTGAATCACTATGTTGTACACCTGAAAGTAATGTTACACTGTATGTTAACTAACTGAAATTTAAATAAAAACTTTTAAAAACAGATACTTTTTTAGCATTTTAGAGATAGAAAGAGAAAAAATATATAGCATCTGTTTTTGGTACATACCATTCCTTTATGAATTCAATTCAAGAGGGTAGGTAGAGATAACGTGTTTCCTGTTCTTGTATCTGAAGCTTTCCACATTTCATCAGCAATGAGAATAAGGAGGAATAAAAGAGATCCTAGAATTGGCAGTGACTGCAGGATAAGGGGCCCAGATACATGATGGGACAGTCCTTCAGTGAAGATTTTCTTCCACCTGGTTTAATTTTACAGGAATTTTTTTTCTTTTTTTTTCTTTTTTAACTTTGAAATATGTTGTTTTTCTTCCTATTTTCTTGCTCAGTCTCATGATCAGTTCTGTTGGCAATGAATTATTCTTCCAAAATAACCCAAGAATTTCATTGAAAATAAGTTTTGAAATCACAAATGCATTTAAAAAAATCATTAAATAACTAGCAAAGGCTGAAGCAGATGCACTGTGCAAACAATCCTTTCTCTGGTGCATTTGTACACTAAGAGTGAGGTTTAGAAACTGTTTTGTTTTGAATATGTGAGAGAATGAATTGTATATTCACAATCATACATAAGCCCCATTTGGAGTGGTACTATAGAAGAAAAAAACAAACCTAAGAAACTATTCAAGTTGTCTTTTGGTATAAACCAACTAGCCATGCATAAAGAGAACACAGAATTCAATCTAACACTAGTGATTTAGCTTCACAACAAAAATAAGGCCTCCTTGAACATATGTGACATTTCTATCATGGAAATATTGTTGCATCGTTCTGTATCTTCAAGCAGTGTACCAGTCACTTAGTGCTCCCTCCCACTCTGGTGCCCACTCACAGCACTGTTATGCCTATACCAGAATTTCATTCTTAGACAGTTGTTGCAGTTTGTATTTGACCACCCCATGATGGCATAACCCTCAGTACACAGCGGAGTGCTGAGCATAGATCAGAAATTATATATATTAATTGACAGAGATTGATGGATCTATGGTTTCCTAATCTTTTCATGGCAAATTCCTTCTGGAAATAGTATACACTAGCTAGCATAAGGTAAAATTGGTGATTTTCTGAATGTCCTTCTATTTTCTGTAATTATAATCTATAGCCTCTACACATAGTGCAGAATGATGCAGGGCTCGATCTCATGAACTGAGATCATGAGCTGAATGGAAATTAAGAGTTGGACACTTAACTGAATCATCCAGGCACCCCAGAAGTGTATCTTTGACAAGTTTTTCCCAGTAATCTTTAAACCTCTTGGAACAAGCTTCAAACCAAATGAAATCCCATTCTAGAGAATTTTTTTTTTTAATATCAGGGCCCTGGTATATCAATACATTTTAATTATCCATGCATTTTTTTCACATTCAATTCCTGGGCAATTTATATTTTGTTTTAATATCAATATGTTCCAATTGGAATAATGAAGAAGTACAAACACTGTCTATTCTTTTTTCTTTTCCAAACTGCTACTTTTTAAACATTCATTTTGACCTTAGAAGCACCTTTGGCTGAAGACTAGCTTTATACAGACAATAAAGTATAATAACAAGACCTAAGACTGACATGACCAACCTCAGAATACCTTTGTTCTACAGATTTACAGCTCCTTCTTAACATAATAGTTTGGTTGCTGGGGACAGTTTGCTAAATATTTTATCCACCAACAGGCTGATTCACTTCTGGTAATAAATTTTCCCAGCTACTCTGGAAAATGCTAGCAATAAAAATTTCCACTGCAGGTAATGGAGTCATGCCTAGATAATAGTTTGAAAATATAAGAAGGATATAATACCTATTCATACCTCAGAAAAGAGAAGCAAAAATGTTGCCATGAAAACACACAGAAATTGAAAATCATGATACACACTTGCTGTGCTTAGAAAAGAAACATAACCCGTATTATTAAACATCTTTTCACACAACTGATTGGTACCTAGAAGCCTGTGCTTAACCCAAAGCCAATCCTATATGGACCTTTCTACTGATTTCTACTCATAACAAACATCTTCAGAATGATTGTGTTTTTAAAACTAAAAGAGGGGCGCCTGGGTGGCTCAGTCGGTTGAGCATCCGACTTCGGCTCAGGTCATGATCTCGCAGCTTGTGAGTTTGAGCCCCGCGTCGGGCTCTGTGCTGACAGCTCAGAGCCTGGAGCCTGTTTCAGATTCTGTGTCTCCCTCTCTCTCTGTCCCAACCCACTTGCATTCTGTCTCTGTCTCTCTCAAAAATAAACATTAAAAAAATTTTTAAAAATAAAATAAAATAAAATAAAACTAAAAGATATTTCCTGTATCCTAGATGTGTACATTTTCATTTAATCTCTTGAGAACCACTTAGTTTCAGTTTAAGCTTGAACAAGTTGCTTTTCTGCTAAGTATTTTCAAAATGTGTAAAAGAGTCACAATGATATTATTTCTTACTATTACCTCACAGGAATGCTGGGAAGATCAATTAAAGCACTGCTTGCTGACAACTTTGAAAAGTGCTATATAAACACAAGGTATTACAATTTTGCGGAATAAAGGTTATCTCAGGAAGTTTTAAATCTTGGAAATGATTTAAATGCATCAGAAGGCATTGGAATCATCTATAAAATCCATGTAATAATAATAATAATAATAATAATAATAATAATATATTTAAAATTATAAAATGGCAATGGAAGTGAGATTTCTAAACCTGATGCTGTTTCCTCCACCACCAACAACCTTTTGTAGTAAAAGGCAAATCTTTGGTAGATAACGACCACTAGACTAATACACCAATGACAGTGCTTTTGATACACATATGAAGAAAGAGCAGGCAGCATTATTTATCAAGTGCTATACTGTATGCCAGATCCTTTGCCAGTTGGTTTTAGGCAATGATCTCATGTAAGTCTTACAACAATATTTTTGGTATATGGGTATAATTTTAACTATTGTAGAAGTGAGGAAACAGTGTCAGACATATTTAATAACGTGCTCAAACCAAACAATTGTTCACTACCAGAGCTAAGTTTTCCGTTCTGGTCATCTGCTCTTTGCACTTCAACAGGTTGTAAATATTTATTTTAATGGTCATTGAGCAAAATAGAATTAATATGTCTCCTATATAATGAGAATTTAAATTTCCTAAAATGAGAGAGATTGCTGTGTATAAGAGTAAATACTTCCCTGTGTGCAAGTGAATATTACCTTGTATGCAGGTAGAATGTGTACACTGTCCAAGGTGTAGGTACATAACTGATATTTAGTTGTAAATGCCACTGTGCAGAAGGACAATTGACAGTGTTAACACAACAAGTAAAATGAAAACAATCTTGGAAGAAAATGACATTTGCAATGTGTGTGACCTGGATTAGTATCCTTAGTATGTAAAGAATTCTATTTTTTAAAAAACAATTATATAATTTTTTTAAAGGTGAGATACAAGTCAAAGAAGACAAGCAGTGATTTTACAGAGAAGAAATACAAATGTCCATTATGTGTTTTTAACGTTTAGTTTCCCTAGTAACAAAAAATTCAATTCCAAACAATAAGATATTTGTTGTCAATCAAATGCATATTTGAACCAGTGTTAATAAAATTAAGGGATGTTTATTTCTGGTTAGAGTGTAAATTGGTACAATATTCCAAAAGATTAAATTATAAATATGAACCCCAAATCTCGAAAATTTAAATTCTATTTGATCCAGAAATTCTTTCAGAAAATCACCTGAGGGAATTAAGCATCACTGTGTTAAAAATTTAGCAATGAGACTAAATATTCCTTGTAGTGCTGTTTTTCATGGTAAAAATATGGAAGTAAACTCAATAGCCATCTAATAAAGAATAGTTTTGGTAAATTTTAGTGCATTCATATACTGAACTGCTTTATAACTAATTAAAATAATATTGTGGAAAAATACATTATGATATTGAAAGATATTCACAAATTAACCAAAAAAATCAGATTACAAAAGAATACTGAGAATGATTATACTTTTGTTTATATACAGACAGCATGCATTTCATTTTTTCATCCAGAGAGGGAGATACGTATATAGAGAGATAGAAACAGATCTGTCCAGATAGCGATAGAACTAGAGACACGTTGGGAGAGACACAGACAGATATCCCACAGGGATAGACTTGGAGATAAAAACAGAGATCGAGATATCTACATAGGGCAATAGAAATATATCTATAAATACAGAGTTACAGATTTGGATATATTCAGATATAAATATACATATACATATATACACACATATATACATATATACATACATATATATATATATATATATATATACACACATATATATATACATATATATACACACACATATATCCAGCAAAAGTTTAGAAGTGGTTATCTCTAGGGAGTGAGGATTAGAGGTTTTCTATTTTGTTTATTTATATTATTTTGTTTAGAAATTTTCTAAGGTAGGGGCGCCTGGGTGGCGCAGTCGGTTAAGCGTCCGACTTCAGCCAGGTCACGATCTCGCGGTCGGTGAGTTCGAGCCCCGCGTCAGGCTCTGGGCTGATGGCTCGGAGCCTGGAGCCTGTTTCCGATTCTGTGTCTCCCTCTCTCTCTGCCCCTCCCCCGTTCATGCTCTGTCTCTCTCTGTCCCAAAAATAAATTAAAAAACGTTGAAAAAAAAAAAGAAATTTTCTAAGGTAAATATGTAATAATTTTTAAAAAGATAACCTGTAAAGACAAAAACTAACAAAGGTCAACGCTGTCTTACCAAGAACAGTGTCACTGCTGTTTTCTGTCAGCTGTTTCAATTCACAGCAAGAAGAAAGAATCAAGACCCTTTTAGTCTTCTCCAATCATAATCTAATTTTGGTTTGTTAACTGTACTGGTAATTAATTGGCATCATATTTGAAATTTTCCAGGTTTAAAGAAAAATCCTTAGAGACAATCACCTTTGGTGCATTTTTCTGGTTGGAGTATAAATTGGTACACATTTCAGAAGATTAATTTACAAATATGAAAGTGTGGAGAATGTAGTTACTTAGTTAATTTGATAAAATCAGTGAGGGTACATGTTAAAGCCAAAAGAGGTTAATAAATTAGAAGTCATGAAAATAAGAGCTCCAATTCAAAATTCTGCTATTTACTAGGTATGAAACCTTGAAATGTTTCCAAAAACTTCTTCCATCTCATTTTTTTTTCATTTATAAAATTGGGTTAAAAATATACCTGAACAGAGATATGTGAATACTGACTCTGATAATATGCATAAAATCTATAAAGGTTTATATAAGAATTACAATCAGTGTGATTATTATTATTCTAAAAATAAATCAGGAAATTAACAACTTGAGTTAATTATCATGTTTATATATCAGTACAAAATATTTAAACCTAACATTTTTAAGCCTTTAGGAAGGTATTTTACTATAGTAAACACAGATTTTTCCAATATTTTCCTACTATTTCTTTAATAGACTAGAAACACTGCACTGTAATTAGTAAAACTTCAAAGATATCAAGTTATATAAAATAAAATGGCATTTAGTTAAACTCAAAGAATAAATATATTCATTTCTAAAGAGTAAATATATTCATTTCTATTCCCTGCATACTACATTCTTGAACCAAGCTGGATATGTGTAAGAAGTGAGGTTCCTAAATTGGATGCCTCTCTTTAATTAGAATCCTCTGTTTAATTTTTGATTTGAGAACCCCATACTTCTATTGAAGTATCCAAGAATTAAACCACTTCAAGTGTATTCACAAAGAAAATTGAAAAATGTGGATGTCAAGAGTATCTAAGGGGCATCTCCTCTACCACGGATAATATATAATGGAAACTGCTCTCAAGGGGCTCATAATCATGTTGATTATATGTATACACACATATATATAAAATATATATACATTATTATTTACATATAAAACATACATGTATAAATATATATGTGTATATATAATGCACACAGGTTAATATATATATATGTATATGTATATTACATATATAATGCAAAACAGTAAAAGATTTTTAAAAATGCCATAGGAATTTACAAACATAAGATGTCATCCCAATCCTACTATTTTTAAATGATTAAGTACCACTCTTAGGCTCCTAGAATTAGGAAGTGGCATATTCAAATCTCTGCCATTTGATTTCAGAGCCTATGCTCTTAACCACTACAGAAGGGCTAACATCTGAACACTCCATGAACTCTCTTAGGTCATGTATATATCAGTATGCTTAAGTAGTCATTTCTCAAATGGTATAGAAGTATCCCCAGGGAGTTTCCTGGTCTGATATAAGGTCTTTATCACCAGTCTCTCACAGTAGTACTCCCAATGACAGGTTCCACTTAACTGATTATGATCACTTATCTAGTAACTTTCCAAATAAAGATTCATGTCTCCAAATATAAAGAACAAGAAAATTAGAAAATTAAATATGACTTCTAGCTGTGTCATTAATGCAATGGTCGTGAGGAAAGAACATTATATTAAGATCCAAACACCTGATTTCCCAACCTCTGAACATTCTCGGGAAATTTCTTTTCTGCTGAGGGTAGAAGCCTGGCCCAAGCCCATACCAGTTCTAAAATTAATAATTTTAATATAATTCAGCTCTTATAGATAAATATATACCCTCGCCCCCGTAGTTTGCTCCATTTATATTCTAGGGAAGATTTAGGATCAGGAAGTATCGATAATGACTCTGAAATTTCTCTACCCCCAAACTGAAGAAGCCACCATTGTGCTTTAAAACCACTTGGGAAGACTTTTCTTGGTGTGTGTATCGGGTCGGATGGAGGGAAGACTGGAAAGGGCAATGGATGAGAAATCTGGCCATTAGAAGGCAAGACCTTTGTGCCAAATGTGTGGCTGTTGAGCCACCTGCCATCGCTGTCATATGTCAGTTGTGCAGTTTAGGTAAATTGGAAGAACATGTGTAACAAAATAATAATAAAAAGAATTTAGCTGAGATGAGAAATAAGATGCATTTTTCTACTTCAATTTGCTTGGTATATTTTACCTCCTTGGTGATCTCTTAAAGTACTAAAATGTATATGAGTAAGTGAGATCTTTCCAATTTGTTTTCAACCTACATTTGTTCGTATAGTAGAAAAGAAGCTCAGTGAGTCAGCACGAGTCTTCAGGGCCAAGAGGTATTTTTAGTTCACCTTGAAACAAGTAGAATATAGTCCCTTAAAAAGCAGATTCATTTAGCAAAATGATACAATTTAAGATAAATGACAAAGTTCAAGAAATGAAGGAAAAGTGAACATCTCAAATTTCTCACATTAGACATGGCATTAATATAGAAATCATCTACATTGCATTCTAAGTGGAGTGGGCTTATTTGGTGATTGGCTCAACTAGTAAATTGGAATTGAAAAACTATAAAATAATTTTACAAGGTTTTTTAATGTTCGAAAGCACTTGAACTCATTTTATTTCATTCATGTAGTCATTCAACAATACCAACAAAATTGTCAAAATGCTTTCTACGTACCAACTACTTTGCTGTGTACTAGAGATGTGAAGATGAATAACCCTTTGTTAGTTCTTGTGCTTATGGAACTTGGAACTTCAGAAGGAAGACATATCACCCTACGAGTACACTTATGGCCCCATCCCTGCCAGAAGATATATGTTTACCAAGTATCCCCTCTATTAATTTCCAAAGCCGTCTCTGCAGGTTTTATTATCACTATTTTTGTGCGTTTTATTTACTACTGTAACTTAGTAACTCGGTTAAAATTTACAGGAACTGATTTAAATGCTATAGAATTACATATAATTTAACTAAAAATCTATATCAACTAATGAAAAATTGTATAGTATGTGTGAAAGAAAACTTTAAAAGAGAAGGAGGCTAGAATAGGAGAAGAGGTTAGAGAGATCTTGAAAATGTAAAAGTTTCTGTACACATTACTTCCCAAATTTCTTTAAGTTCTTGCTTTAATTCAGAAAAACCCAAAGCCAAAATTGTTGAGAAAGCAAAAATAAAATGTGAAATTTGTCAGTAGATGCGTACTCACATACATACTTTACCATTAAACCTCAAAGTAAGTAACCTTGCAAGGAAATAATTTGTCCAAGCCCCATCTGATAAACAACTATACTGAAGCACAAACCCAAACGTGTCTGTAACAGAACTCCTTGTTCTCAGTTACCACATAACAGGCTCCCCATCCCCATAATGAAAAGATAATACATAAAGGACAGATTAAACAAGAAAATATAATATCACCATTAGAATGTAAGCCCCAAAATCTTAATTGGTTAATTCTGGAAGACTGATTACAAAGTTTTGTAACAAAACAGCATCACAAATTAAAGTTAACTCACTATGCTCTATGTCAGCATTCCACTGATATATCAAATATTCATATATATATATATATATATGTATATATATTTTTTAATTACTCAAGAAAACAGTGAACAGAAGTGGGGTACATCCTGGTGATTTGTCTGTTAACATTCTACTGAAAATTAAGTGCCTATATAGTTCTGCTATAACACACTAAAGAAATATACTCTTTAGTCAGTCAATGCATAGGGTTTTATGTTAAGTAAGAAACTGTCACACATTCTCAGCATTCACTATGTAATACTCTTAAATTGATACCGTCTGTTAGAATGCTGTGTAATATAACTATAAAACAGACTCCAGCTGGCTCCCTTGGCTCAGAGTTCTGGAAAGCATGTAGACTTTCGGGAGTAGGAAAGCTCTAGATTCAAATCCTTGTGTGACTTTGGGCAAGTTTCAGCTTCTGAGTCTGCAAAATAGGATTGATAAAACCTACCAGCAGAACTATTTTCAGTATAAAATTATATGACTAAATAAAATGCTAATATATAGGAGGTTATCAATAAAATAGACTCTAGTTCCATCAGTAATTGAGTTAGGCTCTTCTTTAGAAGATTATCTTAATTACAGTGAAACCAGGAAAATAAAAATCCAACCTAGTAGGATTTAAAATATGACCTATGAATTTTTAAATATTGAATGTGGTTTTTACCTGTGTTTCATTTATATTAATGGGAGATGTGAAGTAAAGAGAACATGCAACATTTAACAATTTTACACTTAATTGGACATTTACTTTCCACACTCTTTATCAGTGATGAAGTTGGTAGGATTATTACAAATGAAATTGTCATCTCCAAATGGTTAATAATGTCTTGGATTTCAGATTAAGATATCTAAACCTGTGCTCTCTATCTTGGTAGCCACTGGCTATATCTGATTATTTAATTTTAAAGTAATCAAAATTAAATAAAATTTAAAATTCAGTTCCTCAGTTTCACTAGACACATTTCAAGTGCTTAATAAACACATGTGGCTAATTGCTACCATACTGGGTACTGCAAATATGGAACAGTTCCATCATTCCAGAATGTTCCATTGGACAACCCTGAAACAGGCTTTAATAGCAACTATTTTTAGCTTTGATTTTTTTCCCATACAAAATGGTCCAGTTTAAGACTTTCCAATAAGCTGAAATGGGATGTTTTTAAATAATATGTTACTATTATTATTAAACCAGTTGAGTCTTGGATGCCATCTTGTAAAGAGCGCCAATCACATTTCAACTGTCTAACATTTCTACCAGAAGTTTCTATATACGTTCAACCTCACTGCCTTTGGAATTACCTCTAAATTGTCACCATGCTGTTTCTTCTAATTCTTTTTTTGTCTTGTCCCTCTCTCCACTCTCACTGCCACTCTTATCAACCCTTTTCTCACTTCAATCTATCTTCCTAAGAAAAGCCATAGCAGCCTTCCAAAACACAGACAAGATGACACATCCAAGTACAAAATAAAGTGCAAACTCCTTAGCATAGCATTAAGAGACTTCATAAATCCTCACACACGCCACCAATGCCCTCATAATGCTTTGATAACTAACTACTCCTGAGTTTTTTTAAGGCTATTCCAAACACCTAAAAATAAGTTTGAGATCTTTAATTTTCATGACCTTCAGTTCCTCCATTATAAAGGAAAAAATATTTACTTTCAGAGATAACTTAGAGATTAAAGTTAAAGCATGTAATAAACCACTGCTGTTAATAACATTATCATCACCTTCTTTAACATTATCATTAATTTGGCTCTAGCCTCAGTCTTTAGTTGCATTCTCAAAGTGTTCTGCACAGACGAATTGGTAAAGACCCTTAAATTTCATTTCACTAGTGAAGGAAAATGGGTCAGACAAGGCACCATCCACTTGCCATGACAAATCATATCACTGAGGAGTAGCCGCAGGATACCAATGACTCTCTCATGACCACTAAACGTTACTCAAAGGCTGTTGAGTCCAATGCTATAAATGACCGTAAATTGTTTTTATAAGATTTCTGAATTTAGTGGAAAGATTTTTATCATACCTCTTCTATCTCCTGATGCAACAGCTCCCATCTGTAGTCTGCATGACTTATTGCCCAGGCACACTACAATAACAAACTTATCCAGTTGGCGATGTTATTCTATTACCACTAAATGAAAATTACTGGTGTATTATTACTCTAAAACTTATCTCAGTTTTCATTCTCAACTTTCATTTAAGCTTTTTAATCCTTCAAATTCATTTTTTTTCAGCTTTTCATGCAGCAACAATTTAGAAGCAGTCTTAAATGAAAATAGCTGCCTTTTGATATAATAAAAGCACTTGTTATTAGCAAACGCAAGGAATTTGCTGAATGACCGTAACAGGTTAATCTACTGGAATCTCAGCTTTCCTCACACATGGTTGTCTTTTGGGAAACAGTAAAATAATGCCAGAAAAACAATTTATAAAATGAAAGGTCTTAAAAAGTAGTGATTTTATCCTCATGGAAAATAGGTAGAAAGTCAGGTACTAAGTTGCTCTAATTAGAAAATCCTCAGTTTATATGGGAGGAGCCAAGATGGCAGAACAGCATGGAAATTTTTTGTGTGTCTTACATCCATGAAATACAGCCAGACCAACACTAAACCATCCTACACACATAGAAAACTGATTAAAGCATTAACACAACAATCTGCACAACCTGAACCACAGAATTCAGCAGGTACGTGGCGCAGAGTGGTGAACTTGGGGAGAGAGAATCCAGCGGTAGGAGGGGAGCCGCCTTTGCAGGCAGAGAGGTCAGAGACTGGGGAAGGGGGGAGAATACGGGAAAAGCACCCCTCCCCAAAAGCAGCTGGAGAGAAAGTGGAAAATTGGAAACAGCCGCAGGGCCTAAACTAAAAAGGGAGAAAGGAGAGGGTTTAAATTCCATTAAGACTGTAAACAAGGGGAGTGCAAAGGCTGCAACTCCACAGCTCAATACCTGGCGGTGCTCTGGTGGGAAGGGCGAATTCCCCAGGAGCAGAGTGGGGTCCGGAAGGTTCTCGGGCCACACGGGGAGAAACAGTTCCACTGCTGGCAGGACATTTGGTAGAGACTGTTGAAGCCACCTAGTCCCAGCAGACCCCAGAAAACGGCCACATTCACTGTTGCTGGAACAAGGTCGTTAAGGGTGAAGCCTGGTGCCAGATGTGTGTTGTGATTTTCCATAATCCCTGAAAAGCTGCTGCTACACTATCTTGCGAACTTTTTCTGGGGTGGGCTGGCACCTAGCCTCAGTCTCAGGGCACCAGCAGCAGCAGGGTCCAGCAGGCGTTCCTGGTGCAGCTGGCATTTGGCCATTGCTCAGTGAGACCCTCCCGCGGAGGGGCGGAACGGGTCAAAGCTGCAGTCCTTTGGAAGTAAGGGGCCGGGGAAAACAGCTGCATCTGAGACAAAACTCCGGAAAGAGGTACTGCCTGGGGCTTGGTCATGGACAGTGAAGAAGCAGGGAGTGGACAAAAGCTGAAAACAGAGGACAGGTGAGTGACTGCTGATCAGAGAGAACAAAGTTCCCTTACTAGAGACTGGATAGCTGGGTTATGCCATTTTCACCCCTCCGGCGCATGCGCATACACACCTACAAACGCGGCAACAATCTACCCCAGTAGGCAGGCAGTGCCATCTAGTGGAGAACAGAGCTGTTACACTGAGCCCCACCCAACTGGGCCATCCTCACTCTTTAAGAACACAAGTCTCACCGCCTACTTAGTTTATGGACTATAAAGCACTACAGTCTGACTTCTAGGGGAAAATGAAGTAATTTCAGTCCTATTTCAATCTGTTAGCAGGTCCATCTATTCAATTTTCTTTCCTTTTTTCTTTTTTTTCTCTTTTATACTTTTCTTTTTCTTGAATACAGAAAGAAAAAATTCATTTTTTTTCAATTTTTATTAAAAATAGTTTTCTTTAGGGGCGCCTGGGTGGCACAGTCGGTTAAGCGTCCAACTTCAGCCAGGTCACGATCTCGCGGTCCGTGAGTTCAAGCCCCGCATCAGGCTCTGGGCTGATGGCTCAGAGCCTGGAGCCTGTTTCTGATTCTGTGTCTCCCTCTCTCTCTGCCCCTCCCCGGTTCATGCTCTGTCTCTCTCTGTCCCAAAAATAAACGTTGAAAAAAAATTTTAAAAAAATATATATATATTTTTCTTTAATTTTTTATTGTATTTTTTAATTTTGTGTAAGTTTTTTCAAATTCTATCTTACTTCCATCATGCTATTTTAGT
This sequence comes from Puma concolor, assembly GCF_028749965.1. NCBI lineage: Eukaryota > Metazoa > Chordata > Mammalia > Carnivora > Felidae > Puma > Puma concolor. Next base: position 43,666,404 of record NC_141673.1, on the reverse strand, counting down.
CTACTTCAGTGTATTCACCTTTTCAAATTTTTGAATGATTTCCTGGTTTTCTTTTTTCTTTTTTTCTCTTTTTTTGTTTCTCTTCTTTTTCTTGAATGCAAAAAGTGAAAAACTTTATTTTTACTTTCAATTTCTATTAAAAATATTTTTCTTTAATTTTTTTACTATTCTTTTTGCTTTTATGTAAATTTTTTCAAATTCTATTTTACTTCCATCATTTTATTTTAGTCTACTACAGTGTATTCACTTTTTCACATTTTCAAATGATTTTTTTCTCTTTTCTCTTTTTCATTCCTTTTCTTTTTCTTGAATACAGAAAGAGAAAAAAATCATTTTTATTTTTAATTTTTATTAAAAATATTTTTCTTTAATTTTCTTACTAATATTTTCTTTACTTTTGTGTAAATTTTTTTCAAGTTCTATTTTACTCCCATCATCTCATTTTAGTCTACTTCAGTGATTTCATTTTTTCAAATTCTCAAACGATTTCCTTTCCCACCCCCCCTTTTTTTTTTCTCTAATCTGTCAAAACAATTTCAACACCCAGACCAAAAGATACCTAGGATCTGGCATCATTTATTAGATTCGTGTGTGTGTTTTTAATTTTTTAATTTTAATATGTTTTTAATTTTAATTTTTTTATTTTAATTTTTCTACCTCATTAATTCCTTTTCTTCATTCCAAATTACGAAATGAAGGAATTCACCCCAAAAGAAAGAGCACGAAGAAATGACAGCCAGGGATTTAACCAACACAGATACAAGCGAGATGTCTGAACCAGAATTTAGAATCACGATAATAAGAATACTAGCTGGAGTCGAAAATAGATTAGAATCCCTTTCTGCAGAGATAAAAGAAGTAAAAACTAGAAAGAATGAAATTAGGGGCGCCTGGGTGGCACAGTCGGTTAAGCGTCCGACTTCAGCCAGGTCACGATCTCGCGGTCCGTGAGTTCGAGCCCCGCGTCGGGCTCTGGGCTGATGGCTCAGAGCCTGGAGCCTGTTTCCGATTCTGTGTCTCCCTCTCTCTCTGCCCCTCCCCTGTTCATGCTCTGTCTCTCTCTGTCCCAAAAATAAAATAAACGTTGAAAAAAAAAATTAAAAAAAAAAAAGAAAGAATGAAATTAATAATGCTATAACTGGGTTCCAATCACGGATGGATGCAGCGGTGGCAAGGATGGATGAGGCAGAACAGAGAATCAGCGATACAGAGGACAAACTTATAGAGAATAACAAAGCAGAAAAAAAAGAGGGAGATTAAGGCAAATGAGCATGATTTAAGAATTAGAGAAATCAGGAGATAGGAGGAAGATGGCGGCGTAGGAGGACGCTGGGCTCACCGCGCGTCCTGCTGATCACTTAGATTCCACCTACACCTGCCTAAATAACCCAGAAAACCACCAGAGGATTAGCAGAACGGAGTCGCCGGAGCCAAGCGCAGACCAGAGGCCCACGGAAGAGGGTAGGAAGGGCGGCGAGGCGGTGCGCGCTCCACGGACTGGCAGGAGGGAGCCGGGGCGGAGGGGCGGCTCGCCGGCCAAGCAGAGCCCCTGAGTCTGGCTTGCAAAAAGCGGAGGGGCCTGACGGACTGTGTTCCGACAGCAAGCGCGACTTAGCGTCTGGGAGGTCATAAGTTAACAGCTCTGCTCAGAAAGCAGGAAGGCTGGAGGACAAAGGGAAGGAGAGCTGCTGAGCCCCCGGACGACAGAGCTCAGTTTGGTGGGGAACAAAGGCGCTCGCCAGCGCCATCTCCCCCGCCCATCCCCCAGCCAAAATCCCAAAGAGAACCAGTTCCTGCCAGGGAACTTGCTCGCTCCGCGCAAACACCCAACTCTGCTGCGCTTCTGCGGAGCCAAACCTCCGGCAGCGGATCTGACTCCCTCCTGCTGCCACAGGGCCCCTCCTGAAGTGGATCACCTAAGGAGAAGCAAGCTAAGCCTGCCCCTCCTGCCCCTGTGCACCTTGCCTACCCACCCCAGCTAAGACGCCAGATCCCCAGCATCACAAGCCTAGCAGTGTGCAAGTAGCCCAGACAGGCCACCCCACCCCACAGTGAATCCCGCCCCTAGGAGAGGGGAAGAGAAGGCACACACCAGTCTGACTGTGGACACAGCGGTGGGCTGGGGGCAGACATCAGGTCTGACTGCGGCTCCGCCCACCAACTCCAGTTATACACCACAGCACAGGGGAAGTGCCCTGCAGGTCCTCACCACGCCAGGGACTATCCAAAATGACCAAGCGGAAGAATTCCCCTCAGAAGAATCTCCAGGAAATAACAACAGCTAATGAGCTGATCAAAAAGGATTTAAATAATAGAACAGAAAGTGAATTTAGAATAATAGTCATAAAATTAATCGCTGGGCTTGAAAACAGTATAGCTGACAGCAGAGAATCTCTTGCTACAGAGATCAAGGGACTAAGGAATAGTCACGAGGAGCTGAAAAACGTTTTAAACGAAATGCATAACAAAATGGAAACCACCACGGCTCAGATTGAAGAGGCAGAGGAGAGAATAGGTGAACTAGAACATAAAGTTATGGAAAAAGAGGAAGCTGAGAAAAAGAGAGATAAAAAAATCCAGGAGTATGAGGGGAAAATTAGAGAACTAAGTGATACACTAAAAAGAAATAATATACGCATCATTGGTATCCCAGAGGAGGAAGAGAGAGGGAAAGGTGCTGAAGGGGTACTTGAAGAAATAATAGCTGAGAACTTCCCTGAACTGGGGAAGGAAAAAGGCATTGAAATCCAAGAGGCACAGAGAACTCCCTTCAGACATAACTTGAATCGATCTTCTGCACGACATATCATAGTGAAACTGGCAAAATACAAGGATAAAGAGAAAATTCTGAAAGCAGCAAGGGGTAAACGTGCCCTCACATATAAAGGGAGACCTGTAAGACTCGTGACCGATCTCTCTTTTGAAACTTGGCAGGCCAGAAAGAATTGGCACGAGATTTTCAGTGTGGTAGTCAGAAAAAATATGCAGCCGAGAATCCTTTATCCAGCAAGTCTGTCATTTAGAATAGAAGGAGAGATAAAGGTCTTCCCAAACAAACAAAAACTGAAGGAATTTGTCACCACTAAACCAGCCCTCCAAGAGATCCTAAGGGGGACCCTGTGAGACAAAGTACCAGAGACATCACTACAAGCATAAAACATACAGACATCACAATGACTCTAAACCCATATCTTTCTATAATAACACTGAATGTAAATGGATTAAATGTGCCAACCAAAAGACATAGGGTATCAGAATGGATAAAAAAACAAGACCCATCTATTTGCTGTCTACAAGAGACTCATTTTAGACCTGAGGACACCTTTAGATTGAGAGTGAGGGGATGGAGAACTAATTATCATGCTACTGGAAGCCAAAAGAAAGCTGGAGTAGCCATACTTCTATCAGACAAACTAGACTTTAAATTAAAGGCTGTAACAAGAGATGAAGAAGGACATTATATAATAGTGACAGGGTCTATCCATCAGGAAGAGCTAACAATTATAAATGTCTATGCGCCGAATACCGGAGCACCCAAATACATAAAACAATTACTCATAAACATAAGCAACCTTATTGAGAAGAATGTGGTAATTGCAGGGGACTTTAACACCCCACTTACAGAAATAGATCATCTAGACACACGGTCAATAAAGAAACAAGGGCCCTGAATGAGACATTGGATCAGATGGACTTGACAGATATATTTAGAACTCTGCATCCCAAAGCAACAGAATATACTTTCTTCTCGAGTGCACACGGAACATTCTCCAAGATAGATCATATACTGGGTCACAAAACAGCCCTTCATAAGTTTACAAGAATTGAAATCATACCATGCATACTTTCAGACCACAATGCTATGAAGCTTGAAATCAACCACAGAAAAAAGTCTGGAAAACCCCCAAAAGCATGGAGGTTAAAGAACACCCTACTAACGAATGAGTGGGTCAATCAGGCAATTCGAGAAGAAATTAAAAAATATATGGAAACAAACGAAAATGAAAATACAACAATCCAAACGCTTTGGGACGCAGCGAAGGCAGTCCTGAGAGGAAAATACATTGCAATCCAGGCCTATCTCCAGAAACAAGAAAAATCCCAAATACAAAATCTAACAGCACACCTAAAGGAAATAGAAGCAGAACAGCAAAGGCAGCCTAAACCCAGCAGAAGAAGAGAAATAATAAAGATCAGAGCAGAAATAAACAATATAGAATCTAAAAAAACTGTAGAGCAGATCAACGAAACCAAGAGTTGGTTTTTTGAAAAAATAAACAAAATTGACAAACCTCTAGCCAGGCTTCTCAAAAAGAAAAGGGAGATGACCCAAATAGATAAAATCATGAATGAAAATAGAATTATTAGAACCAATCCCTCAGAGATACAAACAATTATCAGGGAATACTATGAAAAATTATATGCCAACAAATTGGACAACCTGGAAGAAATGGACAAATTCCTGAACACCCACACTCTTCCAAAACTCAATCAGGAGGAAATAGAAAGCTTGAACAGACCCATAACCAGCGAAGAAATTGAATCGGTTATCAAAAATCTCCCAACAAATAAGAGTCCAGGACCAGACGGCTTCCCAGCGGAGTTCTACCAGATGTTTAAAGCAGAGATAATACCTATCCTTCTCAAGCTATTCCAAGAAATAGAAAGGGAAGGAAAACTTCCAGACTCATTCTATGAAGCCAGTATTACTTTGATTCCTAAACCGGACAGAGACCCAGTAAAAAAAGAGAACTACAGGCCAATATCCCTGATGAATATGGATGCAAAAATTCTCAATAAGATACTAGCAAATCGAATTCAACGGCATATAAAAAGAATTATTCACCATGATCAAGTGGGATTCATTCCTGGGATGCAGGACTGGTTCAACATTCACAAACGTGATACATCACATTAACAAAAAAAAAGAGAAAAACCATATGATCCTGTCAATCGATGCAGAAAAGGCCTTTGACAAAATCCAGCACCCTTTCTTAATAAAAACCCTTGAGAAAGTCGGGATAGAAGGAACATACTTAAATATCATAAAAGCCATTTATGAAAAGCCCACAGCTAACATCATCCTCAACGGGGAAAAACTGAGAGCTTTTTCCCTGAGATCAGGAACACGACAGGGATGCCCACTCTCACCGCTGTTGTTTAACATAGTGCTGGAAGTTCTAGCATCAGCAATCAGACAACAAAAGGAAATCAAAGGCATCAAAATTGGCAAAGATGAAGTCAAGCTTTCGCTTTTTGCAGATGACATGATATTATACATGGAAAATCCGATAGACTCCACCAAAGTCTGCTAGAACTGATACATGAATTCAGCAAAGTTGCAGGATACAAAATCAATGTACAGAAATCAGTTGCACTCTTATACACTAACAATGAAGCAACAGAAAGACAAATAAAGAAACTGATCCCATTCACAATTGCACCAAGAAGCATAAAATACCTAGGAATAAATCTAACCAAAGATGTAAAGGATCTGTATGCTGAAAACTATAGAAAGCTTATGAAGGTAATTGAAGAAGATTTAAAGAAATGGAAAGACATTCCCTGCTCATGGATTGGAAGAATAAATATTGTCAAAATGTCAATACCACCCAAAGCTATCTACACATTCAATGCAATCCCAATCAAAATTGCACGAGCATTTTTCTCGAAACTAGAACAAGCAATCCTAAAATTCATATGGAACCACAAAAGGCCCCGAATAGCCAAAGTAATTTTGAAGAAGAAGACCAAAGCAGGAGGCATCACAATCCCAGACTTTAGCCTCTACTACAAAGCTGTCATCATCAAGACAGCATGGTATTGGCACAAAAACAGACACATAGACCAATGGAATAGAATAGAAACCCCAGAACTAGACCCACAAACGTATGACCAACTAATCTTTGACAAAGCAGGAAAGAACATCCAATGGAAAAAAGACAGTCTTTTTAACAAATGGTGCTGGGAGAACTGGACAGCAACATGCAGAAGGTTGAAACTAGACCACTTTCTCACACCATTCACAAAAATAAACTCAAAATGGATAAAGGACCTGAATGTGAGACAGGAAACCATCAAAACCTTAGAGGAGAAAGCAGGAAAAGACCTCTCTGACCTCAGCCGTAGCAATCTCTTACTCGACACATCCCCAAAGGCAAGGGAATTAAAAGCAAAAGTGAATTACTGGGACCTTATGAAGATAAAAAGCTTCTGCACAGCAAAGGAAACAACCAACAAAACTAAAAGGCAACCAACGGAATGGGAAAAGATATTTGCAAATGACATATCGGACAAAGGGCTAGTATCCAAAATCTATAAAGAGCTCACCAAACTCCACACCCGAAAAACAAATAACCCAGTGAAGAAATGGGCAGAAAACATGAATAGACACTTCTCTAAAGAAGACATCCAGATGGCCAACAGGCACATGAAAAGATGTTCAGCGTCGCTCCTTATCAGGGAAATACAAATCAAAACCACACTCAGGTATCACCTCACGCCAGTCAGAGTGGCCAAAATGAACAAATCAGGAGACTATAGATGCTGGAGAGGATGTGGAGAAACAGGAACCCTCTTGCACTGTTGGTGGGAATGCAAATTGGTGCAGCCGCTCTGGAAAACAGTGTGGAGGTTCCTCAGAAAATTAAAAATAGACCTACCCTGTGACCCAGCAATAGCACTGCTAGGAATTTATCCAAGGGACACAGGAGTACTGATGCATAGGGGCACTTGTACCCCAATGTTCATAGCAGCACTCTCAACAATAGCCAAATTATGGAAAGAGCCTAAATGTCCATCAACTGATGAATGGATAAAGCAGTTGTGGTTTATATACACAATGGAATACTACGTGGCAATGAGAAAAAATGAAATATGGCCTTTTGTAGCAACGTGGATGGAACTGGAGAGTGTGATGCTAAGTGAAATAAGCCATACAGAGAAAGACAGATACCATATGGTTTCACTCTTATGTGGATCCTGAGAAACTTAACAGGAACCCATGGGGGAGGGAAAGGAAAAAAAAAAAAAGAAAAAAAAAGAGGTTAGAGTGGGAGAGAGCCAAAGCATAAGAGACTGTTGAGAACTGAGAACAAACTGAGGGTTGATGGGGGGTGGGAGGGAGGAGAGGGTGGGTGATGGGTATTGAGGAGGGCACCTTTTGGGATGAGCACTGGGTGTTGTATGGAAACCAATTTGACAATAAATTTCATATAGAAAGAAAGAAAGAAAGAAAGAAAGAAAGAAAGAAAGAAAGAAAGAAAGAAAGAAAGAAAGAAAGAAAGAAAGAAAGAAAGAAAGAAAGAAAGAAAGAAAGAAAGAAAGAAAGAAAGAAAGAAAGAAAGAAAGAAAGAAAGAAAGAAAGAAAGAAGAAAGAAAGAAAGAAAGAAAGAAAGAAAGAAAGAAAGAAAGAAAGAAAGAAAGAAAGAATTAGAGAAATCAGTGACTCATTAAAAAGGAACAACATCAGAATCATAGGGGTCCCAGAAGAGGAAGAGAGAGAAATAGGGGTAGAAGGGTTATGTGAGCAAATTGTAGCGGAAAACTTTCCTAACCTGGGGAAAGACACAGACATCAAAATCCAGGAAGCACAAAGGACCCCCATTAGATTCAACAAAAACCGACCAGCAACAAGGCATATCATAGTCAAATTCACAAAACATTCAAGCAATGAGAGAATCATGAAAGCAGCAAGGGAAAAAAAGTCCCTAACATATAAGTGAAGACAGATCAGGTTTGCAACAGACCTATCCACAGAAACTTGGCAGGCCAGAAAGGAGTGGCAGGATATATTCAATGTGCTGAATCAGAAAAATATGCAGCCAACAATTCTTTATCCAGCAAGGCTGTCATTCAAAATAGAAGGAGAGATAAAAAGGTTCCCAGACAAACAAAAATTAAAGGAGTTTATGACCACTAAACCAGCCCTGCAAGAAATTTTAAGGGGGGCTCTCTGAGGGGAGAAAAGATGAAAAAATACACACACACACACACACACACACACACACACACACACACACACACACCAAAAGCAACAAAGATTAGAAAAGACCAGAGAACACGACCAGAAACTCCAACTCTACAAGCATCATAATGGCAATAAACTCATATCTTTCAGTACTCACTCTAAATGTCAATGGACTCAATGCTCCAATCAAAAGACATAGGGTAACAGAATGGATAACAAAACAAGATCGATCTATATGCTGTTTACAAGAGACCCGCTTTAGACCTAAATACATCTTCAGATTGAAAATATGAGGATGGAGGAACATCTATCATGCTAATGAACAACAAAAGAAAGCCAGAGTAGCCATACTTATATCAGACAATCTAGACTTTAAAATAAAGACTGTATCAAGAGATGCAGAAGGGCATTATATCATAATCAAGGGGTCTATCCACCAAGAAGACCTAACAATTGGAAACATTTATGTGCCAAATGTGAAAGCACCCAAATATATAAATCAATTAATCACAAACATAAAGAAACTCATCAATAGTAGTACCATAATGGTAGGAGACTTCAACACCCCACTCACAACAATGGACAGCTCATCCCATCAAAAAATCAACAAGGAAACAATGGCTTTGAATGACACACTGGACCAGATTGACTTAACAGATATATTCAGAACATTTCATTCTAAAGCAGCAGAATATACATTCTTCTCCAGTGCACATGGAACGTTCTCCAGAACAGACCATATACTGGGACACATATCAGCCCTAAGTAAGTACAAAAAGATTGAGATAATACCGTGCATATTTTCAGACCACAATGTTATGAAACAGGAAATCAACCACAAGAAAAAATTTGGAAAGGTAATAAATACTTGGAGACTAAAGAACATCCTACTAAGGAATGAATGGGCTAACCAAGCAGTTAAGGAGGAAATTAAAAAATATATTGAAGTCAATGAAACTGATAACACCACAACCTAAAACCTCTGGGACACAGCAAAGGCAGTCATAAGAGGAAAGTATATAGCAATCCAGGCCTTCCTAAAGATGGAAGAAATATCTCAGATACACAACCTAACCTTGCACCTTAAGGAGCTGGAAAAAGAACAGCAAATAAAACCCAAAACTAGCAGAAAACAAGAAATAATAAAGATTAAAGCAGAAATTAACCCTATTGAAACCCAAAAAGACAGTAGAACAGGTCACTGAAACCAGAAGCTGGTTCTTTGAAAGAATTAACAAAATTGATAACCACTAGCCAGTTTGAAGAAAAGGAAAGGACCCAAATAAATACAATCAAGAATGAAAGAGGAGAGATAAAAACCAACACAGCAGAAATAAAAACAATAATAAGAGAATATTATGAACAATTATATGCCAATAAAACAGGCAATCTGGAACAAATGGACAAATTCCTAGAAACATATACACTACCAAAACTGAAACAGGAAGAAATAGAAAATTTGAACAGACCCATAATCAGTAAGGAAATCGAGTTAGTAATCAAAAATCTGCCAAAAAACAAGAGTCCAGGGCCAGATGACTTTCCAGAGGAATTCTACCAAACATTTAAGGAAGAGTTAACAACTATTCTCTTGAATCTGTTCCAAAAAATAGAAATGGAAGGAAAACTTCTAAACTCTTTCTATGAAGCCAGCATTACCTTGATTCCAAAACCAGACAGAGGCCCCACAAAAATGGAGAACTATAGACCAATTTCCCTGATGAACATGGATGCAAAAATCCTCAACAAGATATTAGCCGACCGGATCCAACAATACATTAAAAAAACTACTTACCACGACCAAGCAGGATTTATACCCGGGATGCAGGGCTGGTTCAATATCCGCAAAACAATTAACATAATTCATCACATCAATAAAAGAAAGGAAAAGAAGCATATGATCCTGACAACAGATGCAGAGAAAGCAGTTGAAAAAATACAGCATCCTTTCTTGATAAAAACACTCAAGAAAGTCGGGATAGAAGGAGCATATCTCAAGATCATAAAAGCCATATACAAATGACCCAAAGCTAATATCATCCTCAATGTGGAAAAACTGAGAGCTTTCCCCCTAAGGTCAGAAACAAGACAGGGATGTCCACTCTCACCACTGTTATTCAACATAGTATTGGAAGTCTTAGTCTCTGCAATCAGACAACACAAAGAAATAAAAGGCATCCAAATCGGCCAGGAGGAGGTCAAACTTTCCTCCTCGCAGATGACATGATACTCTATATGGAAAACCCAAAAGATTCCACCAAAAAACTGCTAGAATTGATTCATGAATTCAGCAAAGTTGCAGGATATAAAATCAACGCACAAAAATCAGTTGCATTCCTATACACCAACAATAAAGCAACAGAAAGAGAAATCAAGGAATCGATCCCATTTACAGTGGCACAAAAAAAAAAAAAAACATAAAATACCTAGGAATAAATCTAACCAAAGAGGTGAAAAATCTATACACAGAAAACTACAGAAAGCTTATGAAAGAAATTGAAGAAGACACAAAAAAATGGAAAAAGATTCCATGCTCCTGGATAGGAAGAACAAGTATTGTTAAAATGTCAATACTACCCAAAGCAATCTACATATTCAATGCAATCCCTATCAAAATAACACCAGCATTCTTCAGAGAGCTAGAACAAATAATCCTAAAATTTGTATGGAACCAGAAAAGACCCCAAATAGCCAAAGCAATCTTGAAAAAGAAAACCAAAGCAGGAGGCATCACAATCCCATACTTCAAGCTATACTACAAAGCTGTAATCATCAAGATAGTATGGTACCGGCACAAGAACAGACACTCAGAACAAGGGAACAGAATAGAGAACCCAGAAATGGACCTACAAACGTATGGCCAACTAATCTTTGACAAAGCAGGAAAGAATACCCAATGGAATAAAGACAGTCTCTTCAGCAAGTGGTGCTGGGAAAACTGGACAGCAACATGCAGAAGAATGAACCTGGACCACTTTCTTACACCATACACAAAAATAAACTCAAAATGGATGAAAGACCTCAATGTAAGACAGAAATCCATCAAAACCCTCAAGGAGAAAGCAGGCAACAACCTCTTTGATCTTGGCCGCAGCAACTTCTTATTCAACACGATTCTGGAGGCAAGGGAAACAAAAGCAAAAATGAACTACTGGGACCTCATCAAAATAAAATGCTTCTGCACAGTGAAGGAAATAATCAGAAAAACTAAAAGGCAACTGACAGAATGGGAGAAGATATTTCCAAACGACATATCAGATAAAGGGTTAGTGTCTAAAATCTATAAAGAACTTATCAAACTCAACATCCAAAAAACAAATAATCCAGTGAAGAAATGGGCAAAAGACATGAATAGACACTTCTCCAAGGAAGACATCCAGACGGCCAACCGACACATGAAAAAATGTTCAACATCACTCATCATCAGGGAAATAAAAATCAAAACCACAATGAGATATCACCTTACACCTGTCAGAATGGCTAACATTAACAACTCAGGCAACAACGGATGTTGGCAGGGATGTGGAGAAAGAGGATCTCTTTTGCATTGTTGGTGGGAATGCAAGCTGGTACAGCCACACTGGAAAAGAGTATGGAGGTTCCTCAAAAAACTAAAAATAGAACTACCCTACAACCCAGTAATTGCACTATAGGAATTTATCCACAGGATACAGGGGTGCTGTTTCAAAGGGACACATGCACCCCCATGTTTATAGCAGCACTATCAACAATAGCCAAAGTATGGAAAGAGCCCAAATGTCCAGCGATGGATGAATGGATAAAGAAGATGTGATAAATATATACAATGGAATATTACTTGGCAATCAAAAAGAATGAAATCTTGCCATTTGCAACTACGTGGATGGAACTGGAGGGTGTTATGTTAAGTGAAATTAGTCAGAGAAAGACAAAAATCATATGACTTCACTCATATAAGGACTTTAATAGACAAAACAGATGAACATAAGGGAAGGGAAACAAAAATAATATAAAAACAGGAAGGGGGACAAAACAGAAGAGACTCATAAATATGGAAAACAAACTGAGGGTTACTGGAGGGTTGTGGGAGGGGGGATGGGCTAAATGGGTAAGGGGCACTAAGGAATCTACTCCTGAAATCATTGTTGCACTATATGCTAACTAATTTGGATATAAATTAAAAAAAATAAAAAATAAAACAAGTTAAAAAAAGAAAATCCTCAGTTTATATGATGCAAACTATGTTTCTGTTGTGTTTTATTATATTTTCTAAACATAGTTTAAATTTTTTTTAATGTTTATTTTTGAGACAGAGACAGAGAGACAGAGAGACACAGCGTGAGCAGGGGAAGGGCAGAGAGAGAGGGAGACACAGAATACGAAGCAGGCCCCAGGCTCTGAGCTGTCAGCACAGAGCCAGACGCAGGGCTGGAACTCACAAACCAAACCGTGAGATCGTGACCTGAGCCGAAGTTGGACGCTTAATCGACTGGAGCCACCCAGGTGCCCCTCTAAACACAGTTTAGAAGTTGTTGGAATATGTGGATAACTCTCTCTCACTGGTGGAAAAAATATTTATGGTCCTTAAAAATAACCTACAAGTGAGTAGTTCCCTATATAGTGCTCAAATATAAAAAATATGTTGTATTCAGAAAACAGAATGCCATAAGGATTGCAAGCAAATCTAAAACTAGGTCTTTTAATATATATGCAAATCCTATCCATTTTGGTTGTAAGCCAGAATTTATAGGATCTCGGTTATTTTATCATTTATGGCAAATGTTCAACCACTCAACTGTGCTTACTAGTTGATTAAAAGGAATAGTATATATGCTGTATTTCTATATGATTTCCTTCAATTACTAGCATTCATTCTGTTACCATCATGTGTCTCAGAATGTGCTCCCTGGATCAACAGTATCACATCCACCTAAAAAGCTTGTTTGCCTGAAAAAATCTGAATTTTGGAGGTGGGGCCTGATCTGCATTTTAACAATCTCCCCAGATAAGTCAAATTTGAAAACACTGCACTATATTATTTAGAATTAAAGCAACTGAATGACAAAGCCAAAGGCAGATGAATGGCAAATAAATGTGGAACTTCATCTCTTTCCCCAATACTTATTTTAGATATAGAATGTAGTCAGTCTACATAATTACTCTTTAGAATAACAGACGTGGTTTTCAAATTTTCTTGACAAAGTTTCAGTAGTTTAAATAGTAAAATAGATTAATGCTGATATAGCCAACATAAATTTATTTGTAAAAATATCTTAATCAATGTAACAGTTCTCTGGGGGGGGAGCTTATTTTTCATTGCCTTGCAAATATATTCAAATATATTTTACTCAAGTTTGCATTAAAATTCATTGATGACAAGTTATATAAATATCTTCAAGGCAAATTAAATAAAGACATCTATTCCTGAAGAATGGGATTTTTCCCTTGGGTAAGCTATGATTATGGTAATTTTATTGTATAAAACTCTAAACAACAATGATAAAAAAATTAAAATTTTATACTTAAGGAAAATACATGAATAATTGTCAATCTTCCCTTCCCCTACCTCTTCATTTTCTGTCACAATCTCTAAATGAAACACACATTAAATATTACAATTTAGTCCTAAAAGAAACATTCTTTGAGTAAGAGGCACAAGTTAATAGCTTTGTTTGAAATTAAATCTAATATGGACATAGGCTTATTACATTCCAGTAGAAGTCATTCTTCTCTGTACGGTTCAATCACTTCATCACCAATTTTTATCACAAGATATGCCTATGACTTTAAAAGGTCAGGAATCCTACTTGTGATTGTAATTTGACCTTCAGATTTTATTAAGTTGGTTGAATAGCTATCTGTTTCTTCCTCTTCTATTTAAAACCTTTCAGGGAAATGAAAGTGGACACTGGAGAGAAACCAGTGCAGTAATTGAAATTGTACCTTTTTATCATTTCATTAATACATAGAACCAAAATACTCTGTCAACCATAAACATAAAAAGAAGAGTGCATATTCAGATAGAATGGTAGCAATTCATAATGAAATAAAATTCAGGAAAGTCTTCTTTGAAATCTGTTCTCTTTTTTCACAATGTCAATTGTCTCAGCAGTGTTAATTCTGTATATTTTACAAGATTAGTTTATATCCATAAAAGGGAAAAAAATATGTCAAGACATGCTCCTACCCTCATGTGATTGTGGAAAATCAATCTCTGAGAGAAGCTAATGGCCCAGAGGCCTGATTTCTTCAGATGCAACATCCACTCCCGTGAAAAATCAGACTGACTATTCACCACAGACTGTTCACTCGTGGATCAGTGGGATACGAAAAGACTTGAAGCCTTTTCCAGTTTATTCAGGGATAGAAGCACTCATTTCATCTAGAAGTATGGATAGCAACACATTACAAACTAAATTATTCTTAAACTGGAGACTGAATGAAGTTGTCAACAATGTTTACACTACAGCTGGGGCTGTTATTTGGGTAGGGAAATCCTAGCACAGCCCGACACTGACTAGAGCTTATTGCACTAATTTTGCTTCCACGCAAATGGCCAATGGCAACTAAAACCCATGGTTACCCACAAAATATTCAAGATTTTCAGAAAAAATTAAGTTTAGCATCCTTATTACCTCCAATAGTAAATATAGATCTACTGACCAGCAAGAAAACTGAAGTAATGTAAAAGATAAAGAAAGAAAGAAAGAAAGAAAGAAAGAAAGAAAGAAAGAAAGAAAGAAAGAAAGAAAGAAAGAAAGAAGGAAAGAAAGAAAGAAAGAAAGAAAAAGGAAGGAAGGAAAGAATGAAGGAAGGAAGGAGAAAACTGAGGTAATGTGAGACTGCTTTGCTAAAAGGTTCTACCTAAAGAGCTTCGTTTAATGTATTTGGAGTTACAACAATGCATGCGCTCAGTGTAGTGCTTTACTAGATATTTCTTTTAAATTTTTGATTATTTTCCAGTTACTGAAAAAAACACTCTTGCCTCTCTTTTGGGTTCAGAATATCAGTGTTGCACATTTAGTTACTGTTCACAATTTGGGTGGGTACAGCTTTCTGTTTGTTAAAAGTAACATTAGGGATGCTTGGGTGTTGGCAGGGATGGTTGAGTGCTGGACTTTGGCTCAAGTCATGATGTTGTGTTTCCGGTTCCTGAGTTCCAGCCCCATGTCAGGCTCATTGCTGTCACCCCAGAGCCTCCTTTGGATCCTCTGTCCCTCTGTCCCCCTATCTCTGCCCCTCCCCAGCTCACACTCTCTCTCTCTCAAAAATAAACATTTTTTTAAAGTAACTTTAAACGTGATTTCTTTTTCAAAGTTGTCTTTCAGTTTTTCAATTACATGAAATTTAAGCAAACATGAAGTACATATTAAAAATTAAAAGTTAGCTGCTCCTCCTACACCAATTGCAAGTAGTCCATCAACTATTATATAAATGGACCAGCATAAAACATTGCTCTACCAAGAAAATACACAGTTAATGAGTTGTTATGTTCAAGCAGAGCAAAGTAATAGCCTGATTTGTTAAAGGTGATATAGCAATATAGAAAAAATACTCTGCTCTTGTACACTTATAAATAAATGCACTTATTCTCATACTCTCCTAGCTTAAAAATTGAACCTGAATAGCAAATTCTCCCCCAACCCCTCAAAATTATATGCAGTAGTATTTTGTCTTCTCATTTCTTCTTTTTTAAATGTTTATCTGTTTGAGAGACAGAGAGAGCAGAGGAGGAGCAGAGAGGGGGATCAAGGGAAAGAATCCCAAGCAGGCTCGGCACTGTCCATAGGTGTTCAATCTCAGGAACCATGAGATCATGATCTGAGCTAAAATCAAGAGTATGACACTTAACTGGCTGAGCCACCCAGGCACTCCCTCTCTTTTTTTTGAATCTCATTTCAATCAGTTGTAAACATAACCCCTCCCCAGCTCAGGGAAATGTCTGGCTTACAAAGTCCTTCTTTTCATTTAACAAGAACGTTCACCTAACAGCAAGGTTTCCATAAGGACAATTCAAGAAGACATTGAGAAGTTTCCAGGAATTTTTGAACTGAATCAGAGCTGATAAGGATTAATTAGCTACATCTGTCCTCATGACAGTCCTGATTTGAGAACAATAACCAAATGAAAACTCTAGCAACAGAAATAGGCAGTGATAAAGACTTACTGCATCTCTCTCTCTCAAAGGTAAATCCCCACTGCAAAGACTCTAGAGAAACCAATGTTACAGTGGGATAGAGGATACATGACCCACTGTGCTTGGAAACACACCAATGAAGTCTAGGAACACCCAGCTCTTTTTAAAAGTTTAACGATTGGTGGGGCACTTGGGTGGCTCAGTCAGGTGTAAGTGTCCCACTTCAGCTCAGGTCATGATCTCAAGGTGGTGGGTTGGAGCCAGGGTCGGGCTCTGTGCTGACAACCTGGAGCCTGCTCTGGATTCTGTGTCTCCCTCTCTCACTCTGTTCTTCCCCCACTCATGCTCTCTCTCTCTCAAAAACTTAATAAACATTAAAAAAATATTTTTTAAAGTTTAACAATAGATAAAAACAGAAATTAACAACATCCCCTGTCCCCTTGATAGAAAAAAAAAAAAAAAAGGCTTAAAGCCATCATGCTTTACATAGAGTGGACTATATATTGTCAGCTTTCCAGTACTGACAGAGGATGATCTGTGTTTACTCATCTATATTTTACAGATAACAGAAGTATAACGATGGAAAAGTGTAAGAATGGAGAATGGTTTATAGCTAATCATCAGTCAAGAAAATTACACAATCATACTGACTGCTATCATTTCCAATTTATGATCTTAATCCTTAAGTGGCCCCTTAGTGTTGTCAGGCAATTCTATTATATAGCATTATAATACATATTATGTTCCTTAATCAGGTAAAGATGCATGAGTGTAGCCGCACAGGGCCCTCACTTAGAAGGTCCCATGCTTGGTGTAATGTTCAGCTGTCACTGTCTTGAATTTTTAACAATTTATTAACAAAACTCTCACATTTTGCATTTTTCTTCAGGCGCTGAAATTTATGTTGCCAGTGCTATTCCTAATCAAATCACTTTTATACTCTTCCACTCCCCCAAATGACTATTCCACACATTATTTTCTTTTATTTCTCCAGTGTCCTCTCCCTCTTTCTTGCTCTCAGTTTGATGGTTTGGGTGTCTTATTTTATTACCAAGAAGATGAAAACAATCAAAAGACAATTTTTACCTTTTCCTACAACTATGTTCGACAACCTACCTATATCTGTACCAATATAAACTTGGGTTTTCTCCTGTTAAATTGGGAAAATATTTCTTCCTTTTATCTAAAGCCACTTCTAACACCCAGGGAGCATGAGTTCTACCCAATGTTTGGCCAGTAAACCTGCCTAATTCTGGAAGACAGTATTAAGAAACCAATTTTGCCCTTACACCCGAACCACACTCTTCATTCCTACATTTATTAGTACTAAAGATAATATTTTTGGATCTCCATATATTCATTCTTTGTCTTATTTTTCAGAAAAAAAAATTGAGTTTTAGGAGTCTCTCAAAGATTTCAACAGAAATCAGTTAATAAATATTTGTTGAGTGAATGAACGAATGAATGAATGAGGTTAAGCACGTTTTTAAATATTTGATTACTTAATCTACCAAGTAACTTTATATTAAAAAATATAACCATGAATTCCTTACATAATTATGATATTTTATTCTTATCCCATTAGACAGGAATATGGATGGGTACTTTACCTGTGATTTCACCAACTGTAGGAATCCACTTCACATAAGATGGTGGTGGTCAAAGACTCAATTTACTTGAGAAAGTAATTTAGAATGAATGGCTTTTGGTAAAATGGTAAAGTCATGTATGACTCCATACAGCTTTACCCTCTCCCTCCCACAAGACATCTACTGCTTGAAGTCCCTAATTTTTTTCACAAATACCATGATGGATAAATCCCACAATTTGTACTTACGTTACACCACTTTGAACCAAGTCAACTGCAAACTGCTCAGCTCAATCTTATTTCCCATTAGAAGTAAATATACAGTTCAAGTTCCCCATGCCTGTAGGAGATTCAATTTACACATGAAAACAGAGAAGAATAAACTAGATGAATACTTTCTAATAGTGTTGGTTTCATGATAATACTTTAGGAACAGTGTGGGCGAAGTGGGGAAAGTAGTAAGTAATCCCAGTGGATTACATCCTATCAGAACAAAACTGCATTTACTTTCCTTATCCATTGAGTTTTCTCATAACACTTGTTTAAGATATTCTTCTGCTAAAAATTATATAAGCTCCTTTACAGTTCTAAATGCTTAAAATATTTTTGTTGAGTATAGGAAAAATTATATGGCCAATTTGTTACTCAAAGGATCTATACCAGAGAAAGAAATGGTATTGTTCTTCAGAAGAGGGAGTAACAGCAAAAAACAAGTGATTATATGGAAGAACAAGAGCAAAGAAGTGACTAATGAACAATGGAAGGAGGGGAATGAGAGCATATATGGAACTCTCTACACTTTCTGCTAAATTTTTCTATAAACCTAAACTCCTCAAAAACAAACAAACAAAACCTCGGTTTGTCCAGGGCTCAAAAACAAAACAAAAGAAAACAAAAGAAGACAAAATGATACTAGCAAAGTAATTCTACCTTATTAAAAAAAAATGCATTAGAAGCCATATAACATGGTTTTTAACAAAGACTTTGAATACAGTAAGACTAGCCTTTGCCCTTTACCATCTGCCTGACCTTGAAAATAAAATTTTTTAACTTCTCAAAACCTGTTTCATTATTTAAAAATAAAGACAAAAAAAAATAAAGACAATATTTGTACCTATGTGCTTGTGCTTGTTTTTCTTAATATGAAGTACTAAAAAATTAATGGTATCCTTCTACTTGTTCTCATAGAAATAAGAGCAGCATCAAGTTATGAGAGGGTTCAGTTTGAACCATGGTACAAATTTACTACCTTCTACCTACTAGAGTTCTGAAATAATTTTTATTTTATTATTTTATTATTATGAGTATGTATAATTAAGAAGTTTTGCTCATTTTCAAGCCTTAAAGAGGTGGTGAATTAAGAGCAATGAGACTCCAACCTGAAGTTCGTAAGCAGATGCTGTTCTTATCTAGATAAGAGCAATTTAAGAATATGGTTTGCTTGCTGAATATTTTATGTTAAAACACATTACCAACATTTAATGAAGAGAAGTTTGCTTCTGTTCTTCCTAATAAGAAGCATGAGAAGCTCTTTTAGTACCTACAAGTTTCACTGGGCACTTATGTTACTGTGCAATCTGTTGCTATTTGTAAAATATTTATTTCACATTACTCTGGTTGGTTGATTCAGGTTTTATTTCCACTGAGAACTACAGAGAAGCTTCTCAAACACATTCTAAACCTATCTAAAATCCCTCTTCTCTGTGGAATTCTTAAATTGTGTTGATCTGCTATGAGGAATTATTTCTCAGCAATCATACTGGAGGAATTCTGAAGTTATATAAAAGCATAAGCCAAGTGTGGTCTGAGAAAGGCTCACAAAGCTGCTGATACACGGAGTGGGGCTGTGACCTCACAGAACTTAGGAAGGTTCTCTTCTCTCTGTCCAGCTGATTCACTGTTTGACCTTGCACAAGGACTCTTTCTTATTGGATATAGCAAATGAGCAAAAGGTGTCAATATCTTCTACATTCTTTAATAACATCTTAGGGGTTGATAACCTTAAGATACAAATCTTAGAGGGGCGCCTGGGTGGGCAGTCGGTTAAACGTCCGACTTCAGCCAGGTCACGATCTCGCGGTCCGTGAGTTCGAGCCCCGCGTCGCGCTCTGGGCTGATGGCTCAGAGCCTGGAGCCTGTTTCCGATTCTGTGTCTCCCTCTCTCTCTGCCCCTCCCCCGTTCATGCTCTGTCTCTCTCTGTCCCAAAAATAAATAAACGTTGAAAAAAAAAATTAAAAAAAAAAAGATACAAATCTTAGAAAAGGAACTGCTGGAAAATGCAAAGCATCACTATTATTTATGCAAAGCAAGATGTGAAAACTGGAATGTATTAATTTGAAAAAAATGTGAGTAGTATCTACAAGGCTGGCACAAATGCAAGGTGCCATCTTTCTGAAATACATTTACTTTCTATTTCTAAGGCTCAAATGAGAGAAGGAAATTAAATATTGCACATACAAAGCCACAACTGTACAAGGCATTCAGAGATTTTGGACTTTAATCTAGTTCACATTCAAATAAAGTTCAGTTGCTCACACAGTTTTGCTTTGTTTTGTCCCTGAAAGGCCCAGCAGCTTGCCCAGCTGTCTATCGGTCATTCTTGATCATAGCTTTATTAGAAGAATTCTGTACTCCTGATATTTCCTTTGGAACTAAAAATGGTTAGACATTTATATTGCTTCTGATCTTATGAACATGAACATTACAAAGGAGACATTACTTAGAAATTCTTTTTTTTTTTTTATAAGTTTTACTTTTTATTTTTTTATTTTTTTTTTCAACGTTTTTATTTATTTTTTTTGGGACAGAGAGAGACAGAGCATGAACGGGGGAGGGGCAGAGAGAGAGGGAGACACAGAATCGGAAACAGGCTCCAGGCTCTGAGCCATCAGCCCAGAGCCTGACGCGGGGCTCGAACTCACGGACCGCGAGATCGTGACCTGGCTGAAGTCGGATGCTTAACCGACTGCGCCACCCAGGCGCCCCAGAAATTCTTATACAAACACATGGCATTTATAAGAATTCAACCTTGACTGAGTTATTATGGCTTCATTAGATAGCTGTTGAATGATTAATCATTTCAAGATAAAGGATTTAACTTTTGCTCAAGTACTAGATTACTATCACTCCCATCTCAATCTCAAGTCCCTATGGAATAACTTCAAATTAATAAACAAACAAAACATATCACAGGAAAAAAAACTGCCATATTTTGGACTTATAGCATTTGTCAGGATGAACAGAATAACTGTGAGCTGTGGGCTATTAGAGCAGTAGTCTAGAGTCAGAAGAGAGTTCTGACACCAAATGGTGGACTGACCTTGGGAAAATATCCGAGCTTCCATTTACACATAAAAATTGAAAGTGTTCACTTCCCTTCCTGTTAGAACCACTTTGCACATAACTTTCTTATTCCTGAGGTTCATCAGAAGATTTAATTTAATAAAAATATTTCTTTTTCTACATACTGTAAATAATCATGTGATTTCTAATAGTCTTTGCATAACTAAGAGCTAAAATAGGAAAAATTACCGGTGAATTGAAGATAAAACATGGTCAATCTGTTCTTCAAAGAGATCTACATCAGCAGCTTGCTCTTCCTTTGGTTTGTTTGTTATCACTATTATATACTTATTTTACAAATTTCAGAGTGTTCATATAGCAAAACATACTCTAAGAGTCCAAACCAATTGACAAAGTCCATAAGAAAAAGTGAAAATATGTAAGTAAATAAAGTTTCCTAAAGACATTACAAGTTGGATATATAATTTCACATATTGAATGTGAAATCGAATTTGATGTGGAAATAATATTTCTATAAAACAACACACATATTTTAGATGTCATTAAGTACTCATGGATCATATTGCTATTATCACGTCAGTGTTCTCCCTTCGTAACTGAATAGTGTTAACATACATTTAGAAAGTCTTAATGTAGTACAATGACACTGATTAGAACAAATCCAGAATTATAGCACATTTATATACATTTTTTTGTCTTAAGAATAAACCTGAAAAATTTTAATGTAAACACAACACAATTTTTAGATTATAAATTATAAGCTCTGTTACTGATCAAAGGGAAATTCGAAACTTAGTAATCAGATATTAAAAGAAATATAACAGAGAAAATAGGGGGAATTAGGAAGCAGTAAAGGTGTTTAAATAAAGCAGATTCCCAAATTTCATATACAAATATCAACTCAATTTGGATAATAGACCTGAATGTAAGAGCAAAGCTATACAACTTCTAGAAGAAATATGGGGGAAAAAAATCTTTGGGAAATTGGATAGACATTTTTTCTTATATAGGACACAAAACCCAGGAGTCACAAAAGCAATATATAATATATATATATATTATATATTAGTGTATATATTATATATATTATATATTAGTGTATATATTTTTATTTATTAGTGTATAAGACATTTTTTCTTATATAGGACACAAAACCCAGGAGTCACAAAAGCAATATATAATATATATATATATTATATATTAGTGTATATATTATATATTAGTGTATATATTATATATTAGTATATATACTAATATATATGATATTATTTATAAACTAATTTATTTATATATCTGATAATAAATTTGTATCCACAATATATAAAGAAATCATAACTCAATAGTATGAATCAACCCAATTTTAAAAAAGGACAAAATATTTAAACAGACAATTCATCTAATAAAAGATGATGATAATGAATAGGCACATGGAAAAATATTCAGTATTATTAGTCATTTGGAATATGCAAATTAAACCACAATGAGAAATTACTATAAAACTACTAGAATGCCTAAAATTAAGGGAGGGAAAGCAGACAATAAAAACTGCTGACAAGGATGCATTGAAACTGGAACTCTTATACATTTCCTAATGAGAATGCAAAATGGTACAACTACTTTGGAAATCAGTTTGACAGTTTCTTACAGACTTATAAACATATCTACCATATGAACCAATAATTCTATTCACCCAAGAGAATTGGAAATTTGGGTCAAAGGCCTATACACAAATTCTTCATTCACAATTTCCCAAAACTGGAAGCAACCCAAATGTCCATCAACAGATGAATAATTAAACCGATTGTGACAGATCCATAGAGTAAAAGCCTATACAGCAACAAAAAGCAACAACATTCATGAATCAGAAGCATCATCCTAATTGAAAGAAACCAGACACAAAAAGGTACACATTGTATAATGCCATTTATATGACATCTGGAAGAGATAGATCAGTGATTTCTAAGGGCTGAGATGGCTGGGCAGGGGCAAGGCTGAATATAATGGGGCATCACATTTTGGAATGATAGCAATCTTCTATCTTGAATCAGGTGTTGCTTCCAACTGTACACATTCATCAAAACTCACCAAATTCTGACCTAAAATGGGTTCTTTTTCTTTTTTGAAAGGAAAATTATACATCAATAAACATTTATTTTTTTTTTATTTTTTTTTCAACGTTTTTTATTTATTTTTGGGACAGAGAGAGACAGAGCATGAACGGGGGAGGGGCAGAGAGAGAGGGAGATACAGAGTCGGAAACAGGCTCCAGGCTCCGAGCCATCAGCCCAGAGCCTGACGCGGGGCTCGAACTCACGGACCGCGAGATCGTGACCTGGCTGAAGTCGGACGCTTAACCGACTGCGCCACCCAGGCGCCCCAATAAACATTTATTTTTAAAAAATAGGTCTATGGTTCAATCATAGAGGGCTAGTTTTTTAAAAAGTCATTGTAGAAATATATGCATAGGTACAAAATTCCTGGAATAATTCAGTTAATCAGACCTTTTCAGTATTACTTTAGAGAACCATGTGTGACTTCGACTTGGGAAAACTTATAAGGAAAAAGAAAGAGAATATTGCCAAACAACAACCAAAAAAATCTGGTAGGGAAGACATGTAGAAACCATAAAACAAATGTTGGAACATAAAATGCATATTAAAAGAGAAATATGGCTTTAGACAGCATTAATTCTCAGGACTCTTATCTTGATTAACTCTAGGGTGTCTCTAACCACACTTCTCTTCCTGCTGCCCTTCCTGGTGGCTGAGAATCAGTTATCTTCTCATGGGAATTGTTAATCCCTCTCTCCCCACAGTTTTTAAGGATTGGCACAGGGGTCCTTCCAGGTCAGACCAGAATTTCAAGAATAAGCAATGCAAATTGGCCTGATTAGAAGGTCATAGATTTGGTGGACTGTTCCACAAATTTATGTGCTTATTTCCTTATTGGTTGACTAGGGGAGGGAGAGGCACATATCATACAGTTTGGTCCATAAAATTACTGCTGATATGGTGCTTTGAGAAGTCCTTGGAAAGACAGGATTGGGTGAAACATAATGAAAATCTTATGAAGAAGCTTCTATTCCTGCCCTTTGGTGCACAGTCCAAGATGCCTAGAGTTGCAAAAGAAATGTCTCCATTAAAAATATAAGAAAAAAAGGGGGGGGGCATAGCTTTTCAGTTTCCCTTGGCATTAACTCACATATAAACATGATACTGTATTTTTTGGGTGGGATCATATGGACAATTTGATATTGGTCATGAAAATATATTCTTTCCAGATGACTTGAACAAAAGGGGAGTGTTTGTTCTAGAGGTTATGAATCAAGATCACTCTGAAACTGCAGGATCATCCCCCCGTGTAACCACAAAAAGATCAATGCTTAAGTGACAATTGACAAAGATTGGATTAATTGGATTTAACTCACATATCACATATTTGTCCATCTGCATTAAGAATTTTTTCTGAAGCTTTACATGTTTTAACACATTGCATCAAATTCCTATCCTTCTCCTTTTTATGAGATTTCTAACCTTGGGTCTGGTCACAAGTGAAAATTATATGGAAATATTGCTAAATGGGGGTCAGGAGACTTAAGTCCTTATCACCTCTGCAAATCTGAGCAAATCAATTAACCTCAATGGCACTCAGTTTCTTTTTAAGGGTTCTTTAAATGTTAAAATACCTAACTCTATTGGATGATAAATGAAAAGGAAGAAAATTTAGCTTTCTAAGCCTCTATGACATGACATTGAATTCAGATTATGTTATTTATAAAATCTTAAAGTCATAAAAATCTTTAACTTTTCAAAGTAATTTCACCTACATTACTTCATTTTTAGTTCACAAAGTTATTGTTTTTATATATTTTGAAAAAATTGTTTTTGCTTTCAAATGTTAATCATTGTATTAGCGAGAACTAGTAAATATTATATAAATGATATAGAAATATTTAGAACTACATATATATATGATATATAAAAATATATTTACCATATATTTATCAATATAACTTACTAGTGAGAACTCACTACCTAATAGCTTAGAGAAAAATAAACATATCCTGTATGTTGTCAATATAGCATGACTTATGATGATTCCTAATTCTTCTGGACAATAGTAGTTGTATCTCTGCGTTGGAAGAATATTAGCCAGTTTCACCGACATATATGCTACATACTTTTCTATGGTATTGAACAAGGAAGTCAGCCTTACCCTCCTGAGGAGAGCTGGCTGAAAGACATCCTCAATCACATTCTGGCATGTTAGTAAATTATAACACTGAATTATGTATGATAATTCTCTTTTAGGGAAAGAAACCACAAATAAAAGGAGAATGTTTCCTCTTCTCCATTACAAGACTATTGATAATTTTAAATCAATATTTCAACTGTGAATTGTTATTTTGGTGGCAGACTCATTTGGCATTTTGTACACGAGACTTTTCCACCTACTTTTAGGTCCTTTGTGTTGGGACTGCAAACCTTACACATATACAAAATTGGTAAGATAAGCTTTCTAATTAAGGAGATTTATAACCCATGTGCCATATACCTACTCAAAAATTCAATCCAACACAGATAGGAGGGCAGTTTTATCATGTTTTACTTGATAAAATACGGCTATTTTAATTACATTTTTCACTTTGATGAGATTGGTTAAATTTCAGGTCACACAGTGTGCAGAGACATACTATTTCATTCTGGGGCAGTATCACAGGTTGGAATTATTGTGGGAACACCTAAAGGAAGTTTTGATGTGATTTGCCAAGAAGCTGCATCTTGGTTCAGAGTTGGCCATTTGGTCTGTTACATCCTTTGAGAGTGCAGCTCTGAATTTAACAGAACAATAAATAAGAACTAGTTGATGCAGTGTGTGAGCCTAAAGAAACCGTGACCTCCACAAAAAGAACATCTCTAAAACAGAGGAAACTTAGCTAATCCCTAAGACAACCTTTTCTTCCTAAGAGCTAACTAATGTAAACATACTTCTTCCTTAGGAAACCAAAAGGACCCAAACTAAAGTTTCCTTGTTATCCACTTTAATACAAATTTTTCAAAGCTTTGGGTGTGCTACTGGTAATGCTATGGAGTTTTTCCTTATTCTCGGCACCAGGAGAAAACGATGAGACTATGAGCAGAAAAGGAAAATAAAAATTGCATACATATTCCTCTGTGGCCAAATTTAACAAGCCTTGAAATTGCTAGAAAATGAGATTTCATTTAAGAGGAAGAGATGGCATTTAAAACACCAAATCATCAAGTTCAAACTGCTTATCCCAGCAATGCAAACTGACAGCATATGCACACACATAATCAAATGGGAAATAATAATAGTACATCTCGATGGACTGCCCAGCACAAGAAAGTCAATGGCCCAAAAGATATGTCAAGAATAATTTCTTCACGTGCAGTGCTCTCATGCTGTGCTTTCACAGCATGATTTCATCAATGGAGAGTATATGAAACTCTTAGGCAATGAGACCGGATCTTTATTCTCACCCAGCCTCTTTATAAGGGAAGAAGAAATCAGGTTATTTTCCTAAAACAAGCAGCTCTTTTCTAAGAGGTAGTGGTGGCAGCTTTTTCTAAACAGCCATATTTCTGTGTATTCACACGAATCAAGAGTGAAGGAAAATAAGCTATTTTCCCAAAGAGAGTAGGGACAAAAAGAGAGAATTATACAGTGGGGCAGATTTGACTCTTTTCTTTTCCAGAGGAAAATTCCATCACTTGGAATAGTTTTTCAAATATAATCATTACATGCTAATTAGATGACTAAGGTGACATCTGCACTAGTTACATACCTCTAATTTTGGAGAGCCCCAGTTGCTACCCCAGGAAGAAAACACGCCAGCGGCCAAAATGGCCTTTAGTAAAAACTATATGTTGCCTGGACATTTCCTCAGAACTACCCCCATAATATTTTTTGCTAGTGGCCAAAGAAAAGTAGGGTTTCTTTTTTTAGAACTACCTCCATAATATTTATTACCAGTGGCCAAAGAAAAGTAGGATTTCTAATTATAGATGCTTATGTATATGTACAAACACATTTCTAATTATATGTGTGTGTATGTGTGTGTGTGTGTGTGTGTGTGTGTGTGTGTATATACACACACATATATATATATATATGTGTATATATATACATACACATTCATGTTGTTTTTGTGTTTTGGGGGTTTTTTGTTTTTCTTTTAATTTTTAAGATCAAAGAGCTTGTCTTAATGGAAGTAATTAGGGGTAGTGTAAAAAAAATTTACAAAATTTTTTTGTAATTTTTTTGTATTGCTATTTGGAAAAAAGTTCCAAATAGCAATATATGAAAGGGAATGTTTTGGTTTGAACCTCACATATGATATAAAAAACTGTGACTAGTACTTTCCTCAAGGCAGGTCTTCATAGTTGGGAGAAGAGCACTGGGACATGAGATGCAACAGCGAGTGCCAGCAGGACAGTCAGGATGCCAGGACAGGAGATTGAGAATGTTGAAGACATGTTCCAGCTTTTCCTAAGAGGGTACTGAATTGCTTGAAAAATAATCTCCAAGGACAAATAGAGGCTCTCCAAATAAAGACAATCAAAAGGGTTAAATCCAATTCCATGGAAAAGAAACAAGCCAATGAATGTTACTGGAAATTTCCAACTGTGAGTCAGAATGAATGTATGGACCTATATCCACTATTATTGTTCCCAAATGTATGAGGTTTCTTTCTTTCCTTATTGTTATTGAGGTAGAATTGTTAAATAAAGGCTAGGATTTGTCCTTATTCACTGTCTTGAAACCTGAAAATATAGCCATTCATAAAATTCCACCAGTTGAGCAACTTTCTGTAACATATTGAAGGAATAGTTCTACGCTCTGGGGACTGATCCTTATACTTCACTGCCAGAGTTATTGAGTGCTTGATTTACTTAATATCAACAATCCTGCAGAGCACTCTATATCTGTTGTCTCATTTGCTTATTATACCAGAGCTTTACAACGCATAAATATTCCATTTTAAAATGAAGTGCATGAAGTTTAATGTTAGTAACCTAAAGCCACACAGCTAGTATGAGAACTGGGACCAAAAATCTGATTCCAAAACCCCACATTTATTGAACAATGTAACACTTATATGCAGGGATTGGTACAGTGTGTTCTCTTCCAAAACATGGCCTGAGAGAATCAACATTAATGGTTGAATATAATCAAACTATCAAAATATATGTAATATAATCGAATATAGCAATATATAAAATGTAATCAAATATAACAATATATTTTATTTCTGAGCATAGTTTTGAAATATGTCTAGTTCATATATGAATTTAGTAATAATAAACTTTTACTTTGGGTTTATATTACCAGGTCCTGTTTTAAATGCTCTCCAAATATCCAAATGCTTTCAAAATATCAGCTTGTTTATCTTTATAACAGCCCTGTGCAGTATATATACATAAAAAAATTGACATACAGAATAGGTAAATAACTTGCCCAAAGTGAAACAAAATAAAAGATAGAGCCAGGTACAGCTAACCAAGAAGGTACAGCTCCAAACTCAAGAATCTTACCACTAGGTTGTATTGCCCTTTAAGTAATAAAAGCATGTTCTCAAAATTAATGACAATTATTACAATCAATTTATTCAACAAATATTTTTTGAGCACCTACTTTGCATCAGGCCCTAATCTAGGTGCTTGAGATGAAGCTAGGATCAAAACATAACAAAGCCTGCCTAGGGAAGTTGTATTCTAGTGAGGAAGTCTGAAAACAGGCATTATCAACAAGTGAAATGTATAGTATGTTAGTCTTTGGAGAAAAAGAAAGGAAATCAGTGGAGTAGGAAAGTCTAGGTGTACAGGGAGTGAAGATTTACTATTTTAAATCTCCCTGCTGCAAAGATGACATTTAAAGAGAGGACTGAAGGAGGTGAGTGTGTGAAACATGCAGATATCTGGGGGAAGATCATTCTACCAAAGGGATCAGCAAGTGCAAGGACCCTGAAGCTAAAGAATGCTTAACCTCTATGAGTAGCATCAAGAAGACCAGCATGAGGGGCATCTGGTTGGCTCAGTCAGTTAAGCGTCTGACTTTAGCTCAGGCCATATCTCATGGCTCATGAGTTCGAGCCCTGCTGAGCTGTGCTGACAGCTCAGAGCCTGGAGCCTGCTTTGGATTCTATGTCTCCCACCCTCTCTGCCCATCTCCCACTGTCACTCTGTCTCTCTCTCTCAAAAAATAAGTAAACATTAAAAAAAAACTTTTAAAAGAAGACCAGTGTAACAGAAGTAGAATAAACCAAGGGATAGATTAATAGAAGTGAAATCAGTGATAAATGGAAACCAAGGTCCATAGAGCCTTGGAAGGACTTGGCTTTTACTTTGAGAATAATGAGATGCCATTGTTGGATTTTGAGCTGAAGGGTATTCTGTTCAAGAATGGACCAGGAAGAAAGATGTCAAGGTGGGGAGGCCTGGTAGAAGGCTATTGTACAAATAAAAGTGAGATGATATTGACTTGGACTTGGGTAGTGGTGGTGGAGATAGAAGTAAGTATCAAATTCTAGATAAATTTTGAAGGTGCAGCAAATAGAATTCCTAAAGAATAGGTTATAGGGAGTAAAAAGAGAGAGAGGATGGGGCATCTGGGTGGCTCAGTCAGTTAAGCGTCCGACTTCAGCTCAGGTCATGATCTTACGGTTCGTGGGTTTGAGTCCTGCGTTGGGTTCTATGATGACAGCTCAGAGCCTGGAACCTGTTTCATATCCTTTGTCTCCCTCTCTCTCTGCTCCTCTCCTGCTCATGCTTTCGCTCTCTCTCTGTCTCTCTCTCTCTCTCTCAGAAATAAATAAATATTTTTTAAAATATTAAAAGAGAGAGAGAGAGAGGTTAAACTTGACTCCAGTGTTTTTGGCCCACACAAATCACAGGATTAAGTTGCCATATTTTGAGTTGGGGAAGACTTTTTAGAGAAGCAGGTGTAGAGATCACCAGAATTTCTTTTGGGGACATGTTAAGTCTGTCATGGAAGCTAAAAGGCAACTGGCAAGAGATGTCAATTAAAGCAATTGAATACAGGAATCTAGAGTTTAGAGAAAAGGCCTATCTGCATCAGCCTATTGGTAGAATTCAAATATCTTGGACTGGAAGAGATCACTACAGAGAGAAATAGAGTGACCTATTTGAGGACTGAGCTGCTAGAGAACTCAATAATTAGGACATTGGGCAGAAAACAGCAGGAGAGACTGAGAAGAAGCAGGCAGAAGGTGGAAGGGAAACTAGATGACCTGTAGAACAAATGCTTTGAGCAGGATGGAATGATCAATTGTACCAAATGCTGTTGACAAATGTTGGTGTTGTCAGGGATTGATGACGTCACATTCGTTTTAGCAACGGGAGGTCATTAGTGACCTTAAAAATAGTAGTCTCTGTGAAACTGAGGGCTGAAAGCCTGAGAGTAGTAGGTTCAAGCAAGACTCATAGGGTAGGGAAGATGAGAGGAAATAAGGACAGCTCTTAGGAAATGTTACTATAAAAGAGAGCAGAGAAATAAGGTTGTGGCTGAAACAAATTGTAGTATGTTTCATGCTGAAGAGAATTATTCCAACTGTAAGAGACGAAACAGTGAGAGAAGAGAGCAAGAGAGAAAGGAAAATTGTTGGAGAGGTGTCACCAGGGAGATGAGATAAATGCATGTACTTAACACAAGGAGAGAATGTTATCAGATAGAAGGAAAATTCATTCTTAGGAATAGGAGGGAAAGCAAAGAATGAGGATATGGGCACTCCATGCAGATACATGCACACACAGGTTTCTTTCAGATGGTGCTATTTTCACAGTGAAATAAAAAGCAATTAAAAAAACATCACCACCACCACCACTAGTACTGATTGAGTATCAACTATGTAGTAGGCACAGGGCTGAGTACATTATTTATGTCATGATCCTGACATTACTATGGAGAAAACTGATATCAGCAATAAAACAATTCATATAGTCAATTTCAAAAATACATTTTTAATTCATCACATGTTAATATTTAGGGAAAGCCAATATATGCAAGCACCAGTACATAGTAATGAATAGTAGTTTTTAGAATCAAGTCCATTTTCTGTCCGCAAATTTTTTCATTTATGTTAGCAAGATAAACCAAAAAAAGAATATAACACGAGGATATGATAAGAGTTGAAAGATTGTGTATAATTAAAAGAGCTTTTAATATGAAATTTATTATTAAGTCAAATACACATGGAAATAAAATATTTTCCATCTTTTACGTATTATACAAAGTATTTAGTCTATTTTACTAATCTGTCAGAAAGATTTCTCTAAAACTAATCTCTGATTAATGGCATGGCCAGTCAATCTTCTCAAATCTCTTTTAGATTTATGGTTTCAACTGAAGAGTAGAAGGAAAACAAAATGCATCTGTTTATTCAAATATGTTTGTCGCAAATAACTTCATGTAACATTTCTATAATTTTTAAGTGTAAAAATCAGAAGAGTAAAAGGAATATGATGATGGCAACCATAAAGAATATAAATTTTTAAGTAAGCAGAAGAGCAAACAGAGAAAAATAGGCCTAAGTCATTGATTTCTAAAATATTCAGGAAAAGCTACAAGAGAATTACTTTTACCCAATGCATATTAAAACATAGAGCTCTCCAGACACTTTTATTTTCTGAAAGCAGCAAGCAGAATCCTGCATATGAACCTCATTTACTTTGAAATCATGTATTCACTTCACAAAAGATAAAAAAAAAAAAAAAGAAAAGAAAAAGAACAGAAAAAAGAAAGAAAACAATTGCAGAGTAAAAAAAAAAAATAAAGTCACTTGAACCGTCCTTCAGCCCATGACCTCTGCGAGCTGACACCTTATTTTAATCAATAGTAAGAATGTTCGCTGAATAAATTAATAAATAAATGTCAAGCAGATATCTGGTACAGTGTTTTGGGTTATTTTCCACCCACCTCTTTGTACAATGACCTCTCCACAGCTACCTGAATATATCCAAGAAAATTAATTTACAGTCTGGATTATGACTCAGAATTACTAGTGTTAAAAAAAAAAAAAAAAACAGATATGCAATAGACTGTGTGACCTTGGGTAAGCTACTTAACTTTTCTGATCTTTACTTTCCATATCTACTAAATAGGAAAAATCTGTTTTAAATTTAATGAATCACTATAGGATATCATAGGATAATAATAATATTACAGGATAACAAGATAATACAAACAAAGTATTTAGAAAGGGGTCTGGAACAACACAAAATGAGATATCTGCTGTCATGATCATACCATTGTTTGCCTCATCTTTCCTAACCTCATTGTAATGATGCATTTCTCTCTCCTGCTTCATAAGTTTTAATAAGCTCAGAAACAACCATGTCCATTCTTAAGCAATTCTACCTCCCCAACTACTTTGTTCCTTAATACCTTATATTATGGCAGTGAGTTTGAGAGCAATTTTTAATGAAAAATCAGAGGAAGAAAGAATAGAGGGACTAAAATTGTTTCTGATTATAGCTATGTAAAATAATTATATTTTATAATTGTATTTGCATATTCGTGTTTACCCTTTTTCATGTTTATGAACTGAAGACTGTTTAGGAGCAGGAAAAGGAGACCCTGCCATCGTTTGCCCTCCAAAGCCTCTAGAACAATTTCTCCAATATTGTTTAACCACTCATCTTACAAGCAATTATTTGAAAAATAAGCTCAGAATTGGGACTACTATTTACCGTGACTAAGCCTTTAACTCCACTTGCCATTCCAAAACAGATGCTGAATTTCACAAACCCAGCAATTACAACTTGCCCCCACAAGCCCTCACAGCTCTTATAAGTGGATTCTTGGCTTAAATCTATTCTAAACCAAATAGGAAGCAGTGTGTTCATGAATCCAATGAGACAGTTTCAAGGCTGAGATAGTTTTCTTGGGCATGAACATTCAAGCAGTTCAGGGGAAATTCAAACTATTAGATTTAGCCATTAAACTTGACAGCAAATATCACTTCAAAGTAATATTTTCATATATATGCTAGAAAGAAGAGATGGACTTTCACAATTTCTCTGCCATCAAGTTTAGGGTAACTTGGGTAAAGAGTTATCTATCGGAAAGAGTACAAAGTTTAGAATCCAGACAAATTGGAGTTGAAATCTTAGGCACTTCCTAATGCAACTGTGGGCAAATAACTTATTTACTTATACCTCACCTTCTTCCCTTAAAATGGAGCAATTATTATAGATAGATAGATAGATAGATAGATAGATAGATAGATAGATAGAGATATTGATGTGAAGATTTAAAAGCAAACCTAACATAATAAACCTCATAAATGGTATTTACATTTTATGTATAACTAATCAGTCTTAAAGAAAGACCTCAGAGATTCTGGAGAGATTCTGAACTTAAACCTTAATTGCCACTATTCTGCTTGTGTTCTATGGTTCAAGACAACAGCCACTGAAGACAAATTGTTTACTCTCCTGTGTCTTATTGGAGTCCAGAAACCAATGGCCTCATTCACCCAAAGATAACTTCTGAGAAGACCTGAGTTATTTTAGGGAGGTCATGTTCATGTGGGGTCTGAGAACTTATAGGGGAGCCATAATTAAGGACATGTTGCTGACCATCTTTGAAGTTAAGTGGGTATTAAGGCTTGCATTGCCCCCCAGCAGGTCTGGGAGCATCTGAGAAGATCCTTCATGGTGCTTCATCAGATTTCAAGTCCATGTCTATTCACTGAAGACCCAAAGGAATGAAAGTCTATTGGGCTTATATCCTTCCATTGGTTGGCCAAGCACTTATGAGCCCTCATAACCTGACTTGATGGCCACCAACAGGCAATGAAACCCAAACACCTGCGGGAGGAATTTCAAGCAGGACATCCAAACTGAAAGCTTTTATTTTCAATAGTTCGCTAAGAAGAATCTGATAATAACTTGAAGCTAATAAAAAGCAGTAAGACCATATACGGGTATTCCTTAGGTCTTAAAAAGTAATCTGGAATTTAAAAAAAAATCAGTATAGGAAACAAAAGTGAACATGACAACATTTAAGAATTGGCAAAGATGAATGAACAAGAATATCTCAAAACAGAAAAAAAAAATACAAGAATATAAAACATCACGGGAGAAGAGTTAAGAGTCTGAAGGAAAAATACAGGAGATTTGATATGCAAATAATAAGAGTTTCAGATGAAAGAAAAGGAACAGATGGAAGAGAGAGAATAATCAAGCCAACAATAGACAAAATGTTTTTTGAGCTACAGACCGAAAAATTCACCACATCCCAGAAAGGACTAATGGAAAAGCAAAATCTTATTTTTATATGTATTCCTGTAAGTTATTCTGAATTTCTAAAATGAGGTAAACTCTTTTAAGTTTTCATACAAAGTAACTAACTTTTGCCATAAAAAAGCATCAGACTAGCCTTCGAACTTACCTGGCATCCCAAAAGGGAAAAGAAGCTAATACAGACCTGTGAGAAAAGGACTGTGATCAAGAACTCACCCAGACAAGACACCTATCACCTGGGAAAATAAAAATGTATCTCTGGATAGGCAGAGATGTCACCCATGTAATCCCATCTGAGGAAAATACATGCGAAGGTGCCAAAACTCAAGTGAGCAAGAACGGAGACTATGGGACAGGGGCAGAGGAGAGGAAAGAATGGAGAGCCATAAGCCTTGTAAAGCACAAAGATAAATCTACATGGATGATCTCCTTGTAGAGGCTGACAATTAATATGCTATGTAATAAATATACCTTCCTTTTCTGAGATCTTTTAACATAGTGTGTTTACCTAAAAAATGTTACATGTATAAAAATAAAGCACAATAAGAAAACGAATACTCGTGAACCAACCACGTGACTGTCCCCACACCTCGACTAGGCTACAATTCCTTTGGCTGACTCTACCAGCAGTGACCACCATCACTTTCTTGCTCTTTCTAAATTTATGGTTTTTTTTAAACATAGGTATCTCTATGTGATATACTCTTTGCTTTTCTTGTTTTTTAAGATTTATAAAAACTAGTATTAGATTATATGCAATTTTCTGGAACTTATTTTGATGCAATAATATGCTCCTTAAATTCATGCATGTTTTTCTGTGGATGATCTGCTTTCACAGCAGGATAACAACCCATTGCATGAACCCACTGCAAAGTTTGTCCATTTTCTTTTTGGAGAATTCTGGTGGTTAGCAGTTACAAACTGTATTGCTATGAAAACTTTCATTCATACTTCCTGGTGTAATAGTTTCTCTAAGGAATATGTTTAGATAAGTATATCAATTTATTGTATATTAATAGATATTCTACCAGGTAATGCCAGTTTTCATTGGGGCTTTCATTGGGGCAAATCTAGGGCTTTTAGCTCATTCTTTCTATTCTGCTGGTGCTTACTTTCCTATTTACATTGTTACTTTTCAAATTCATATTTTGTGATTATTTTAAAAAAGAAACAAGTACAATGTTTCTTGGATTAAGTAGGGCACTTGCCATGATGAGCACTGGGTGTTGTATGGAAGTGTTGAATCACTATACTGCACACCTGAAACTAATATTATACTGTGTGTTAACTAAGTGGGATTGAAAGAAAAATCTTAAAAAAAAGAACCTCCTTACTTAGTGACAATACCAAATTTTGACAACTTTCAAATAAAGCTTATATACTATTGCTGTCCAAGTATTAAATAGGCACAACATGTAATCATAAAAATCATAATTTACAAAGATCTTCTATAAGCTTTGCTTATATTTATATTTAGCTTATATTTATAAGTTAAATATAAAAAGTTAAATTTGATAAAAGTACATAAGCCTTGATAATTCTACAACTACAGTATGAGAGGTTAATTTATGTCTTTCTGAGTAGGACAGAATACAGAGCAAAACGATTTTTTAAGGAATGAGGGGTCTGAAAAATACAACTAAAAAATTCAGTTATGTTAACCTATACTTTCTATCCATCTTTGAATCTATCTAATAATGTTTTATACTTTTAGTACTGAATTTCTATTCATGTCTCAGGACCAAGTAATATTTATAAAAATGCACCATGTACTTGGCAATAAAAAATTTACTATATATTTTAAATTTTTTAAATTAAGAAATTTTACAGGCTATCAACAAATAAGTTTAGAAATGATGAAAAGATAACTGACAAGCTTACTAAAAGGACATTTTCTAAATGTTTTTCTTAACCCCTGCCATAAAAACTAATCAAAACTAAATGTACAAAATGTTTTTTAAAAATAGAAAGAAAATTTATTTTAGAAATAATTGGAGATCTACTCAGAGGGAATCTTACAGATCTGAGTATCATAATTATTAATAAATAAGAACTGAAAAAATAGTTTGGTACTTGTCTTAAGAAATAGGAAGATAAAAAATAAACAAATAGACTAAGGAAGATGTAATTAATAAAGATAAATACTAAAATAAAAGAAGTACAAAATAAAAAGGGAACTTCTACTTTCCAAAATATCTTTTGATATTCTCTTCTAGCTGCCTTTATTTTCCAAGTGTCCATTAATTACATTTTATAATTAACTATGATAACACATTCATAATACTGAAGGGTTTTGAGTTTTTAGAAAGATGGTCATAATTAATTTGTCATTGTTACTTTAGCTTATTACAGGTCACAAACTCAAATGTCTGAAGAGATCAGGTAAGGTACATAATTAGGTGCAGGAAGACAGGTGGAGGGTACCTTAGGAAAGGCTGTGCACTCCCTATGCGGGGGAATATACTGGCTGATCTTAAAGGGGCTGCCACCAGCATCACGCAAACACTGCCACCTGGGAGTGTGGGCCCAAGACAGCCACAGCTTTCAACTTTTCAAAAGATGCCCACTCAGCTTTCAACTTTTCAAAAGATGCCCACTAAGTCACTTTTGTTTTATTTTGTTTTGCTTTTACATGAAATTACTTGGCAACTAACTTAAAATTTTTTAAATAGAGTAAGACACTATACTGTATTACCTAAAACTCATGAGCCAAATAAAGCAAACCTACAGCTAAACTTGGTCCATGGGCAACTTATTTTCACTTTCTGCCTTTAAACCTAAAATTTAGTGCTCCAAAAAGTGTTATAACAAACAGAAAGAGCAAATGGTGATTTCATTTTTAAAGTTCCCTCAACAAGTTATCCCATACATTTTGTTTGGAAAATTAGACAACTTTTACACACTCCTGTTGTTTAAAAGAAAATAGACTTTCTATAGATAAAATTAAAAAATTATGAAAATATTGAATATCCAAATCACATTAGATTTTGTATCTTTAAGTAATTTTTAGAAAGCTTTTCTATTAAAACAGAAAATGTTGGGGCGCCTGGGTGGCGCAGTCGGTTAAGCGTCCGACTTCAGCCAGGTCACGATCTCGCGGTCCGTGAGTTCGAGCCCCGCGTCGGGCTCTGGGCCGATGGCTCGGAGCCTGGAGCCTGTTTCCGATTCTGTGTCTCCCTCTCTCTCTGCCCCTCCCTCGTTCATGCTCTGTCTCTCTCTGTCCCAAAAATAAATAAACATTGAAAAAAAAAATTAAAAAAAAAATAATAAAACAGAAAATGTTATAATTTCTTTTTGGTTAAATTTATCACTTTATGTAATGTGAAAAAAATTATCATAAAAGATTAGTAATATCTAATCTAATATTAGATTACTAATCTAATCTAATATTAGATTACTAATATCTAAGAGTATCTAATTCTACTCTATGCTTATGAAACATTATTCATAATTCACAAATTATTCTCCAATGACCAAATACTAAGAAAAGAAAAATATTTCAATTGAAGGAAAGTTCTCTGAATTAAGCATAAAGATAATTCCTCCTTGATAGCGAAGAAAATTACATTTAGTTTTAATAGGACTTCTAAGAACCAGAAGATTTTTTAAATATTAAATATTGAAAAATTGTTTTGTTTTGTTTTGTCAATCCTTTCTACAATTGCCCTGTCCCTGTGCTCTATTACTATCTCAAATTTGGTCATGTCTACTCTACCTCATCTAAAAATTCTATTATGTCCTTCCTTTCCTCATTTTCTCCTTTTTGTTTATCTTTGATCCAGTTTTCAGCATAAAGAAACCAAGAATCTAATAGAAATCATAAGTACATTACTTTTGAATAATTGTAACCATATGAAGGACAAATACTGATAAAAGGCATCATACCAAAACTAACAATTTGAAAATGTCAGAGATAACTGTTAGCAAAGGTGACCTAGATAGAGTACACAAATATCACACAAATATCAAGTCTTTTGACAATCAGCATTGCCTTGATAGTCTAATGACAGAAATATCATATGATATTAGGTACCATTCTTTTATAGAATTCCATAAAAGAATTCCCAAATCTAAACAAAGCAGAATCAATGTAGTTTAACTAGAAAACCTGAATTCAATTTATCATTTATATTAAAGGATAAGCAATAAGCAACCAAGTGTAGTTCAGAAGACACCACAAGCAAGAAGCACTTTATATGATAGAAAATCATGCTTGTAATTATATATCTCCCAACATTTGAACATCTGGAGTGTTCAAGGTGAATATATACACATAATGGTGCACGATTTGACAAATTTAAATGCTTTAAAATTAATGCACTGACATTAATCACAATTTTCATACCAAGAAATTTGGACCGGTAAGGTAAATGTACTTAATTTTTATAATAAAAGAGCTTAATCTCTTGAATGTTGAATTCCCAACCTCGATGTGTTTGTCATTTGGATATGCAGACTCTGACCATCCAGACATTAAAACCACTATTTCCCCTGTAGTTTTCCAAAGAAAAAAAAAAGTTGTGGAGAATTTAGTTCAGTGTAATCTCCCCAAATACGCTTGAATTTAGGGTTTGTACTTATAAAAGAATCACACCATCCTATGCCAGAAATCCTGGCCTGTTAACTTCCTCATGCCACCCCCTAACCTCTTTGCCTCCAGCTCCAAATGTCATACCTACCTTCTCTTCCAATGGAATTTAGCATACGAAAGAGTACATGGGCTGCTCATTATTTATAAGAAACTGTCACCTAAATCTCAGAAACTTGTCTACGGCCATACCACCCTGAACGCGCCCGATCTTGTCTAAATCTCAGAAACTTATTGTTGTACATTCACAATATAGTTGTATTTTGATCCTGAAGTTAGTCTTGTCCATGATTCAGCACATGGCATATGGTGCTTCTGTCTTGGGTCATAAGACATGGGGCATCTGGCCAGATGACTCCTGGAGTCAATATCTCCAGGAAAGAGATCTTTTCTTTTTTTAATCAACAGAATCCAACTTAATTATGGTTTATTAATTTATAAATCTACTTTGGCCTTACCCAAAGTAACTCCCCATAAACACACACACGCGCGCACACACACACACACACACACACACACACACACACACACTTTATGAAAGTTTAATTCAATAGACCATGGCTTAAGATAAAAGAGAATTCAGAAAATTTAATTAATCTAATTTACATTTGAAATTCACTCAACTTAGTTTTTAGTTCGAACCTGAATGAAAAACTCAAAATCTGATGGAGTAGTATATAAAATATTCAACCAAAATGATAGTTCTTTTGACATTTTGGCTTAGGGGCTCAAAACCAGTTATGGGTAGATATGTTTTAATAAAAGATAGTCCTAAACAAAAAAATTCAAAAGCAAAAAATAAAATTGTGGATGGTTGCCAAATTGGCCCCTTCTTCTTTTTGTCAGCAAATATCATAGATTCTTATACCCAAATACTCTATCTTACAGGCATCATTCATTTATTCAAAGAATATACAGGGAATATTTAATAACTACCAGACACTGCTCTGGCAGCAGGAATATAGCAGGGAGCAAAATAGACTAAAACTCACCCTCTTGAGCCTGTGTTCTATAATGTACTGCTGTGTAAGTGCTTTCAGGAAAAGTAAATCAGGCCAAGGAAATGTTAGAAAACAAGATTTCAGTTAGGGGATTACATCCCAAAGAGGTAACATTTGATCAAACCCTAAGTGATGTGAGGAACTAAGCCTGCTTCCAGTTTTGTGCAAAGGATCTGGATCTTCTAGTCTTGTGCAAAGGATCTGGAATCCACTCTTCCGAGAGTTACTCACATCATATTACTTCCTTTATCTACACTTTTACTTGTATCATTCTGTCCCCCAAATGCCCTCTAATTTTCTTCCACCTTTTGGAATCCAATCAGTTCTTTTCATGCTTCCATGACCCCTTCTCTAAAAACCCTTGTCAACACTCCATTCCTGCCTTTCACTGCCACTTACTGTGATCTGTGCCAAATGTCATCATACTTAGAATCTAAAAGAGAAGAGAACTGATACTTATAGAATTTCTACTATGAACCACAATCTCTGCCAGAAGTCTTTTATATATTATCTCATTTAATATTTATGAGATTTCTATGAGGTTAGGTATTACTATTCAATTTCACAGGTGAGAGAACGGAGCTTCTGAGAAATTCTGACCACACAGCTAGTAAGTGGCAAAGACAAAATTCATACCCAGTTTCATATAACTTCATACATTTCATTCATTGTACTTATTCACTTATGCTTCTATATCAAAAACACAGTGTGTCTTATGTCTTTTTCCAAGTTTAGGATGTAGATGATTTTCAATGCTTTTGTCTGAAATTCTATTCACTTTCCCCTCTGCATATCAGATTTTCAGGGCCCAGCATGCTATAATGCTTTTCTAAATTAGTGAAAGCCACACTGATGTCTCTTCTCTAATGCCTGGTACACTTGGAATCCCAATTGAACAGATTGGCACCTATTGATTTCTCTATTTGTGTGATTCTTAATTTGTTTTCTACACATAATTATTTATGAATCTAATGAGACCCCTAGATGGCCTCCCCAGAAAAATAATGAATATAATGACAATACTGTGCATTCCTGAAACTCATCCCTGGATCCAATTCTTTGAATACTTTTATTTAAACTACCCAAGAAAATTACGTGCTCCTTGAGAACAGAAACTATAATTTATTTTCTCTTGAGCTCCCTGCAGTGCCTGGCACAGTGCTGAACAAATATTAAGTGACTAGCTTGTCAAAGAACCTGTGCTTTAGATTATGCAAAGTGATAGGTTTTTAGCATAAACCCATCTAATTCCATTTGCTGGAAAAAAAACAGGTTGTTTGCATTTTGCAGAACCCAAAGGTTGGGGGATTATAACTTTAAAAAGGGAGCATAATATAGTTCAGTCCCACTGTCTTGGGGTTACTGAGCTGTGAATTCTGAAGCTGGCTAAAGAATCTGGATTCACATGTTTAAGAGACATGTCTGAAAGGAACCATAGAAACAGTGGAGCTCAACTAGGACTTCATGCTCCCTGCCTGTTCTCTCAAAGAGAACATCCAAAGAATATTTTCTCCCAGTGATATTATTGGAATTTCTCATTATAAAATAATAATCATAATCATGATTGTAAAGTGAAAGTAAATATTATTAGATTTTAAAAAGACTATAAAAGCAGCTACTAAAAATCACTGTGATGAATTCTTCCAACTCACGTAATATCATTTTTTAATTTAGATTCATATAAAATGAATATTCTGAGAGAATTGGCTGAATATACACATTGCAATAGAGGAAAATCCTGTAAAAGCAACCCTACATTTTAAAACAACCAAATAGAAACAGTAGGAATTAAAGACGAAACACGATATTTCATCCTGAAATTTAGATCACTAGGTAACAAACAAACAAAAAAAGGAACAAAACAGTAACGTAGGAAGGGTTAGACTGCAAGATGCCCCATTCCTAACATTGTCTGTCCTGGAAATCTCATCCTGGACCCTCCCTCAGTGGATTCCACATGCAGGGTCCATGTACACACACCTGCAACTCATGGTTGGTACAACTTATTTCCTGAAGCCCACCCACCTCCAAAGAAACAGCCTTCCCTTAATTTTCTAAATCTAAAGGATGGCATCTCACTTGCTCTCGCTATAATTTCCAGCCCAGCATAAAAAAACTTTCCTCTACAATTGTCTCCCTAAGATTCCATTCACATAGCAACACATTTTTTCTTCTGTTTTGGATATAGTTACTCCCTGACTCTCATTATCACTGGTAATTGGGCTTTTTTTTTTTTTTTTTTTTTTGCATTGTAGTTAAAAAGAAAAGAAAAAAGAAAGAAAGAAAGAAAGAAAGAAAGAAAGAAAGAAAGAAAGACAAAAAGAAAGAATATCCAGATTTAATTACACATTTGTCACCATACTTTAAGAACTTTCTGGGTTTAAAGGCTTAATGTTTCTTGCTCTTTTGATAGTTTGAGAATGTTTTGTTTTGAATTCATTTTGCCTGCTCCTTTCAAAATATACAAAGGAGGAAAAAATGGGGAAGATACAAGCTGCACTGTCAACAGGCTGGTCCTGCGTTGCTTTTATTATCTTGACTACAGCCCCCAATAAAAAAACAGACAATTTACATAAATTACCTATAAACACTGTCTCAAAAAAGACTGCAACGCTGACTTTCTTGTTGACTTGTAATGTTGACTTGTCTTGGGAATTGTTAGGACCATGGGTAGTCTTGGAAACTCCAAATGACTTTTATAGCCAAATGTTATTTTTTGACATCTCCAACCACTTTACTACAATTTTCATCATTGCTCCTTAACAATGGTAATACTGAAGAATATTCAAAGAATATAAAAAAGAAAAGGAAGAAATCAGAAATATATAAGAACAAACTAAAAATCAGAACTAGGTTTGGAAGGATTAAGATAGAGAGGGCAATGATTACAGTTCATATTCATAAAATACGCAAATAATAATAGCATACAGAGTAAAATATATATGTAAAATATATTCCATAGTATAATGAACTAAATATATGGAAATTATAGTATCTTTGTCATTTTTTATGAAGGGCATATGAATGAACTTTAGGGCAATGAAGTTTGTAGGCACTCCATACTACAAATTGAATGGCACCCTGGAAAGAAAGGTGCAACTCGGTGTTTCTGCATAGTAATTAGTGTGGGCCAGTTATTTCTCTATGTACTTGCCTACATCACTACACCGTACTTTCCTCACAACAGGACCTATTGTTATCTTTGTAACTTCAGTCCCAACACAAGGCTTTAAAATGTCAATACTAATATTTGTAGAGAGCTTCACAAAATCCCTGCGAATAAATGGAAGAGATGTTATTATCTACTTTAGACACATAAAGCAAAACAAATCTCAGACAGTATAAGTGACTAGACCAAGAACTCTCAGTTAAATGATCATTGGTCATTTACTAACAACCATTACTGAATGACTAGTATGTACCAAACTCCAAGAGTACAACCAAGGATGAGGCATAATCGTTATTGTAGAGTGGCTAACAATCTAATGGGGAGAAAGACATAATGCCCATGTAAACAAATAAGTAAAATAACTTCAGATACTACTGATAAGCAAAATTAAAGCAACATGGTGGGACAGTAGGGTCTCAATTGCTTTAGGTGGCAGGCTTACAGAACGTACTTTGGGAAGGCCTCTCTGAAGAGGTGACCTTTGAATGTCAACCTCAATGCAGAGAAAGCTGCCTGTAAGAATCAGGAGAAAGAGCATCCCAAATAGAAGAAAATCAAAGATCAAGTCTTGAAACAAGCTGGTGAAGAGCAGAAGGACCAGAGTGGCTGAAATGCTACGAGTAAGCAGGAGCTTTTAAGTCAGAAGGAAAGGCTGGGCATTACAAGTAAAGAGGATAGGTTTTATTCTGGCGACATTGGAAATTGGCCTTAAGCAGGGAAGCAGGGGGATATGGTTTAAACTTTAGAAAGCTTACTTTAGCCAATATGTAGAAAATAAGGTAAGAAAGGGGCAGAAGTTACATTCAGGGCCCAGTGCAATCATTCAGGAAGGAGATTGTGTTGTGCATTACATCCCTTTCAAACACTGTCAGAGAACATCTAACTGGAAGAAATGAATATGATCTCCCTGAATTTTATGCTTTCCCAATGTCCAAGCACAGGAAAGAGCCCAGGAGAAGAGAATTAGCTTATAAGCCAAATTTAGTATTTGCACCTTACTTCTGATTAACTTTACTGTAAGTTACCAGGCCTGGTGAGAGTCCACCTAATCTTGGCGAGACACCGAAATTACAAAGAATAAAACAACATTGAAATGTTACATGGAACGTGTCTGCTTGACATCCCCTCTCACTGTATCCTTTCAGGCATTTCCTTTTCACTCAATGGCCCTGTTG
The DNA here is from genome assembly GCF_028749965.1 of Puma concolor. Lineage (NCBI taxonomy): Eukaryota > Metazoa > Chordata > Mammalia > Carnivora > Felidae > Puma > Puma concolor. The sequence goes on along the minus strand of NC_141673.1, from coordinate 43,622,208 downwards.
AACAGATTAATATATTCAATGCACAACATGATAACTGCAATTCTGAGATATGAGGCTGCCCACAGTTGTTTCCAGGAATACAACAAAAATGCCATGGAGAGACTGCCAAAAAGCCATTTCACACGTAACTTCAAATTTTAAGTTTTCTTTGAAAAGTGGCTTTTGCCAAATGTAAGCACAGCAAGAAGGTGTGAGATATCTCTAGTGGAGATAAGGAAAAGAGTTTGGTTAAAAATAACTAGCATTATATATTATTTTATTATTTGTAAAGTACTTTCCTGTACAATGCCTCATATGATTCTCAAACTAACACTATGAAGTAGGATAAGAATAATAATAATCTCCAATATGGAGATGAATAAACAAGTTCAGGGAAGTTAGTGACTTAACCAAGAAAACTCAACCAGTAACTAGCCAACTGGGCCAGAACTTGAAACCAGTTCTTCTGACATTCAAGGTCATGCTGGTTCCATCACTCTCCACTGTTTGCATTGAGTGAAGGCTCTCTTGTCCAAGAAATCTGCATAGTACTCGAATTAAGAGCATAAACTTTGAGGTCAGGAACAGCTCCATCGATTGATCTGTGCCCCAATTCTGCTACTTGATTGGCATCTCTCTGTGACACAACAAATTTCACCTCAAAGTCTTTTTTTGAGGATTAACACAATGTATGGAAAGAGTTCATCATGCTTTCTTAAGCAACAGCAATAACTCTATAAATGACAGTTTTAGAAATGGATGACCATCAAAACTAAATGAAAAATATACTCTAATTGGCTTTAAAATACCACTGTAAAACCAAATTAGGGATCAGGTGACTCAGACAGGTACTACACCCTGCATAAAGCTTTCAAGGAAGATTTCCAGTCCATCCTCTATATCTCACTTATAATTAATAGAAGGCTGGGGATTTAAATGTATTAAATATAAAACAAGAAAAACAAAAAGTTAGGTCTCTTAGGGGCTTCAGTTTAATATTTCTATCCATCTGCATGTAAATGGGTGTTCAAAACAACTCACTTCCAATTAATCCCAAATACTTTATCATTTCAATAGTTGCAGAGATTCCACAATATGGCAGCAGTGTCTCATTGATATTTAGGATCAATTTATGTTGGAGGACAGACCACAGATTCCTGGGCATCCTGGCAAAGAGGCTTGTCATACTCAGCATCCTGTCCTGGCTTTCCCCCAGGAGCTGTGGCCTCCCCCTGCTAGCATCCTTCAACCCCATATTCTAAATCAAGCAGGACATACAGCTGGGATTGCATGTAGCAGCACTTCTTTATGATGTCATTCCTTGAGCCCAGCCAGTTCTGCTTGCAGCTGTAACAAATCTGTATGCTATCTCCTAAGTCCTAGGGAATGGCACCCTTTTGAGGTTTTAAAGCTCTGCTTGGACTGAGGCCACAAATGAGGCCAAAGCCATCAAAGAATTGTTCTTAGCCCAACACAAAAGTGCTAAATTTGATGAAAGATTCTGGCAACAAAGAAAGTCTCTTACAAAGCATTGCTTGGCACATGGCTATTAATTATCCTGCCAGGAAAAGCAGTTGCTGGTCCTCGGAAAGGATGTCTTTGAGAGACGTGGGAATGACTAGAGGGCTCCACTGTTTTTCAGAGGCTCTGAGATTATGCTACCATTTCTTAGCTGCATATGTCTTTTCATTGGCTTTTAATCATTGCAACATTTTCTAAAAACTAGCTCTAACTATGAATCCAAAAAAATACTTTATGTATTTTTTAACAATAGGAGATGCTGGATTCTATTTCCTTCTACTCATCTCTGCAACTGATATAAGCAATTTCCCAACAGCAGCCTCTGTACAGAGTCTGCCTTCTATCTATTCTAGACATCTGTGTACATTTCTCTGTGAGCCACATGATCCACCATTCCAAGATTGGCCTTGATGCCTTCTGTTGTTCCAATCCTAGTCCTTACAATGTTTCTAGTTCTTAATTCATCTCACCCCTACTTCCCAAAACTATAGACCTCTATGACCAGTACTATTAACTTCCCTATTTGGCTCTTAAATATATATCTGATTTTGATGAATTTCCTATTCATTGCACTTGCTTTGTTTCCAAAATTCTCCATTTTGGGAGTCTTAGAGGAGCCAAGAATTGTCTCTACCAAGTCAGCTGATTTAGGAAAATTTGCTAACAACTCTCCTTTTTCATTCTGCAATTAGTTACTTAGCAGAGGGCCAGGCATAGGGAGAGATACTAAGGACATGGCGGTGAAAAAATAGACACGTTCCATACCCTTGGGAAGGAGCAGATGCTAAACAAGTAATCACACATATAACTAGAAAATGAAAGCTGTGATAAGTGCTAGGAAAAAAATATGGGGGTGGGAGGGAGTCAAGGAAGGTCCCTGAGGAAGCGATTGCCTTTGTCACAGGACCATAATCACTTTGTGTTTAATTGTGCTTTTTGATTAGTTATTGAAAGCAGAATGTTGTATTACTTTGGTTAATATTCAGCATGTGATCCAGATACTCTCTGCAGCTGTGCCCAGAGAGCTTGGTCTTATTT